>NW_008335435.1:1017239-1100060 GCF_000622305.1 Nannospalax galili
GACAACTGATTGCTGCTAGATGAGGAAAAGCTGACCTTCCTAAAACAAAGACCTCTAGATAGGCTGACTAGATTCACCAGATAGACAAGTAGTGGAGAATGGCTGGGGGTGCCGACCACACAGCAAACAGTAGCAGGGATAACAGATTATAAGGGCTCTAATCGGGGGAGGGAGGCTATGGGAGTGTGCCATCTGGGAAGTGGGTATATAGTTGAATAAGATGGTTTGGGAACTGGAGTTTTAAATGACTGTTAGCTGCCATGTGGGTACTGGGAACCAAACCTGTGTCCTCTGGAAGAGCAGCCAGTGCCCTTAAACCACTAAGCCATCTCTCCAGCCCCAAAGATGCCCAATTTTTATGGATATCTGCAGCTTCAGTTTAGCTAGACTCCTTTACCCTGTGTGAATCTGATTTTACCCATTGTATGTAATACATTTAGAATCTTTGCTTGCTGAACCCTAATCCTAAAACATCAGCCTGACTTTGTAATTTGACTAAGTTGTGAATTAAGATTTTAGAGAACAAACAGAAAAAGAACTCAGTGAGTTTTGTAACAAAAAAAAAAAAAAAAGGAAATTGTTTTCATTTAGGACTTGTTTTTCCCCAAATAAAACCTTCATGATTGTAGTCATATGAGTGATGCTTGTGTACACTCAATTCAGTGTGTGTGTGTGTGTGTGTGTGTGTGTGTGTGTGTGTGTGTGTTCATGCACCCATATGTGGATTATACACATTTTAGTAGTGGCACCTTAATAATAGGGAATAGCCTCTATTATGTAGCTCTCATATACAAAGTACTAAACGAATAGCAATCCAGAGAATTTTCCAGAGTGCATTTCTTGGCATGGGCATCACAAAGGTTGCTCAGGGAATTAGGGTTCAGAGTCTCCCCCGTCCACCACAGTGAGATCCTATCAGCAGGGTGAAGGTTTGGGCCAAGATAAAAGGGATAGTTCTTCTAAATTAAGTCGAAGCCTTGCTTCAGGCCTTTTCAAAGGACTTTAAATAAATTCATAAGAATTTATTTTTGCTATTGGAAGAGACAACAGAGAATAATCTTTGGAAAGTCTCGGGCTCTCTGGCTCTTAGTGCAATGCCATGTGGTATTTGGGTACTGGAGTAAAATAGACCTTGGCTGGTAAGATATCTATTGTCAGCCCACCTCCAATTATTTTAGTTGCAAGCAGTAGGGGGCAATGTTGAGCTGCCAGTTGGAGGCCCCAAGCTGCTAGCCTTTCAGGAAAATGCATACAAATGTCCTATTAACTGCCAAGAATTATCCCTGTTGCTTCAAGTTAGCTGTAATCTCCAAGATTCCATAACACAGGAAATCAGTTGTGGGTTAACAAATTCAACAGCAATTTAACATAAAAAGTGCAGTGTTTGGTGCACATTTGGATTCTATGGAATTAGACTAATCTAAAGGGCATTTCTGAATGTTCTTACTTTCCTTCCAGGGAATATATTACTCAAAATTCTTATTATTTTAGACAAGTGATTCTTTGTTATCTTTATACTTTTTTGAATTGTAGAATCCTGTGCATGTTGTGGAAAGAGTTCTTTAATCAATGCGTTTTTGTCTGTTCTGCAGCATAACATCGATCTCTTTTGGCAAGAAAATAAAATCTAAAACCTCGGGCAATGTACACATGACTCCCCCTTTTGCTTATGAGTAAAGCAACCTCTCCTGGTCCTTGTTGCAGGGAAGAGCTGCATGTTGTGATTTCTGTCCTTGGATTCTTTTTTTTCGTGTTGTGGTTGGGGGGTGTGTAGTCTCAGGAAGGATCTAGGAGAATGAAAATGTGTTTTGAAATAGCTTTCTTCCATTAATGGTAATTGCCACACATGTCATAACCAGTCACATATTTCAGAAAGTTTAGTCAGCTGTCTCCAAAAGTCACCCAGCTTCTGCTGCCCAGTCCCTGTCCCAGCAGGCATGCTCTGTCACACTGGTTATTCTTACCACTTCTCTCCTGGGAACAGTTTTACTCTGTGCATGCTCTTGTGATGTAAACGCTAAAGCTTATATTTGAATGACATTCTGATAAAATACCATATTTTCCCTGAATATTACCTCATGAATTTATTGAGCCATTAAGCCCAGAGCAACTGGCTCTCTTCACCACTAGTCCAGCTACCTGTCTCCTCACAACTCCACTCAAGAGATATGCTAACACTCTCGCACTATTCAAATATTTGTATTTTATTTTATTTTTTTAACCAACCCACTACCTCCCATCCAAGATTGTCATATTATGAGGAGACTCTTCAGGATAAGAGAGAGTTTCCATTTGAAAGGAACTGTACAAGCTTTGCTTTCTGGGTAAAGAGGAGTATGAAAAGCTGGTCTCCTGTGAGGTGAGGAAGTCTTGCCATAGCCCGAGATTCAATGGATAGGCCATTTGTCTCTCAGGGTCTGGTATCGCTCTTCGCAAAACTGACATTTATTTTACCTATAAAAATGTTTTAACACTATCAAATTCACAGTGATACTGAAAAGAACGCTAGGTGTGAAAGCCTCTAAATTGATGACATTTATTCATTTCCTTTTGACCTTAAAAGAAATCCATTTGGTGCAATCCAATGGAAATATTCTAGCATAGCTTCCAGAGTAAACATTTTCAAAAGTACTTAAGATTTTATGTGCTGGAGAGGAATTTCATGCACTTCTATGTTGTGTTTCCCTTTAGAGAGAAGGTGGACCCTGCTGGTCCTCAGTGTTTGGAGCTGTTCCCTGCCCTGACAGTCCTTAGGCACTGTGCTCAGCATGGCGGTTGGCCTTAATAACCTTTATTGACTTCAGTGGGTAGGAGCCAAGGCTGGATGATTTTAATGTATCCGTTTTGAAACAGTGTAAAACACAACATATAATTATGTTAGGTAAGCTATAGGCTACATTTAATTCTGCCCATTTATGTTAAAATTTGGCTCAGGAGAGCAGAGAGATTTGGAAAATGAATGGGCGTTTCATTTAATAATGTAACCAGCTTCTTGTTAAAGTTTTAAGAGAGAACTGTACTTCAGAGTGTAAAGGTTGTCCCTGACAAGTTATTTATAATAGTTTAATTCCGAGATGAGTCATGCCTCTCTGCTTGTCATTGTGGTCTGTGTAAATCATCTGGAGCTGCTTGTTTCAGAGGCAGCCTGCTGGCTGCTGCAGGGACGGGTCCTAGGCATGTGGCTCGCACAGCTGTAGGGAATGAGTGAGCTGAAGAGCCTAGCCGTTTGTTTGTTTGTTTTTGGAGAGGTTAATGAAGCTGTCGCTACAGCTGTAGATTAAGTTTTTTATAAGTGAATTCAGGAGCAAGACTGCTTTTCCATATGCTGCAGAACATATTGAATATACTGGTATTTGGATAACAAATAGCTCAATTATTCAAATTCATTTAAAATTTTCTTCTAAAGATTCTTGGGGACATGAGTAAAAAATGGCAAAATATAAAAATATTATGTTTGGTTCACATCAATGGTGGAATCTCCTTTATATAATATTTATGTATGTGTTATGTATGTGTATATTCCACTCCCCTGTGCATACTAAGTTACATGTGCCAATACGATCTTGTCTCCCATTTTCAGGGTTAGCATTTCTTTTTTTTAAAGATTCATTTCTATTGCTAGTCGTGTGTGTGTGTGTGCGTGTGTGTCTGTGTGTGTGTGTGTGTGTGTGTGTGTCTGTGTCTGTGTGAGGATCTGTGTGGAGATATGATGTACACATTAATGCAGGTATCATCAGAGGCCAGAGGCATTGGATCCCTTGGAGCTGTATTTACAGGCGGTTGTGAACTGTCCAACATGGGTTCTGGGAATTGAACTCAGGTCCTCTGCCAGAGCAGTATGTACTCTTAACCACGGAGCCATCGCCAGTCTCAGGGTTAGCATTTCTAATTTAGGAGCTGAGTGTACCCCAGTAATTTAGGATCTGGTCTGAGATGTCTAGTGGTTTAGAATTAAGCTTTAGATTCCCTTCACCCTTTTTTGACTGGGATATTGCTGAGTGGCTTAAGATCAGCACAGATGGGAGGCAAGTTAAACAGTTGGAAGTACCCAATAATTCAGATTCTGAAACACTATATTTTAGGGTCTTTGTGTTTAGGTTTGGAAACTTGAAAAAAAGAAACAAGTTGCTTTTAGCCATAAAAGCTTAAAGTCCTTGGCTCACATTTGGTGATTTTCAGCATGTACAGGGAAGGTTGTTTTTCTGTATCTCCCTCCCTGCCCACCTACCTTTCCCATTCCCCACAGCTACATTGTTCCACAAGTAAAACATCTTGAAGGGAGGGAGGGGAGTTTTACATGTAATTTAGCATCAAATTTCTTTTAAGAAGTTTCTGTTTCTTCCTTACTTTCTGAATTTCTCTTAGATTCCGCCCCCGCCCCCGCCATACCCAGTAAGTTGCTATAGATTTAACAATGAGTTTTTAGAAAGTCTTATGTATCCTGTCTTTTTTTTGTTGGGGGGGAATTACAATTCCAGGAGAATTCAGGCTTAAGCCTCCCAAACAAAATGTGCAC
The DNA here is from genome assembly GCF_000622305.1 of Nannospalax galili. NCBI lineage: Eukaryota > Metazoa > Chordata > Mammalia > Rodentia > Spalacidae > Nannospalax > Nannospalax galili. The sequence continues at coordinate 1,021,756 of NW_008335435.1, forward strand.
AGGAAGCACAAAAGACCGTGTTTGTGATTCTCTTTGAAGTGTTTTTGCAACTGGATAAGGAAAAATTTAGAAACCGGCTGATAGTGTTCAGGGTAAATACTTAAACCCCTTTAGAGAATTTCACACACAGATACTGTGCAGCAGAAAAAAGGGCTACTTATGTTTCTTAAAGCTGCTACAGCCTACAGCTTTGTACTTAAAGACAGAGGTGTTGAATAGAATTCTACTGAGGATACATCCAGTGACAATATCTCCAGAAACATCAGAGCAGACCAGTGGGTAGGACTTTCTGTTTTAACCCTTCGTGAGCAGTGTGAGCAGAGCCTTCTTAGTGCCCAGTGCTAAGATGTGCCAGGAATGTTGGGGATTCTGCTGCTACCTCTGCTCTACACACAACAGGAGCAGGGCTAAACACTGAAAATGAAGGGAGAACATGACAGGAGATGGAAAATTCCAAGCAAAAACCTCTCCATCTCTCTCAACTCTCCTTAGTATGTAGAGAGAAAAACTGGAATAAACAACCAGGCTTTCTGTTTCAGCCTTGACACCATAGCATTTAATAAATTTTGCTCACCTTCATTAAGTACATGCATGTAATAGCACAAACACACAGGTTTTACACATTCTACATGTTAAAACGCAGGTGAGTTCTGTTTTAAATGTTGTTAACTACTAAGATACTAAAATCAATGTAAAGGGTATAAAAGTTCCACCCCTTTCCCAGGGGACTGTGGTAGCTCTGGCTGCTGGAATTGATTTTGTGTTGCTTTGAGAAACAAGCCATCATAGCATTCACATGCGAGTTCAGAAGCCTGGGTACACGCCGGCGTGTCAGGAGTGTCTGTATTTCCAGGGAAAGACACAGAATAAAACAGACATAGACCTTCTTCTCTCTAGTCTTTTTATAGAGGGCTAGGTGGAGTGACTAAATTTAGCCTGTCTATAGTCTACCTTATTGTAAATACCTTTACAATGTCTGAGAAGAATCACAATATAAAAGAGTGAAGTAATATTTTAAAAAAGAAAGAAAGAAAGAAAGAAAGAAAGAAAGAAAGAAAGAAAGAAAGAAATCGACAAGCCCAGAGTTTTGAAAAGGAAGCAAGATTTCCCAGGATGCTGTGCTGTTTATTTCCAATCTTACCCAGATTTTGGTGTTGCCCCCTCCACCAAGTTGACCCTAAATGAGTGTTCCCTTAAAACTGTTACCTTTTAAAGATTATTGTTATGAGGATCTCCTGAGATAGCTTGTAAAACATAAATTGCATTAATATAATGCATCAGCAGGAGTGATGCTAGAAGTTAGTGTGACTGGCCCTTGCTTAGAGGTCATGTGACTACCCCTCCCCAATTTTTATTTCTCTGCCTCTAACAAAGGGTTCTGTACAGGAACCAAAGGGCCTCATAACAGTTTGGAGCACACTGCTAACTCTTAGAGTGCTTCTGTCTACTGTGGGTTAAATACTTGGGGAGGTGGGGCTAGGAATCGTCCCATATTCTACAAAATGTCCCTGTGGAGAAATGTGCTCTGATTGCCAAAAACTGGCTTCCCAGAGAGCATTGGGAACACGTGAAGTTGCCTCTTCCATACCTTAAAGGTAACATAACCATCATCGTGTTCTCTCCCCCTTGACATCTGAAAAATAATGACCTTTTATTTTTAATGAAAAGAGACTCTGATATGTTGCCTTTTCTGTGTTCTTAAAAGTGGCACTATAAAGCTGGGCATGGTGGCACGCCTTTAATCCCAGCACTCGGGAGGCAGAGGCAGGCAGATCTCTGTTGTGAGTTCAAGGCCAGCGTGGTCTACATAGTGAGTTCCAGGACAGCTGGGGCTACAGGCAGACCCTGTCTCAAAAAGACCAAAAAAAAAAAAAAAAAAAAAAAAAAAAAAAAAGTAGCACTATAGTCACTGGTCAATGATATTTTTATTTCCATCTTTATCTAACAAGTAAATTATGATCAACTTCTTCACATTTTCCCTCCGAGATTTCAGTCCATCTGGAACCACCTGTGACAGTCTCACTTGTAAATTTTTCCTTGACGCATATCAAAGGCTCAGACAGATAATCTCCTGCTTGGTTTTGATTGATTAGCAAAATTAGCCTTCAAATAAAAATGTGGACCATGAGGGCAGTATTCCAAATGAAGCACCTATGTTTTAGGCACATCTGCTTTGGTTGTAGAGATTTGGAGCAGGTGGTTACTTGATAGCATATACTCCTATTACTCCAACATTGTTAATTTAAATGAGGAATTAAGAAATACCCACAATTATTCATCAGATAGTCTTTAACAGATGTTGGAGAATTAAGAGGTTTCTATTTTATTTACTGCTATAAACTTTTCATGCAGTTAACATGAGTTTCTTAAAGGGAGTGGTGGAATTTGCCAGTGCCTATGATAAATCAGTATTTTCTTGGTATTGAAGATTCATATCCTGGGTACCTGCATATTAAATGGGAAAGATGGGCTGTGTTCAGCCATCCAATAATAAGAACCTCAAATTAGGTATATCACAAACCAGATTCTTGGTTTTAGAATCCCTGGCTACTCTTCCAGTGTCTCATAGTTCAGTAACTAGAACTGTTCAGTTGCCCAGCCTAAAACTTGAGTCCTATTGATTTTGCACCAGATCTAAAAATTGTTTTCCAAAGTATACTCACCATCTGACCCACCTTCACCATCTCCCATGCGAGCAGCTTGGTAAAAACCATTGCTTATAGAAACTGCTTCTTAACCAGCCTTCTGACATCTGTTAGGCTATACCCACCCACTCATGTGCAGTCAGAGTTCTTGTAAAATGTCAGTCAGTTTATTGGTTGTAGGCTCTGTCCACAAACTTTCCTCCCAACCTTTCTCCCCTTCGTACCCCTCTCCTGGAGCTCCCTTGTGTTTATTGTGTTTATTTATTTTCTCTGTGTGTGCGTGTGCGTGCGTGTGTGTGTGTGTGTGTGTGTGCGTGTGTGTGTGTGTGCGTGTGTGTGTGTGTGCGTGTGTGTGTGTGTGCGTGTGTGTGTGTGTGCGTGTGTGTGTGTGTGCGTGTGTGTGTGTGTGCGTGTGTGTGTGTGTGCGTGTGTGTGTGTGTGCGTGTGTGTGTGTGTGTGTGTGTGCGCGCACGCATGTGTGTGTGCGTGCACACATGCACATGCCACACGGCACAAATATGGAGTCAGAAGACAACCTGGGAGAGTCACTTCTCTCCTCCACCATGTGGGTCCCAGGGATCACACTCAATTCATCACCTTGGCAATGCTGCTTTCACCCTCTGGGCCATCTCACCATTTCCTTCTTATTTTTAGAATTTGCTTAGCACACTTCTGTCAGGGTTTTTGTATTTGTTTTTGTCTGTAGAAAATTCTGTCTTCTCTTATTTGATCATCTCGTATCCTCGCTACACATTCATGTCTCTCTGCTCCTGTTACTTCCTTGGAGAGGGTTTCTTTGACCATGTTTACCCTTGTTGTAGGATGACCTTTTCTTACTGTGTTTCCCACTCTTACCATTAGACTGTACTTCTTTTATCTGCCTCTACTAACACCAGCCCCCTGTCTCCAGGGCAGCAGGGGATCTGTTTTACTCAAGATGCTTTCCCAGCTCCAAGGATACTGGCCAGTATACAGCAGGTGCTTAGTATATGCTTGTGAAAGGAAGAACTTGATCAGAGGTCATTGTTCTGGTCCTTCCTACCCATGCTGGTCAGCCTGGCCTCTAATAAGTTCTGTGAACTTTGCATTTTCCCAAAAATTACCTCTTCATTAAAAAGAATATTTTTGAGCTCTATTATTAAACAAACAGCACCTTCACAATACCCGCAGACATCTTTAGCAGCAACAGCTTCCTCCTCCTCCCCTCCCCTTCCTCCTCCTCCTCCTCTTCCTCCTCAGTAGTGAGAGCACAGAGACATGTTTCATGCCTTTGGCATTTCTAGCCAAGAAGATTGAGAAATCACTGGCAAACAACTTCTGTAAATACGGGAATTTCTCTTTAATGAGAGAAGTGGTTATCAGTTCCTCAGAGTAGCAGCACTGCTAAAACTTGAGGACCGCGCACTTTGTCTCATTTGTTGGCATCCTTCTTGTTTCAGATCCCCTACCCTTGAAAAATGTGATAGAGTAAAATCGTGTCAGAATTAAATGACTTCTTCAGCAAAGCTTGAACTTTGTTGTGGTTAATTTCAAAATATAGAGAAAGCGGCATGTACTGGACAGGTTTTGGGCACAGAACTAGGGAAATCCCTGAGGGATAAACTGACTTCCGCGAGACAAGCTGAAAACTGATTAAAATATTTATCATCCTTTGGGTATGCAATAGCTTTTGATGATGGAAGGCATATTAATATTCATCTTTGCTGCTTGTCTACACTTCAGACAGATCCCAGGAAAGGATGTTCAAATGACCAGTTTTCTTTCCTCACCAGGAGTCTTGAGCCCCAGTGCAGCTTGGAACCAAGACATGCCTTGTGATGTGATTGAGCTTTTCCTCTGGGGAATGGGGTAGGGGAATACAAACCAGGAGAGACCTTTGCACTGGGAAGCTTTAAAGGATTACTGCTTTCTCACAGGAAGTATTTTGCTAGAACAAAGGGAAGAGTTGGGCCATAATTTTATAAGCCGCAGAACTACTGTTGCTGTCTGAGTGCAGGAAATGGACTTGGCTTCTTAGGTGAAGTCCGGGGATCCAAGCTTTGTATCCAAGGATTTTGATGCATTGACTGTCCCTGGAGGTGAACCCGTTCCACTTCCCCTTCTGACTGATTGTTTTGAGTGTACCATCTATCTCCCCTTCATACCTAGCCAGAGTCTAAATGTGTGTACTGTCCACATAGCCAGGCAAAAGTGGCACAAGATGGCCTGTGGGGGGGTTTAGGACCTCTCTTATTAACTTCTTTTTTTTAATGGGAGAAAGAATCTGACTCTATTAGCTGTGTTAATTAAGCAGTGTTTTCTGTCTAGATGGGAATAGCCTTGATTACATTTTTGTGTGCAAATATGAGCTCTAAAGGAATTTGACCTTTTTATTGATTGGTCTGGGGAAAAAAAGAAACCCTAGAAATTGAATGGAATATTTTCATTTAAAAGGCCCATGTATTAAGACACTTAGTTCCCATATTTTAAATCTGAACATTCAGAATCTGTCCTTTAACACTTTAGGTTTTTCTTATTCCGTGTTACTCAGATATTTATATGAACCATAACTAAAAACTGGACAGTAATTTTATTTCAAATCTATTTTAATATTGTGACATCAGAAGAGAAATGTCGTCTTCATCCAGCCACTTAATCATGTATCTGATCCATTTCATCCAGATAAGTGTGAAGTTGTACAAAGAGCTGGGACTCAGGTCCCCCAGACTGATAAGGCAGTAAGTAATTCAGAGGAAGGAAAATCAAAGGAGAAAGGCAGATTCTGACACAGGCCTGTGGGAAAATGAAGGATTTTCATAGATGGAGGTGGGTGGAAGATATTCAAAGATGGCCAGAGAGGAGATGCAGGAGGAAGAAAATACATGCTATGCTTACAAACTTGATTAGACTGCATGGAGTTTGTGTGAGTCCACTGACAGATGAGTAAGATTAGCCAGGTCCTCCTTTCCCTAATGCATGTCTTGCAAAATACAGCCCTTTCATCCTGTAATGACTATCAAAGCCAAGGGACGCCAAGTGCTAAGTATGTGCAACTGAAAGTAAAGTGAAAACTAGTTTGATTGTCTTGTATTTGCAAAGCTTTTGCTTGGGAAACAAGTCAAATTCTACTATTTGTCCCAGTTTCAAAATCTGTCTACATCCTAAAGCACAGCAAACAAGCAACACTGCATTCAGAATGGGAATTACAAAACAAGCTTAGGCATCTTTCTTACCAATGTTCTTTTTATTCCCCGTTCATAAACTGAATACCAGAATAATACTTGAAACCATGGCTAGAGGTAGGTCTTGCCATGTCTCTTCCCAATTCTCTTCCTTGTGCAGGAACATTGGGTGTACTTCATTTTCTGTTTTACTGTTCAAACTGTGGTTTGGAGGAAATGACATCTCTGCCTCTTGTCCAGGTGAGTCTTGAGGACTTAGTACTTGCAGAAAAGAAGTTTGAAATACTCCAAGGCCCTTCATGAGTTATTTGACCTGGTTCAGGGAGGCAGGTGTGGTCCATTGTACTGCTGGAGTTCTTTCCCATGCTGCACCCATCTTGGCTGGCAGCTCCTGTTTGTGACTGCACTGTGTGCTCTCCAGTGTTTACCATTGCACTGTGTCCTGTCACCTGAAAGACTGAGGTAGTGTTTGAATGCACATGACCACTTCTCACTCTGGTCGCTCCCATTTTTATAGATAGATGTCTGCATAATACTCACTTTTGTCCTTTATGATGTTATTTTCTAGCAATTGATTTTGTTCTTCTAATGCACAAGGTGTTAATTATTGAGTAATTAATAACTCTCAGCTTGTTCAGACAGGAATGTCTGAAGATTGCCTTTACTTTGATTCGCTTTTGGAAGCTAAGGTCTGGGGTTAATTATGAAGACCCTTTCTCCTTAGATAATAGTGAGATAGAGAAATGACATTATGAGGCTACTGTTTCATTTTACCAGAGATCCTACAATGGTCATTCTCTGAAGACCAAATGGGCTTCATGCTTTCTAGAAAATTCCTCTTCTTTGATATCCCTTTATTTTTCTTGTTTTCAAGGAAGGGGTAACAGAGATGTGGTCATATTTGTTATTGTTTAATTTTTTCCAAGGCCTGCCTGGAGCATTTATTCTGTGTTCTGTTCTTATTGGGTATCATCTTGATAGTATTTTGGTGCCAAGCAAGCCCAACTACCAGGTCAGGATTAAAAGCAACTCAAGTGGGGCTGGGGAGATGATGGTTCAGAGGTTAAGAGCACTTGATGTTATTGCAGAGGACCAGTGTTTGGATCCCAGCACCCATGGTGGCTCACAACCATCTGTAACTCTAGTTCTAAGGGATCTGATGCCCTCTTCTGGCCTCCACTGGCATCAGGCATGTACATGGTACACATACATACATATAGGCAAAACACTCATACACATAAAAACAAGCAAGCAAACAAAAAATAGTGACTCGAGTGATGATTATTCTGACTTCTTCCTTTGTGAAAAGAGGGACTCAGAAGGACTTAGAGGCTTGTCTGGGGGCACAGAGCCAGATCATAGTGGATTTAGAACCCAGATTTCTAAGTTTTACTTCAGTGTTTCCCCTCATTCCCCAGTCTTTCTAGTGCCTATGCCTTTCCTGATGCTTTTTTTTTTTAAACCATCTTTCACCTATATGTTGTAGCAAAATATGGCAGAGATATTTCTCTGAAGCTTTTCTTCCACCATGTTGGTGTAGAGGTGACACTCAGTTCTGTGCCACCAACATCCATTCCTCATCTGACAGCATGCTGACGTTGCCTTATGGAGCCCTTTCTTCCGTGGCTTGCAGGGTGAGGTATACTGTCTTAATGTGGCTACCCCATGTGTTTGAACCCTGAGTTGGGCCTTTCATATGAGCAGAATTCACTGGGATAAAAACATTTGCAGAAAAAAACAAAACAAAACAAAAAACAACAACAAAAAAAAAACATTTGCAGCAAAAAGTAGCTTTCCTTCCCCTTGGTCCCTGAGACACCCATTTCCCTTCTCAGGGACTAAGACTATTCTTTGTTTTTCATAGACCTTTCCAGAGATATGAATTAGTCTTCTATTGTCTTCAGTTTTTTGATTTTACAAATAATGTAGTAAAGAATATGTTTCTATATAATCTTTTAAACATTTGGACTCCAGAAACACCTAGGAGTAAAATTATTGGATTAAAAGGTATGTGGTGTTTTGTTTGTTTTTGTTTTGTTTTTAGGAAGAAAAAGTTTATTTTGTCTTATGGTTCCAGAGGGACAGAATCCATTGTGGAGGAGAAGCTTGGCAACAGTCAGGAAAACGTGGTGGCAGGAGTGGGAAGCTAGCTGATCACATTTTCATTCACACACAAGAAACAGAAAGAGAGAACAGAAGGTGGAGTCGGGGGAGGCTGTAAACTCTCAAAGCCTGCTCCTCTAGCAAGGTTCCACCTTCTAAAAGTTCCATAACCTCCCCAAACAGCACCACCAAATGGGGTTCAAATACATGAGCTCAAATGGGGGATATCTCTCATCCAACCTACCATATTCTGCTCTACATTCCCATAGACTCATAGCCATCTCATGATGCAAAATGCATTTAGTCACCTTCAAAACTCTCCGTAGTCTTTAATAGTCTCAACATTATTCCAAAGTTCAAAGTCTCTTCTAAGCCTGAAGACACTCTCTTAACCCTGTTCCCCTTATTAAAAACAAATAAACTATATCTCCAGTACATAATGGTACAGAATATACAATCCCATTCTAAAATGGAGGAATGGGGCATAGTAAGGAAAGATTGGGCCAGATTTTGAGTGATTTGCCAAGTCTCACACTTTGTGAGTGACAGAGCTTTTGTTTGCAGTTAGGCAGAGGACCCTCACTCTTAGCCATACAGTCCTTCCATTATTCTGACCCCCAAATCCTGATACGTCCCCAAACTCTGGTAGGGAACCCTCATGCACACATGGCTCACTGGTAAATACCAGAAGGCTCTTCTCTTCCCCTGTGGAACTGTGTGCTGAATCAGCTGGGGCAGTTGGTGTGTTAAGTGCAGTTAGCATGACATCTGGTGATGGCACTGTGGGCTGAGTTGAGCTCCAAACGAAAGGCAAGTGTCCTTTTCCCTGCACCCCTACAGCTTGGTGCTGTCACTGCTTTTGCTAGTGGGGAGTGAAGGGAGGGCTGGAAACACGGCAAGTTGCCTGGTTGTCTGTGTAAAGCTGTTACTGTTGGACTCTGTTCAGGTCTGACCTTCGGTTGTCACATCCCAATAACAGAGGCCTCCTTAGCCCCTGTTCTCCCTCTTTCTTTTTACCCCTGTCAGTCTTCATTAGGGTCATTTAAAGGCTGGTTTATTCTTTGTTCTGTTCCCTTTTCCTGCAAAAGTGAAGATAGAAGCCCTTACTACACACACACACACACACACACACGCACACGCACACGCACACAGTTCCTAGGTAAGAGGTTATTTCTAAAAGACTAGGGGCCTTCAGATGATTGCAGAGCCATTAGGATTGTAATTTTTAGTAAAACGTTTCATTGTGGTGCAAGATACCTGAGAGGAATCAATTTAAAGGAGGAAAGATTTATTTTGGCTAACAGTTTGAAAATTTCAAAGGTCAGCAGCGCCATTGCTTTGGGCCTGAGGCACTGTAGAATGTCTTGGTGGCAGGAGCATGTGACAGAAGAGGTTGCCTACCTCATGACAGCCAAGAAGCTGAGAGAAAAGAAGGGGATGGGGACAATATAAAGTTCCCAAGAACCGGTTTCTTTAACTAGGTTCCATTTCCTGAGTTTCTGGTCCCTCCCAATAGCCCATGAAATCCTGGGCCACTCAGTTGATTAGTTCACTAATAAGATCCCTCATGAGCCCTCAAGAGCCAATCACTTCTCCAACGCCCACTGGCTGGTAGCTAAGCCTATACACATGGCCTTTCAGGGACATTTTAGATCTAAGCCATAAGAGGAGGGATGAAAAGAGCTATCAGCAATGGTTGAGGACTGCGTTGGACCTTAGTAGACTGTGTTGGGTTGGTAGCTCTAATGCTTGGGAGGGGGCATCTTATAGTTTGACATCTCTTGCTATGTTCCAAAGGCATGTTCTAAGGCTGATTGTGTGACCCCTGGAATCAGCCACCAAGTCATACTGGTGTGAGCAGGACCCCCCACACCTTTGATACTCCTGTGTTGAGAACTTCAGATCTCAAATGAGTCAAGCAGATTGGAGCCCTAGCCTCATCATTAGCTGTATATGACACTGAACAATCATACAAGAAATCTTGTGCTCATATATAATATGAAGACAGTAATAGTAACTCTATTGTGAGACTGTTGTGGGAATGGATTGAGGTAAGACGTAGTATTTTGCACTTTGCCTGCCACATCGTTAGCCCTATTGTTTGTTTGTTTTTTTGTTTATTAATCTGTTTTGTTTTGCTTTGCTTTAGACAGGGTCTTACTGTGTAGCCAAGGCTGTCCTCAAAGTTGAGATCCTCCTGCCTCAGCTTCCCAAATGCTGTCATGTGTCACCATGCTTTGTTAGCACTATTATGTTAAAACTGTCCTCTTTAATTCCTCCTGCCATCCTGCTAATCTGATTGATGCTCCTTTCCACCCCATTCCTGTGACTCCTGAGACCTCTCTGTGGTTGTGGATACATATTATCCATGCTTCCTGTTCATGAGTCTGCTTGAAAATCATCTCCATTTATTCTACTTTGTTTTTTGTTTTTCCAGAGAATTTATCACCATCTGCAGTTACCACTTGTAGGTCTGCGTATTTGCTGCATTTAGAATAAAAGCACCTTGAAGGTGTGGGCTTTGTCTTGTGTATTGCTGAGTTCTCTGTTCTGGTACAAAGTCGTAATACAAAAACTAAGCAGAGGACCAGTGAGATGACTCAAAGGGTCAAGGGGCCTGCTGCCAAGACTGATGACCTCAGTTCTATCTCTGGGACCCACGTAGTGGAAGGAGACAACTGACCCTGGCATGTTGTCCCTCTGACCTCCATATGTTTCATAACAAGGGCCTGCCCCCTCCTCAGATTCATTTCTCTCTCTCTCTCTCTCTCTCTCTCTCTCTCTCTCTCACACACACACACACACACACACACACACACAATCACACTCACTCACACTCACACTGACAATGAATAGATTTACAAGTGACCCAAAATTTTTAAAAAGAAACCCAAGCAGAGCTCAGTGCCCCTGAGGCAGGCTTTGTGTGATGCTCCTGCCTCTGTGCTTATGTGTGATCTTTGTTGAATGGTCTGCTGTCCCTACTTCTGACACCCAACTGCAGAATCTTATCTTTTCAACCTTCCCTGTGATGTGATTTTCCTGCATCAGAGAAAGTTAGCATTAGGGTATACATGGGAGATACCTCTGCAGGTGTTGAAACTCACAATGTGGTCTCCAGTTGTTAGAGTTTAGTAACTGGCAGCATATTTGAGTCACCCAGGAAAACTTTCTCAGTATATCACTTGGCCAGCTCCAGAGATGCAGATCTGACTGGTCTAGGTCAAGTCTCCCAGTTGATGCAATGCTTTGGCAAGCTGCAGATTTGATTGGATGGATGAATGAGTGAACCAATTAGCAAATGAACAGGAAGGCCTCTCATTTTAACTGACACAAATGCATCCTCTTCAGGTCTTTAATTCCCTGGGGGGCTCCGTAGGGCCAGTCTATTTATAATTGTTATATATGGGAGAAGATAATGTCAACAGTGCAAGCATAACATGAAATAAAGCCTGCAGAAAGCACATGGTGGGTTTGATTTCAGAGAGCTTCACAGTCAATAGGGACTTCTGAGTTGAATCTTAAAATCAGGAAAAATTTTGACAGGTGGTAATAGAGGAAGGAATGGTTTCTCATGGAAAGAGTGTGTGGTAGAAGCAGGAAAATACAGCAGTTGGGTAATGTTTTCATCTGCAGGTCTGATTATGCCTCTCCTTGTATAAACTCATCAGTGGGTTCCACAACTAAAATACTTCACCCTCAGCCTTCCTTTCCTTCTTTCTTCCCTCCTATCCCTTTTCTCTGAAGAGTCTATGAATATCCCTGTGCTCCCCTCTTCTGTATTTTTTCTGCATATCTTTCCTCTTCCAGTAATATCTTCTCCCAGCAACACAGACCTGCGAATTGTTTTTCTTGTTTTTCAGACTTGACCTCAATGGCCCCTACCTTTGGAAAGACTTCCTTGACCTCCTGCCTGAATTAGGTTTCTGTGCTGCAGTTATGTCATCAAGGAAGCCAGCCTTGACAGCCCAGGGTTTACTCTAGAGGCTTTGAATGTCTTTGGCAGATGGGACTTAAGAGCATTTCCCTGTTTCATGAAACTCCAGTACTTCTAGAGGCCTCAAAACAGCTGATGTGGGTTTTGGTAGATGATTTGTGCATCTTATTAGCTGGTTTTTTTTTGACAAAACTATTGTTGAGATTATTGATCACTCAAAATACAACATGAAATGCCATGTGGTTTCTTTGCACAGATTCTTCGCTATTATTAGAATTGGGCCACTTCCACAGTATTCATTGGGTACTACTATCTACAGTATGACAGTACCCATTAGACTTTCACAGTGAGCAACAAGTCTACACTGTTCACCTGCTCCACAGAAACCTGGCAGTGAAACCTTTGTCCAGGTTTTAACAGACAAGCAGATGGTGAGCAACAGGTGAGAATTGTGCTTATAGGATGAGCACCTGTGTATCCTCAGTTATGCCATCATGATTCTCTTTCCTCTAGTATCTTCCAACATTAAGAAAGGCAAGGATTCTTGAGGGGGTGTTACAGTCTCCTCTCCCTTGCCAGATCTCAGCATCTCCAGGAGTACCTTTTCTCTGCTTCCTGTCAAGACAGTATGCAGCCTTCCTCTACAACATGGCTCTCAGGCTGCCTGGGTTGTCAAGGCAGGAATCATCAAGGGCTGGTATACTTTAGCATATAGGAGCCATGGGTATGTGGACAGTGGTTTCAGAAGCACCCATCAGATGCTATTATTCTCATTGTTGTGTGGGTGCCCAGCCTTGCCTGCCAGCTTAAAAAGACTGGGAGGTTTTCTGGCACAGAGAAGGTCCCTTGGCACAGATACAAGAATCTTCATGCTGATTGAGTTGGAATCTTTCGGTGAGAAGTGACTAGTTGTCCTGATTAGAATATAAACACTTGCCAATGTTGAGTTTTGTCTCTCACATGAGTTTTATTATAACATTCTGTGTTTATAAACATGTCTCAAGTATGAGGGAGGAATGTGGAAACCTTCAGGCCCACAAGAGTGTCCATTTGTTTTCTGTGTGGGCTGAAGTTAAGATAACTTAGCATCCTTCTGTGAGAGTCATGGATCCCTCTAACTTTCCCCAGCAAGCCTAGCAGGGGATTCAGGTGCTCACCTCCTCTTTGTTCCATCTTCTTGTAGAAGTCAGTAAAGGCTAGTAATAAATTGTAGTTCAAGTTCAGTTGGCATCTACTAGAGGGACATACAGTTCTGATCAAATCTCAGGCAGGCACTGAGATTTTTTTTTAAGGTGTAATGTGTCAAGCATCAGAAGAAAACCCAAGAGCCTCATGGAGCTTATGTGCATGTTAAGGAAGCAGATGTATGGAGAAATACACAAATAAGGCATGATGTGGGTGTCAGATGAGTGGTAGAAACAAAGGGTGATAATGAAGGTGCTCTAGAGTGTGCAAGTCAGACAGAAAATTGCAGATGTCATAACAGAGGCAGTGCCTTCCTACGGCATCTCAGAATGAATTGAATTGTAATATGCAAAGATTCCGGAAGTTTTGAAGAGAAGAGATGGCTCATTTTAGACAAGCAAACAGGAAGCAGGAAGACAGGTCAGCAAAGAACATTGTGTCTGGTATCTAGCTGCAGTAGAGGGCGAAAGGGAGAGGCAGGCACCTAGTAACTGGAGAACGAGTCTTGAATGACATGCTTAGAAATTTGGCCATAGGAGCTGGAGAGATGGCTCGGTGATTAAGAGCACTGGCTGCTCTTGCAGAGGACCAGGGTTTGGTCTCCAGCACCCACATGGTGGCTAACAACCATCCTTAATTCCAGTTTGGGGGCATCTGATGACCTCTTCTGGCCTAGTGAGTACCTCATATACATAGTGTGCCTACATTCATGCAGACAAAACACTCATACACATAAAAATATAGTTAAATTTAAAATAAATTTGGCTTTTGTTTTGAAGACAGTAGTGGTAGGAGTTGGAGTTAGAAATTTTCGAATAGGAAATATAAAATGTAACTGGTAGCAGCACGGGTAAGTTACGGAAAGGAGAGGCTGGACATGAAGGCCTGTTACAAAAATTTCCATGCCAAATAACAAAGGCAGTGATGGAGGGAATGAAACGGTGAATTCCGAGTTTCGTTTTTTACGAGCGACTGAAGCTTCACCATCAGTTGTCTGATAGCCTTGAAAGAGGAGGAAAATGGCAACTTTTCAAAAATTCCTTGCCTTGGCTATTAGTTAGGTGATGATTCCATTTTCTGGAGAACATAGATGGAGAACACAGATAAAGTTCAGGGAGATACAGATGAGTCTGACAAGCCAACAGAGGTCTGAAAAGAACTGGAAATACTGATCTGAGGACATCAGAGCCAAGTATACGTTGGGGAGTTTGACCACTGTCTGCAGTAGATGTTCTTTACTGCCCTTCATGGTCTGGGAACGTTCTTTCATGTTACCTCATGCATGAAAGTGCCAAATACATGACAGTCATCTGCACAAAGACAGTATCTACAATGATGGGAGTGAGAGAGAGTAAGGAGCAGCAAGACTTAAGGATGAGACGATGCAGCCAGTGAAATGACCTGACTGACAGTCACAGAGGAGAGTCAGGGATTGCCAGTCTGAAACCAGTCAAAGAAGTCAGAATGAGCCTACTGTTTCATTCAGCATGGGAGAGGGACAGGCAAGATCAGAAGATGAGGAGGGGAAGATGGTGAATCTAGACACATTTTTTTGTGATCTGCAATAGGAGAGAGCAGCTTCTCAGAGCAGTTCTCCTGCCAATGATGTTTATAAGTGACGCTAAGGTGTATGTCATGAAACCCATTTTATCTCCAGCAGTGCTCTGGAAGCCTTATTCTGGGTTCCTCCAGAAAGTAGCCCGGGACATTCAGTTCCCCATAGTTGACCAAATAGAGGCTGTCCTAAAAAGCCTTAAACATTTTAATTTGCAAAACCATTGTATTAAATCACAAATGGGAAGCAACTTAGCAATGCATCTCCAAAATTGCACTGGGCTCTGGCTGTGGCTTTGCAATTTATGTTGAAAACGAACATTGAACTCTGTGGCATAAAAACAGATTGTTGATTTTGTGATTAATTTGGTCTCTAAGGCCCAGGCAACTGTTGATGCTGTATATCAGTTATAAAGTTGTGGTAGTATTTGTGGAGCAAAATGAAAAATCAATGTCGTAACTACAGGATAGCTCTCTTAAAGTCCAAGGAGCGTTTTGTTGCAAATTGCATGGAAGAAACTGACCCCCAAAGGGACAAGCGTACCTTCATTTTTTTCACAAGTGTGTGTCTAGGGTGGAAAAATGGAGGGAAATGTTGGGTGTTATTACAGTGTCACTGGGGGTACTAGGAGGAACATCAAATTGTTGCAATTTAGAGTAAAATCTTACTTACAGTTATGTGTGTCTTAAGGCACCTCGATGAATAATCTCTGGATGACTGTGCGGTCTGAAGCCAGGATGCCTGGGTCATGCTTCAGCCTCTACTAATCATAGGCTGGAGTCAGACCTGTCTCTTCCCTCCCTGATGGGTGTTGTGGTTTTAGGTTAGTACTTCAGAGATGCCTTGACATTCTTCAGTGAAAAGGGAGTGCCTTCCATTAGCATTGTTATGAATGAGACATCCAAGGTGTTTGTTTTCCATTCCTAGAAGTGGGAATATACTTTTCTAGCAAGTCTGTGCATTTAGAGGCAGATGGAAGGGATTCCTTTCTTATCTAGCCATTTGTTTTGGCAAAGCGAATGATCCCTGTTTGCCATGGCAAATGAGTCATCTGCAGACTTCATTAGATACTCGGAATGTTGAGGGTGGGACCTTTCATGGATAGGGTGTTGAAAACCAGGGCACAGCTTGCCCCCAAGTTCATTTTAGTTGGCAGTGGTGCTCAGAGGAAAAGCAGGCTTCTCAGTACCCAGGCAGGTTCATTTGATGATCCCAACTGCCCAGATTTCTAAAGTAGCACTGGAATAAAGTATGATCCACAGTCTAGTCAGAATTTGTAACTGGCTCTTTAGCCTAATCTATCATCCCTAGGGGGTCAGAGCTCACCTTGCAGTCAGAGGGGGAAGAGGCAGCTTCATGAAGGAAGGGTTGGAGGAATACCAGCCATCAGAGAAAGCTTCAGGAAGGAGGTGTTGAGGAAATACCTGCCCTCAGAGGGAGAGGAGGCAACTTTAGGAAGGAGTGCTGAGGAAATACCATCAATTGCTCTCCTTGCTTCTGGTGAACTTGCCTCAGATGCTTCTGTCCCGTATGACTAAATGTTTAAGTGCTTGGTTGCCTTGGGTGTGTAGGCAAAGGTGGCTGTTCGTGGCTGTCTTCCCTGTGTCTTTTGCTTCTTATTTCACCTGAAGCAGTGAATTGTGTGGTCTTTTATAATACAGAGAGTAGTACAATCATTTTTAGTCAGTCTTTGTCATCTCCTTTCGGGGCTGACTCTTCGTAAAAGAAACACTTCTGTCTTGTCAGTGATGTGATTACTCAGAAGTCTGGACCGTCTCCAGCAGCTTTGCTCCCTACAAAATGAACTTGATTTGATGAATAAAAGTTTGGTGTATTTGATGAGTCAGAGGACAGGAAAATGTCCTCGTCTCTGATGAGGTTCTTAGAGTCAGACACATTGAACATCATGGATAAAATAAACCTTAATCTCTGAAGGAAAAACCCCGGAGCATGAAACTGTTCCCACTAGAAATGCTGTAAATCTTGCAAACCATGTAGGTTTTCTGTTTGGGGCAACATCAAAGCCCAGTGACTTTAGAGATTAAAGTATGTTTGACAAGCAAAACTTTCCCTGTGCCCTGCTCTTTACGAGACTTGGCCTGTCTCCTGCCAGTGCTCTCCTCAGAATGACTTCCTTTCTTCCCCCAAAGCAGGAAGCATGCCTCCTCCAATTCCAGCTTGCTGCCCTGTGCTGCTCATTTAAAGCCCTTGCTGGCCAGCAGCGGTGCCTCAGCCTTCAGCATTGTCTTACCCAACTGGGGACAACACCTTCCCACGGCCACTTCCCAGGGATTCTTATTTGTGGAAGAGTTTCAGAGTGTTTTGCTGACTCTAAGAAGATCAAACGACAGGAAGACAGTGGTTTCTCTCAGCTTGGACAAAGGACTTAGTCTTTTACCTTAGAATTTTTGTCTTCTGTGAAGTCTCAGGAAAAAAAGAATGCTCCTATCTTTTCTATATTTTTTAAATTTTTTGCCTATTTCCAACTGTGTTGGGGTTGGTTCAATGCTTTTTCATCTGTGAACTGGAAATAAGTGACTGCTTTTCTCAAACAAACTACTTTTCTGATAAATTGTTTTTGAACAAAATAACTCTTTTCATCAGTAATATCTTTTTTCTGGAATGTAAGTTATGATAACATTTTGCTTTTCAGGTTAAACAAAAAAAATATTTTCAAGGTGCTGTGGTCTCTAAAGTGAAATATCCCAGCTCCCTGCCAGGCTCTAAGATCTAGCCTTTGGCTGCTCCTTGGGGTGGTCAGATACAAGTAGAGGACAGATTGGGAAGGCAAATGGCTTCGTGGGTAAACCCCGTGGCATAAAATCTCATTAGTGGAAAAGCGCTTTGTGCTTAAGGCTAGGTATTCCCAGTGGACGATGGTGAATGGTGAAGGGACTCACTAAAATACCTTAAATCGTCTCCCTTAAACATGTAGCATCCTTAGAGGTCAGACAGAGCTGAAACTTGAACAGCTGTACAACAAGCCTCTGAGATTGTTTTTAATTGTGTCCCCTTTCTCTAACAGCAGTAATTCTTGTTGATATTGTCAAGAACCTTTCCACTGAGCACAAGCGCACCATACTTGAAGGTCAAATGCTTAACCCTTCTGCATGGTTACAATGAAAATGGACCCTTTTGTTTTCATTAATGTATACCCCAGCCACAGACACAGGGAGAATGGGGGCCCCAAGCATTCACCAAGCTGAAGTAACTTATTGTAAAGAGCCACAAAAGGAGCATATTCTGTTTCCATACAACAGTTGTTTAGCCTTTGCCTTGTGCGTCCACCCACAAAACAGTAGGCTCATTTATCAATAGGCAGAATTTTTGGGTACCATTTTGTTCCTTTGACCTGTGTTACTTTTTACTGACCCGACCAAATTGCTTAAAAATTTCCCCTTTCTGCTGTCAGTGTTTAAAGCCGCTTAATGTCTCTGAAGTGACCGCCCCTCTTCTCTTTAACACTTTACATTCCTCTTTACCACAGCACCTGTTACTGTAGTGGACCATGAAATCTCAAATGTCATGCAGCCCTTATTGACCAATAATACTTTATTAAATATAAATAGAGTATCCTCCAGTCTCTGGCCAGATGCACATGTGTCCATAGAGACCCATGTATTGATTTGTGGAGGCCAATCAGGAAAGGAGGTTGGTGCATTTGTTTATTTGTCAGGCAAGAAATATTTCTTTTTGTGCTCTTTAAGAGTTAACCAAAACTCAAGGGGCCAGTTCGGCAAACATTAAATATGAGCCTCAAACATGAAGGCAGCTTTGTTACTGAAACAAAAATACCACAGCAGGTGGTGGACTCGAACACAGGAGGGAGGAGGAGGTTCCGTTGTTGCCCATTTTTCTAATCCTTTCAGAATACCCATTGTCCAGACCCCAAATTTAAAATGTTCCTGCTCAGTCTCATGGAGACAATTTTAGCGTGAAAGGGCTATGCCCATCACTGCTTTTCCACAACGGTTTAATCGTTGGGTATGGAATGTATTGCCACCAAACAAGGCAGGAGAGGCAATTATCTCTCAAAGATGAGCCAATAATATCTGCTTATCAAAGCATGAAACTGTTCTGAGTGTGGCAAGTGAGAGTGCGGTGGGAATGCACACCCAGCAGGAGTGTTTCAACTGTATTAATATAGGCAGAAATGTGGCTTTTGTTGTCTTCGGGGGCTCTCAAACCAAATTTGTGCTAACCACACTAGCCTTCTAAAGTTAAGGTTAAACTCTACATGGTCCTTGTCTATTTATATCACCTTTTAAAGAGATTAACAATGCAAGTTGGAATAATTAAGAGGGCTTTAAACAATTTATTTTTCCTAAAAATGAGTGGAAAGTAGTTTCTAATTCTAGACCTCAGGACACCCTGTGTAATAGGCATTAAAAGATGAACTCAAGAGCAAAGGCAGGGACTAGACAAGCCCCCATTGCTGCTCTTGCTGAAGGTACCCAGTATCCAATCATGTGCCCAGTCCTTCTGTGCTCTCATTGAGCCATCCATAACTGTTTCTTTGATTCCAAATCACAGTTGGGATGATTGAAGAAAATAAATGCAGTATTATGATAGTTTTCTTTTATAAATTTGTGAGAAGTCTGGAACTGGAAATCTTGTTCTCCAAGACTGGAGACACAAATCTGGTGAAGGCTGCCGTTACTGATGCCATACTAACAGAGTTGTGGTGACCAAGTGAGAAGGCCTTTTTTTGTGTATATATGCTAGGATGGAACCCGAGGCCTTGCATGTGCCAGGCAGACACCCTATCACTGAGCTACATTCACAACCCATTTTCACCTTTTTTTTTGAGCAGTAGAGCTTGAAATAGGGTTTCAGTAGGTAGCCCAGGTTTCCCTTGAACTCATGATCCTCCTCCCTATATCTCCCAAGTACTGTGCTTTAAAGGATGTACCACCACGGCCAGCCCGAAGCTTGAGGATAATAATAGCATTCAGAAATTAGTGTTTCTTCTGACATTTATATCTCTTTTACATATAACATTTAAAAATGTGAGAAAAGATGAAAAAGTCCTAAATTACTTTTATCACGTTTAACCTTGACTTGGGACTTTAAACTTTCAAGTAAGAACCTGGAGTCATTGTGTGTAGATCCGCAACTGAGGCTCAGTTATTTTGTCTTTCTCTGTTCAAGTAATGACGTCTGTGATGGTTCCTTTTAATTGTCAACCCGACACAGTTTAGGATCATCTGGGAAGACAGCTTTCAACGAGGGATTGCCTAGCTCAGCTTGTTCTGTGGGTGATTTTCTTAATTGATTTAATTTAAGTGGGAAGACCCACCCTGAATGTGGGCAGCCCCTGAACTATAAGAGTGAAAAAATGGAGCTGAACAAGTAAGCATGCGTATGTTTATTCTCGCCTGGCTCTTGCCTATAGATGTGACTAGCTTCTTCAGGTTGACTTCTTCTTTGCATTAATGGACTGAAACATACAATTATAAGTCAGATAAACCCTTTGTTCCTTAAAGTTGCTTTAGTCGGGGTATTTTAAAACAGCAGCAAAGGAAACTGGAATAGTATTGTTCACTGTCAGGCTCTCTACCCCTGTGTCCAAGAAAGACCCCAAACATCCAGAGAGGGAGCTACTGCTCCCACCAGCAGAGGCTGTCTCTGAGCACTGGGCATTTATCGAAATCATTGCCAGGAGCTTAGCATCATTCACCCCATTTCACTAGCTAACCATCTCTGCCTCTGCACAGAGCTTAGGCCATGTCAAATACTTTGAGCTTGGGTACCACCACTCATGCTGCCAACCTACCTTATCAGATAGTTGGCAGGATTAAAGGAGATCCATGTCCCTACCTCATTCCTCCCCTGCTGTGTGATCTGAGATTGAAGAATAGCTTCCTCCTCCTCTGCCTCCTCCTCTTCCTCTTCCTCTTCTTCCTCCTTCTTTCCCTCCTTTTCCCACTCTTGCATTCTCTCTCCCTGTTGTTTGTGTATGTGTGTGATGTGTGTGGATACAGGTGCCACAGTGTACATGTGGAGGTCAGAAGACAGCTTTGTAGAGTTGGTTCTTTCCTTTCACCCATTATATGGGGTCTGGGGATTGAACTCTCAAACTCAGATCCTCAGACTTGTATGGCAAGTGACTCTACCCACTGAGCCATGTCCTGTGTCTTGGTTTTCTTATCTGTAAATTGCACTGATAATGAAAACTGTTTCACTGAATTGCCCTAGGTATTTAAATTAGAAATGTGTGAAGATTGATCAAGATAGGGCTCGATTTTTGATAAATGTTCAGAAACTACTTGCTGTTATCATTTTATATAGATACTATGTGATGTATAATACTTTCATAGATGTATAATACTTTAATAATATGTACATACATTGCTGATTAGCAGGCAGTGTTCTGTCACAAAATTAGCTGATTGTGGTGGTGCATTCTTGGAATTTCAGAACTCAGGAGGCTGAGCAGGAGGATCTGAGGACAAGATCAGTCTGTACTGAACTTGTCTCAAAAAAAAAAAAAAAACCCACTCTGAATTAGAATTGTATAACAAAACTGAGAGTATGTGTGTCTGTGTGTGTCTGTCCTCTTTTTAGTAGATGTATTAAGTTACTTTCCTGTTGCTGTGATAGAAACACTGACCAAAGCAGCTAATAGAAGGAAGAGTTTATTTGAGCTTATGGTTCCAGGGATGTGCCAGGGAAATTATAGTCCAACATGGCATGGAGGCATGGTGGCAGGAGGCATCTGGAGCAGGAGGAGAAAGCAGAGCACTCACATCTTCAAGTAGGCACAGGAAGCAAGAGAATAAGAGATCCTGCAAGGCTTAAGAACTCTCTAGGCCCACCCCCCAGTGACATGCTTCCTCCAGGTTAATCACACCTTCTAAGACCTCCTAAAACAGCGCCACCAACTGGGGATAAAATGCCCAAATACTTGGAGCCTATGGGGGACATGCTCATTCAAAACATCACAATAGATCCATGCAAAGAGCTGCTGGTGCTGACTTTGAAGACTTCATGGGTATGGTATTTAGGCAAGAACTCCATTTCTCTGAGTAGATCTCTAAGGGCAAATATGGGACTCTGCCTGTGTGATTGTCACTGGATTATCTTTCCTTACCAGATTCATTTAGAGTTTAATCATCACATTGTCAATAGGCACTTCATTACAATGACCATGACTTTCACCATGGGAATCTTAAGAAAAATAAAACAGTTCAGAGTGGATGGATTTTTGTGGTGCTGTTAGTCATATTGTTGTTCTTATGGGTATCCATTTTAGTGTTTATTGCCATAGGATAGGAAGAACAGTACTTTGCAGATTAGTGTTAAATGATGCTGTTATGTCATGCTATTCAATGAAGAGGATATTCCAGTAGAGCGGATTAATGCTTTATAAATGAGAATCCATTCAAAGAGCTTAAACACTTACCTTATGTAGCCCTCTCAGTTATCCTCCACCTTGTGTGTAGTGTATTACCTTAACTAAATTGTAAGCTCCTGTGCCTAGGTATTCTGACTTTCTGATGTCCACCATGGAGCATAGACTCAGCTATGGTTGACTGATGAGTCGTGGAACTGGCCTTTGTTCTGTGTTCCAGGAGTCTAGTGTAATGCGTACTGACCTTGGGATTAGAACACCTAATATCTCTCCCTGCCACAACTTCTCTAATTTTGATATTTGATGAGCTATTTAATTTAGCTAAGCCTTAGTTTCCTCATCCATAGAGGTATAGTTAATAATAATAGCTTCATCCAACTCACATAGTTGAGATAATGTTCCTGAAACATTTTGCAAAATTTAAGTAGGCTTTTTTGTTAGTGTCTAGCTTCTTGTATTTGATTTAGCTCTGTTGTTTACTAATGGAATAGAATTTGGAAAATTCCTAAACTTTTCTCAGTTTTTTTTAACCTAATCTCAGTTTTTTCATCTATAAAATAGCGGTCATAGTACCTTTATTGCATAGACTTATGAAAAGCCAGTGGTGCAGTGCTGTGAGCGGCACCTGGCACATAGAAAATGCTGGATAATGTTATCATCTCCTGTGCTATTATTATCATTATTCAGACATCCCTCACATTAAGAGATCAGTTTGTCTGGTATAAATGCACTGACAATACTGAGCAAGGAGAGAGAGAGGGATAAAGAGAAGCTTAGGGTATATAAGAAAGTGTGATGTTCATCTTCACTGCCAATCCTACTAGATTTAGAATCACCCAGGAGAATCACCTCTAGGTGATTCTGAGGGCATTTCCAGAGAGTTTACCTAAGGAGGGAAGACTTACCCTAAATGTGAGCACAGGTTGGGGTCCTAGACTGCATGGAAAGTGGAAAGGAAGAAGCCAGCTGAGCAAAGCCTTGGTTTCTCTCTGCTTCCTGTCTGGATGCAATGTGACCACCACTTCACGTTCCATCACCATGACTTCCCCACCATAATGGACTGTATTTCTTAGACCATAAGCCAAAATAAATCCTCAAGTTGCTTTTTGTCAGTTATTGGTCACAGCAAAAGAAAAGTAACTAATACAGAAAAGATGTCTGCTTTTAGAAGCTGTAATGTGCTTCTGGTTAGTCAATATTCTACGTTTCTCTGAAATCTCAGTAGCTAAATTCTAGGAGGAAAAGAGTAGCTAACATATATTGACTGGTTAGCATGTGTGCCTTGTTACTTTAAGGGCCTGAAGTATAATAAAGGAATGGTGAAGTGAGACCTTAAGTATTCTCATTTTACAGGTGAATAAACTGAGGCCAGAGTTGCAGTGGGCAACTTGATTACTAAAGGCCTCTGGAGCCTTTGTTCTTCCATATACTTAAGTCCCAGAGACAAGGAGAGCTGTGGAATCACCCATCACTGCAGCTCCCAGTTGAGAAACCCACTTGACAGCTTTGCTTGCATTTGAGTGCTGTGCTGTCCAGATTCCAGCTTAGATGCAGTCAGTGGTATTTCAAGTGCAGAATTGTGTGTGCGTGCATACAGGTGTGTGCACATGTGCTTATGTATGTGTGTGTGTGTCTGTTGAATTTCCCTTAAACACTTCTAACTGCAAGTCTCTGAAACTGAACTCTTCTGTGGTTTTAAGTAATTTCCTTTCTCTGCTCTGTTTCCACATTTAACATGGAGACTGCTCTCACATGGTGATGGCTGCATTAAATGAGATGATGTGGATGTGTGGATGAAATGCCCCTTGGCCTGGCAGGGAGAAACATTCAATAAACGTAGCTCTTCCCTTAGTGCCACTGTGGAGGCCAGGTCTTCAGACTTGGGGAGCAGCAGGTCTCTGGCTTCACTGTCCCAAGCTGTTAAAATTTCCTCTAGGGCTTTGGTTTGGATGTCACTGAAAGAATGGGGGAGTAGAAGGGAGGAGGGGGCAGATGTATACAAAGGAGTGAATTATAACAAAGAGCCTTTTCTGCTTCAGTTCTTGTGTAGAAAACATATGTTCAGTGATGCAGGCAGCAGTTGGGTTAAAGACACACTGTAGGGCTGCAGACAAAGGACCTGCGCTCTGCCTGCATTCACAGAGCTTCCAAACATGTTCACTTGTCTCACTTGTTAGGGACTGAGCTGTCAGCTGGATCCTCTTGCAAGTGTGATTTCTTTTTCCAGTTTCCTTTCAGAAACCCCCTCCTCCCCTCTCCCCCATGTTTTACACTTCATATAATCCAGTGTGCATGACAGGCCGTTTCAGTCTTCGTGCTGCTGATGTTTGCAGGAAGGCAAGAGCAGAGCTGATGGAGATCTTGGCTAACTTTTCACTTGCCCAGGGATTGGAAGGTGCTAAGCCACCTTTAAGCCAGCATCACGAACAGTCCCGTTCTTCAGCACTTGGTGTAGTTAGCCACTGCTTCACCTTCAGTTAACTGTTAGGCCAATAAACAGATTAGTACAGCAAGATTCTTAGATGTGGCAGCTGGAAATTAGGAGTATGTGTGTGTTGTGGAGGGTTGGGAGAGTTTCTGCTTTTATTTATAGCTTTTGGTGAAAAGACAAAGGCAAGGCCAGGCCCCTCTAAAATAACAGGAGAGAAGCCTGCTGTCATTTTAGTATTCATTATGTGACTACATAGGCACACTTAATTCTAGATCCAGATAGTGCTGCTATGTGCTGTGGCTATAGATTAACCCTTTCCATTTTCTTTATTGAAAGCTTTGTGCCACACTGGTAGATTTATTTCCATGGGTAAGATTTTGGAAATATATAAATACACACATAGATAACTTCTTATGTATGTATAATATAAAAGATTAGGCATAATACTTTTATGTGTGATGTCTTAGCAAGACTGTTCAGTCCCAGTAAGCTAGAGACTGATGGAATTAGCTTCTGCTACTTGTGCCACTAATGTCTCTTGGGCACTTCATATTCCCTAAGTGGGTGGGTGCAAGTTGACAAAGTGGGAATTAAATTATCATCATACTTTAATTCAGCAAACTAAAAAGGGTTTTATAGGTAGTGGTGAGAGAGACTACTTGCCTCTGTGAAGATGTGTTGGGTTTATCTTCATGGCTGTGTTTTTGAGTGTACTACAGTGTTGGTGGCTCTTTCTTCCCTTCCAAGAGAGTCTTGCTCGTGCTTTTGTGATATTGTTCAGTGGTTGAGTTGCTCATTCTGGAAAGCACCAGTGTATTCCAGCAAAGGAGAGACAGTAGAAAGGCAGTGTCTCCCTTTGGGTTGAAGCTACAAATGGACTGGGAGCTCATTTCTGTAGTGTAGTCCTGCTAATGAATGGGCAGTCAAGTGGTATCTTCTGGTGTGAGGATAATTGCAGCACCTAAAAACTCAACAGACAAAAGATGCCATATAAATATTTTTAACAGTGTGTCAACAGAGTCATCCCCACCAACACGTGTCAGACCTGACAGATGATGCTGCTGAGAGTGTCAGCATTTTTAATGCTCTCATTTGAAAATCCCTGGATGGAAAGCATCTTGGAAATGTGTATATGTTCTCTGCAAGCTGCAGGGTATAGCAAGATACAGCAAGTAGACTGCAGGCTGGAATAGACTTGCTCCCGAGGTGGCACTTTCCTCTCACCTGGTGTGGAGTCTCACCCAGCCAGCAGGAGAACAGCACGGAAGTAAGTTGATGCTCTTTCCCATGCTGATCAGATTCATCTCACAGAGTGATGGGAACGAAGGAAGAGTCGTGAAAATGTGTCCACGAGGCTCCCTCCCCTTGTGGGAGTTCAGTTTGTTCTTGTTTTTAGTGTGGTCTGCAGTGCCTCAGGAGTTGCAGTGATCCCGGGCTGCCTTCCTAAGAATAATTATGCCTCGTCTTTCACCTCACTGTGAATCAACTTTATTAGGTATACGGTAAGTAACAATGATGAACAGTAGACTCCTGACGCAAATGGATCTGTTAGGCTATTTGGAAAACAGGGAAAAAGAATAGTGATTTTGTGAACTCTGTAAGGTCAAAGAAAGGCAGTCAGTAAGTATATACAGAGCCTCGAAATCAAATCCCATTTCCTATCATAAGAAGCCTGTTGTTTCAGCCTCGGTAGTTAATGTACTGTATGTGAAAGATTTAAGACTAGTTGGAAAGCTTTGCTTCTGTTTTATTAGGCTGCTATTGAAAAGCCAACAGCATAACTTCGACTAGGTGCTCTGAGATTTCTTAATGGGCTGTCAGGGGCAAGACACCGGGGCTGTGCTGTACTAGCTCTTTCCTGTACATTAAAACAACAGGGGCTAAGCGATTGCATACAGAAGTATGAATTACTTGATGCTTTCTCTGTTCCATATGGCCAGCCATGTCTTTGGCAATTAATCATGTACAAAATCGGGTGAGTGCTCTCTGAAGCATTGAAGTCAACAGTGAGTTGTACCTGTGCCAGGGAGGGCAGCGGGGTTGCCGGTGTGAAATAGAAGGATGAGGGGTTGCCGGCGCCAAGGCCAAGCAGCTGGCTTCTATAAACAGCACTTTTCCCCTTCTTCACCTTCCCTTTTTCTTTGTGTCCCTCTCCTTTCTCTCTCTGTTCTCTGTCCCTGCCCTTCTTCCTTCCTGCTCTCTTTCCTGTTCTCCCTCCCTTCACCCTTCCTTCTTTTCTTCTTGCCTTCCTCCTTCCCACTTTCCTTTCTTTCCATAGCAGATGCACAGGCTCCTTTTTCACCCCCACCTGAAGCACCAAAGTTGCAGCAGGAGCTCTGAGCCCAGCTTACAAACCCTGCCTGGAGTCCCAGGTGAACCATGCATATATAGGCCATCCTTCCCTGCAACAGTCTGAACATGGAGCTTTTGCCCACAGGACTATGCTGAGACTTCAGGCCAGGCAGGGGGTAGATGGGGCATCATGATTGCTCTGCTAGCAGAAGAAGAAATGACAGGTGCTGTGTAAGTAAGCACTCTGGGAGAAGATAAGTCACCGTTCACAGCCATGGCTATGGTACTTTAAGACTTTCTTGAAAACTAGTACCCATGTCTATTCTTCCATGCCATTTTCTCAGAATCTTTTTGTATAATCATAGTTTCTAACTTTCGTTAAGAATTTTGTATGTACTGAGCATTGCACCTACTGCTTTTCTATACATCATCTCACTTAATCTTTACTGCAGCCATAGGAGTTAACCACCATGGCCCTTTGCAAATGAAGAAATTGATTAAAGAAACATTTCCCCAGAATTTTTTCACCTCAGACATTCTCCACTATTCTCTGTGACTCCCTTAGCTCTCTAGTCTACAATATTTTATGGGACATTGTGGTGGACCCATTTGGTGAACTCTCATTCAAGTGAAGCGGGACTTTGAGACAAACTGAATCAAGTGTCCCTTGGGGTGGGAAT
This sequence comes from Nannospalax galili, assembly GCF_000622305.1. Classification (NCBI taxonomy): domain Eukaryota; kingdom Metazoa; phylum Chordata; class Mammalia; order Rodentia; family Spalacidae; genus Nannospalax; species Nannospalax galili. The sequence goes on from NW_008335435.1 coordinate 1,049,099, forward strand.
GAAAGGCTGCTTTGTTGGTAGCCTGTTGGAGACTTCTGCCTTTGAGCCCCCCTTTCAAGACAGTCAGCTTATCTCCTTTCCTTGTAAATAGACTCTCAGAGGGGTGGGGGGACACCTAAAGACAGCCTCCATATGTAGGCCAGTAGATGTGGCACTCAGTGATGACTTGGTGTTATCTCTTAGTCGAGGTCATTCAGGATGTGTTTTCTCAAATTCAGGAAACAAGGGAAAGAAAGTTTTAACATTGTGTAAACCTTGGCACCCTCAAAAATCTCCTACTCCCAGAGAGGGAGATAAGGTAGGCAAAGGGTGGGGAAAATGTTTATTTGTTCTGCTGGGCTGTGGATCCTAACATTCTGGAAATCTTTGGTGGTGCCTGTCCAGTTTAGAAAATGTGAAGGCATCACTCAGCATTGAGCTTCGGAGGCTGCACAAAAGAACCATCTTAAACTGACAATCAGTAAATGAAGGAAAGACCCGAGATTGACCTCTCTTTGATGGGACTAAGGCTATCTCAGTGTGTTCTGAGTCTTTCTTCCTAAAAGGGGAGGGAGGGTAGAAGAAAAGAGAGGAAAAAGTGTTCCTGGACTTTTGAAGAGGGGAGCCTGGTTGGGTTTTTGACGGCCCACAGCAGTGCTGATGTGAGGAAATAGCTTTCCCAGCTGATAACATCTTAAGCCAAGTTTCTTTACAAGTTGAACTTTAGCCCACAGTATCACTCAGAGCATATCTTTGTAATTTGTGAGCGCAGGAGAGAAATACAATCCTAACAGAAGACCGCTATGTGTATATAGTGTTAGAAGGGCCGTATTCCACATGATGACAGTGTGACTTTGGTGGTGGTGAGGTTGGGAGCTGGGAAGGTAGAAGAGGCAGGGGATTCTGGAATCTTGGCATTGATATTTTTAAATTGCACCACTGCAGAATTTTATTTTCGTTTTTTAATAAGCTAAGCAGAGGAATTGGCAGCCATACTTGTAGAATACCATTCTGTTTTCCTTGAATGACCTTAGACAAAAGTTCTCTGATTTGTATAGGAGATAGATTAAGGCCTATCTCCTATTAAGGGACTCAAGGCCTATGGGAGGCTAGTACTCTATGTCAGAGAGGACCCAAAGGAATTCACACTTAAATTGAATTAATAGTGAAGAGTATATGTTCACCTTTCCTTTTAATCTCAGTGACACCCCTCTGAAACCTTGTGCACTAAATTCTGCACTTTAAAATATTTTATTTATTATTTTTATTTTATGTGTACAAGTGTATTGTCTGCATGTATGTAAGTATACCCATGTGTGCAATGCCTGCAGAGGTCAGAATGTGGGCGCTGGGAATCGAACCCAGGTCCTCTGCAAGAGCAGTCAGTGCTCTTATCTGCTGAGCCATCTCTCCAGCCCCTAAATTCTGCACTTTTGCATGCCTGCCCCCATGCGCATTCACTTTAAGTGCATATTAAGTTACTGCATGTAACCATGTACCTAGCAGAGATTGGGTGAGTTATTGTTTTAATTTCATAAATTCAGAATTAAGAAATGTTTTTCTAAGAGAAAATGAGAAATTTAAGGTTCCTTAGAGTTCCCCCACACTCTCCCTTTTTTCTCTCTCCCTCTCAGTTGTGGAATTTTTTTCTTTTGATTTTGTGCATATAGATTTAAGCCAGAAGAAACTAAGGGCCTTGCAGATTTCTGAAAGTTCATAGTATGCTGTGTGTCGCCAGAGTCCAAGTTAGTTTCTCTGTCAAAATACTTTATTATTGAGTGAATATAGATTAAATGTGATCATAATACAGTGAAACTATGTATTTTAGACAATCCATTCAGTTGAGAATTTCCTTGGGGGCATATACTTATTTTTTTTTCTTAATTGTGTCACTAAGAATGAGTTTTATGGCTCTTTCTTGGCTGTGTCTTCAGAAGCACTTTGAACCAAACCAGAGCCCTTTTGGCCCATTTCTGTCTGGGTGATCACTACTTGCCTCATGCACCAGGTGTATTCCAGCACATCATTCACTCAAACGAGTCTGTCAGGCATCTACTGTCATTTCCACCCTAGGAGTCTGGAAGTGGACATGGAGCCTATCTGTTTTAGGAAAGCGCACATGGTGGAGAAGGAAACATTGAGATGACTAAATGCGTGCAGTGAGCCATGTGCGGCTTAGGAGATGCTCCAAGGTGCTCAGACCTACTGTTTGGTACAAGACTGTAGCTCATAAAAGACTTTACAAAGGAGGTGTGGTTTGAGATGTCTCTTGAAGAATAAGAAGTTACTAGTAAGCTATACAGTGCCCACGGCAACATGCAGTTTAGAACTGCCATTTGCTTTCCGGGCATCTCTAACAATTTTATATGGAACAGGAGATGCAGGAAATAAAACTGATAAAGGAAGCAGGACTTGTGTCAAGATTTCTTTTGTTTTCCTTTGGTTTGGGTTTTGAAGGCTTAGGAATTTGAGCTTTAAAAAATTCATTTGTTTGGTTTGTTCTAAATTCCAACAACTGAAGCGTACACAAGTAAAAAATGCTCTGTTTGGCTGGGATTTGGAGGCTGGAGGTCCTCATCTCCAACGTGTTTCTGTGCTTCCTGGAATCTCCAGAGCTTCATGCGGACAGCTCACAAGCCATCACTGCGGGTAACATTGAATTACGTGAAAGAAAGTAACTTGTTCAGACTTGCACTGTGAAAAGGTACCTCTTTGCTTCCTTCTGTCCCTCTGTCCTTCCCTCCTTAGGGACTTGCCCATGCTAGGCAAGTCTGCCACTGAGCTACATACTCAGCCCCGAAATATTTTCTCTTGAAGTAAGGAAATTCATAAAGTAGGTAAGAGTTATGCAGAGAAACTAATTTGGAATCCCTTGAGTGGCACAGGTGACAGGTCTGAACTGGGGTGGGACAGTGAGAGACAGGTGTAAGAGAGAAGGTGCTGAAGTATAGGGAGTTCAGGGGAGGAAAAGAGAAGAGACTGGGTGATACTGGGGGGTCTGATTTGGGTCATTGCATTGACAATGGTGCCACTCACTTGAGGGTTAGATTGGCAAAAAGAAGAAGAGGTTGGGGAGCAAAGATAGCTCCTGTGGACAGCTAAAGTTGTGATGCCATTTGAAGTGGCATGTTTAAGAGACAGCCACTTGGCTGCATGGTGGCTGAACTCAGTGCAGAGGGCTGCTTGAGGGCAGAGGTGTACATGTCCTTAGTCTACAGGAGAAAGAGCAGGCAGACGAAATGGAGGAGAATGAAGGTATGGCCTTGGGACAGCAACAGTTGATGGCCTCAGAAGGAATGCCCACTCAGGAGACAAGGAGGGACAAACCAAGTGTTGGGTAGACCTAGAGAGGTCCCCTCTAAAAGACAGAGGTCAGGGAAAGTCAGGGCTGATTTCAAAAACGAAAGCCACCCTTCAAGGAGAGACTTTTCCACCACTTGGGCTACACAGAGGGATGTGCTTCTGTCCTGCTCATGGCTACTGGAGGTCTTTTTTTTTTTTTCATTTAAAATAATAAGCACTTTCAAGAATTCTTCGGCTAAACTGGCACAACCTTGCACATGAGCTAAATTTAAGCTTAAACCAAACACTAATGATCCGAATGGCATTGAGTCCTTACAGGAGTCTGGGGAGAGAGAGGCTGTCCATCTGTCCATGTGCAAGCAGGGAGAAGGCTTACTGAGAGGAGAGGAGGTAACTCTAGGATTGAACACTTATTCCTTTTTAGAATATGCTTGGTCTATTCTCATCTGGCCAGCTTTCCCACAGATGTCATTGAAAAAGAATTACCAATGGAACAAGATCTAACTTCCAGAGCACGTTCCTAAAGTCATGGCTTGCTTCCCCTGTGATTTGGGGAGACGGGAAGGAGAATGTGTTTTGGTTAATAGGAGACTGTCTAAAACTTGGTGCTTGAAGAATGTTCTATGTTACTACTAATGGGAAAATGCCTGCTTACATTCCCCAGGTAAGTCAACCTTGAGGAGGAGCCAACCTTAGTATACTGAGGAATGCCAGTTAATTCCTCTTGTAAGAGGAATATGATTTTGATGCTCTGAAATTTCCTTTTGTTAAATGACTTCACTCTGAAGTTAAGAAATACATATTTTAGGGTCTGAATGCTGACTCTTAAGTTCATTCTTTTCAATATCAAAATAAATTTGTGTGATAGAACCTTTTAATTATGTGGATATATTTCTTTGTATTTTTCTTATATATGTTTGTAAACTTGTTTTCTACATCATTTCTTATTTTTTTTAAAAGACAATTCACTGTACATGTTCAAACCTATTTTTAGTGGTGGAGTCACTCTTAGTAGCTGTGTCTGCATGGAACTGATAGCCAATCACTATCTTTGGAGGAAGTCCTAACCTTTCCTTGTATACCTTTATGTGTAAGTGCTTCTCTGTTTTCACATTCAATGGTTCATATTGCTATCTTTTCACCTTTAGCACTAACATTAGCAACAGCTCCACATACATCATCAGTGTAGTCATCAAAAGAGTCTCCAATAAGGCACAGCAGTGTCTCTAGGCAAAAATGATCAAGGTCAATTCATCCCTGCTGTTTTGGTCAATGTAATTAGCCATTGTCCTCCCCGTTTATTTTTTCATCTTCTAGGCTCAATTCCATCCTTAAAAAGTGAGTAGTTGGGACTGGAGAGATGGCTCAGCGGTTAAGAGCCTTGACTGCTTTTGCAGAGGACCTGGGTTTGATTCCCAGTACCCACTGGGCGGCTAACAACTGTCTGTACCTCCAGTTCCAGGGGATTCAAAGCTCTTTTCTGACCTCTGCGGGCATTGCACAGCACGGATGTACTTACATACATGCTGTACGTCGAATTTACTGCTGGGAGGTGCGTGCTCGGCTTCCAGGCCTGCTGCGGCCCCCTCCTCGGCTGTCCTTATGACCAACTGAGAAATTATTCCTCCAAACTACAGTTTAGGGAATACAAATATTTATTGGGCTTACTAACAGAGCTAACAGAGCATATGATGGCAGTGAGGGGGTACTTACAAAGAATGAGCACCCTAGGGCTGTTTTTTTCTCTCTACATTTTAGCCTGGCCACGGCTTCCTGAACTTGAGTCTGCTGGTCCAAGATGGCTAAGCGCCTTCTTCCTCTCTCTTCCTGTGTCTGTCCTTAGTCTCTCCCCCTCATGCAGTTAAGGCTGACTGATTGGGTGGGAGGGATGACTATCTCCCTCTGTCCCTCACTTCCTACAGAGAGTCTTAGGGTCCAACCACTTTGAAGTAAGTGGGGGAGCAGCCAGAGAAGAAGACATCCATCTGTTGCTGGTTATTCGGAGGACAAGCCCATCCAACACTCCATCCCTTCCTCACATTTTAGCCCGGCACTTACAAACATGCAGGCAATACATTCGTATATATAAAATAAATAAAAATAATAGATAAAATAGTTTTTGAAGTGAGTAGTCACAGCTAGGCATTAAAATACTAGACAACTGGATATGGTTGTATAGAGCCCAAAAGTCTTCAACAGTATCAAACTTAGAGATCAATCGAAGGTTTGCTTGCCAAATTTTGCTTTTATCATTTTTAAAAAAACCACAGTGCCCACCTGTTCTGTAGAGGATGTTTAATATAGTGCTCTGGGTTAGCAACCTCCTGATTAGATTCTGTTTTATCCTCTTCCGTAGGTGGGGGATTAGAAGTAGGAGTGGTTTCCGGTTCCACAGTCGCCATCTTAGATCGATCTCATCATTTCTTATTTTAAAATGCAATAGAAACATAAATTTTAAATGTTATAACATTGACATTCAATAGACTGATCCTTCTTTGGGTGTGCAGTTTTGAGTTTAAACATATGTATAAGCCCATGTAGCCAGCACCGCAATAACAATGTAGAATAGTTCTGACATCCCCCGAAGTTCTCTTGTACCGTTCCTTATCGAGCCTCATCCTTAACAGCTGCTAATAAGGTCTTTGTTGCCGTAGGCCTGCCTTCCTCAGAGTATCATATGGATGGGATCAGAGATTCATCTAAGTGGTTGTATATATCAATCGTTCTTCCTTTTTCTTTTGGACTAGTATTCCACTGTGTGGTTATACCACAATGTGTTGACCCTATGAAGAACATTTAGATTGTTTGTAGTTTTAGCTGATTATGAACAAAGGTGATCTGAACATTTGTGAGCATGCTTTTGTATGGTCATAAATTTTTATTTCTTTAACTACATTATAGAAATGTGGTTGTTGAGTCATATATTAAGCATACATTTAACATTTTAAGAAACTTCCAAACTGCCAAGCATGGTGGCACATGCCTTCAATCTCACCACTCCAGAAGTAGGTGGACCTCCCAGGCTAGCTGGGCTACCAGGAGATCCCATCTCAAAAAAAAAGGAGAGAGATGGGGAGAGAGAGAGAGAGAGAGAGAGAGAGAGAGAGAGAGAGAGAGAGAGAGAGAGACTGTCAGAATGGCAGTATTTTTCATTCCTACCCGCAGACTGTGCTATGCAGTGGTATGGGGTTGTGAGGAGATCCCCTGTGGCAGAGAAAGTGCCTATAGGTCCTTCATAACAGCATCAAGAGAATTACCCAAGTTTTGCTTGCTTTATATAGATTATGAGTTGCATTTTGGGAGGATAGATTTAGCTACAAAGTGCTTAAAAACCATTACTATGTCTGGCGTTGCTGCTTGAGCGTGGCATGTGATGCACAGGCATTCATTCCCTGGAGCAGACGAGCTGGTGCTAAGGGACTCCGTACATGGAAGGCTGTGAGAAGAGGAGTCCCTCAGCCTTTTTTTGTCTATTTGAACATGTCAGAGAGGTCCTTATTTAAGTGTGGTAGGGTGTTAGCATTTTCCAACACAATTCATACCTTCTTTTGTAGTACAAAGGGGGACACACCTGGCAAGCAATCATCCACCTGGAGTGACTGAGGCAAACAAACAGCTGTGCTTTTATTGCCTTGATGATTATCTTCTCATTTAGGACAAGCACCACTGGTTTTTCCGTTTTTCTTTAAAGTGCATATATTTTACATTTTAAACAAATGAGTCAATTTAAAGAAAAATGTCATGTAACTTGTACAGAAGTACAGCATGAATCCCAAGGACAGGTTGGAGTGGCAAGCTCAGGAAGCTCTGAAACTAGGGGCACTGATCATTTTGAAGGACCTGGAAGTTAATTCCTGGCACTGAAGAGCCCCTGGTGGAGCATGTGGCTGTCTCCTGGCTTATGTTTCATGAGCTCATCGTGTGTATAGTTGTCATCTCTTAGAAGAGTCTTCCATTGCTCTTTGTATTTGCAGTGCCCATTTTTCAAGTTTCTTTTTCATTCATTGATTTATCAAATACTAAAAGTCATTGTGTGATAAATAGGACTGTAGTAGCAAACTGAACAGACAGTATCCTATGCTTTGGTGAAACTGTCCTCTTAAACCCATCCTCTTCCTCTCTTGGGCTGTTCACAGTACATGAGAAACAAAGCCTGCTGTATAAAATTGAAATGACCATAAAGGAAAGAAAGGGCTCCAAGATGTTTTGAAAAAATGTTTTATTTTCACTGCATTTGGAGCCACGCATGTATCTGTTGTCCTTTGTGGTCCTCGGTGTGAATAATGTGTACCCACAGATGTGGTGGTACACCAGAGGACTGTTTGAGGCTGCTTCAGTTTTGTGAAATGGGGTGTCCCAGACTACAGGCAGGGCTGTTGTGACTTTCAACACTCACATTAGACATCTTTTAGATTATAAAACTGAATGTTGGCAGCTCATTGTATTTCTTATTTGGACTACATTGTATTTAAAGAATATTAGTGGGTTTCTAGCATATGCAGACCCAGGAGTATTCATATATAATCCTCCCTGCCAATAGATTTTGTTGTTGTTGATTTTGAAAATTCCTGACTCTGGCTTTCCTGAACCATCTTCTCTGAACAGCAGGGTTGGCAGGAGCCCAGTCACAACCATGTTTTGACAGCACATGTCCTCTTCAGGTAACCTCCGCCTTACTCATTCCTGTTATCTGTCTGTCCTAGTGGGTATTGGAATTTGTGACCCCTGGTTTCTGGGTTTCATGTGCTGGAACTGTCTCGAGAAGGTAAGCTTCCTCTCAGGACTGGAGGGCTGAGAGCACTGGTTCTGTGGAAGCTGACTGTCCCTGGGCTTCTTCTCCCAGGATCATGCATGTCACACTGGACCTAGGAGGCACAAATCAGGGTCCTGGTTTAATTGTGGACCCTTTACAGTAGAAATACTGTCTGCTGCCTTACCTGTGTGTCAGAGGTTTCCATTCTAGGCATCAGAAACAGATGCTAGTGAGTTTAAAGAAATGGGCTTTATTAAAAAGATTTGACCAACTCTGATGATCAGAGGAACAAAGAATGCTCTGATAGGATACTCAGGAAACCAGGGCATGTCAAAGGCCAGGGGTGCTGGGAGCTCAGGTACTTGATAAATTGCCTCTGAAGATTTTACTCCCTTCTTCATCATTCCTCCTAAGAATATAGAGTCCTGGAAAAGAGAGTTGGGCTTTCCTATAAAGGAGTCTGAGTGCTCTTGCTAGACAAAGTGGTTGATATAGACAAGAGTTGATATAGACAACAGAAACAACAGATACTCCCTGTATCCCTTCTTGGGCTGGTCATGAAGATAGTAAATATGCACTGCAGAATGCCAGAGAAGAGTGAAGAGGTGGATTTCAAGTTACAGGAGAACCAGATTATGAGTATGCTCTAAGTAAAAATGTACATCACACACAGAAGAAAGTGGTTTCATTTCTTCTAACCCTTGCTTTGGCCCATCCATTAAAGAGTTATAATAAATAATTTGTAATAAATAATAGTTTTAGTAAATTCAAAGGAAAAGACAGTTTTATTTTCATCATACATATTTTTTTTAACGGTTCTTTTTTTTTTCTGGCCCTGACCGCAACTGGGTCAGGGATGAGCCCAGGCTGATTGCTGCTCCTCACAGGGCCCAGGCTCCTTTCTTTGTCATTCAGCCTGGGCCCTCATCAACTGATGCTGAGCCCGGGCTCAGTTCCATTGAGGGGACTTGCTTGTGGTCAGGAATGGGCCCGGTTCATCATATTTTTGACACCATCTCTAAATATGTGCCTTGTCTTCTAGTTTATAGATTTTAGTAAACTAATAGCTATGGATGTTATAGAATCCCTAAAGATTGCACACTAAATTAAAAATAATATTCATAGGGCTGGTGAGATGGTTCAGCAGGTAAAGGCTGTTGCCATCAAGCCTTACAACCCAAGTTTAATCTCTGGGACCAACATGGTAGAACAGAATCGACCTCTGAAAGTTGTCTTCTGACCACCACATTTGCACTATAGCGTGTGTATACACACACACACACACACACACACACACACCAAAAGTAAATAACTAAATAAACGTGTCTGGAGAGATGGCTCAGTGGTTAAGAGCACCTGCTGCTCTTGTAGAGGTCTCTCGTTTGGTTCCAGCACCTACATGAGGCAGCTCATAACCAACTGTGATTCCAGTTCCAGGGGACCCAGCAACCTCCTCCTGTACTTATGTACACATACCCACACGCAAGCACATACAAGTACACATAATTAAAAATCTTAAGGGGCTGGAGAGATGGCTCAGTGGTTAAGAGTACTGGCTGCTTTTGCAGAGGACTTGGATTTGTTTCCAGTACCAACATGATAGCTAACCACCATCCTCAACTCCAGTTCCAGGGGATCTGATGCCCGCTTTTGTCCTCTGTCGGCATTGTATGCACATGGTACACCTATATACGTATAGACAAAACACACACATAAAATTTTTTAAATTTTTAAATCTTAAAAAAATAAAACATTTAAAAATAATGTCACATATTTTAAAGATGTTCATTGAACTATAGTGATTTTTCTGATTTTTATGCCCTTCTTTCTTTATTAGATCTTGATTTGCAACAAGCCAGGAAAATGAAGGACACCCTGCCCCCAGCCTTTGGCATGGGTAGAAATTGAAAGTAACAATTCCAATGAGAGAGGCCTTGCAGGAAGCCTAGGCTGGTGACAGAAACAGAGGGAAATTCAGAGTCTGCTCTTTTTGAAAACAGCAAAACAACTCAAAATGAAGAGTATGTGAAAATCATTTCTAATAATAGCTCATGGTAGGCAATTCCCAGGGGGAAAAAATCGTTGGTGTGCTGAGAAAATGGGAGCAAGAATGTATGGTGTCCAGACGCGTTTCTCTAGGCTATGGTGCTTTGGAGTTTACCCCATGTGCCATGTACATTGATTAAACACAGAATATATGCTGGCCATTTTTGACCATCATTTACCGTATTGATTTGTTAGCAGGGGAACTGTAATAAAAAAGCCATTGATTTACTGTCCTGATTTGCTTATGGGCTTTTTTTATTATTAATTTTTCACTTTTTCTTTCTCTTTTGGGGATCATTTCTTCCAGACAAATGCTGTGCTTCGTGAAGTTAAAAGAGAGGGCCTCCCAGTGGAACAAAGGAGTGAAATTCTGTCTGCCGTCCTGGCCTCACTCACCATGCGCCAGAACCTGAGGAAGGAGTGGCATACCAGGTTAGTGCTGCTGCGAGACAGGCTTTGCTGTCCCTGAGAGACAAGAGCTACGCTTGGCTAAGCTCCTGTCTCCTGCTGGTCTGTCCCTCTTGTTGAGGGGCCATAGGAAATGAGCAAGTTGAAGACATTTTTCAGCTAAAGTTAGCTTTCCTGTCCATGGTGACCTCATTGATTGTAATGATCCCTGACATCACCCGTGTTGTATATAAGCTCTCCATGGGTGTAACATTTAGCTTGCATGCTTATATCTTGAGAATAATTTAATCTAAGTGCCTCATGCCAAAGTGCCCTTTCCAATCAGTAGTCTAAAGACTAGCCTTGCTATTTAGGTAGGCAGATGCCTGTGAAGTCCACAGAGTATGCTCTGTCACTGTAGGCGGAAAGACTACTTGGAAGTAGTCTATTTATCAGCCTCATTTTTAGAACTGATCAAGTAGAAATTATTTTTGCTTCAACCCAGTTTCTTTCTGTATGGAGGTACATGTGGTTGCATTCCTGTCACTGGTGGGAAGTTTGTATAAGTCATCAGTTCTTATAGAACTGGGGCTTGCAGGGTAAATGTAGTGTTACCCCGCTCCTTTCTGAAGAACAACTGGTATGTGGTAGGTTGTATTGAACTCCTCCAAATATTGGAATTACCCTTTTACATGCATAGCTGCTAAAAATTGTCATCCATCTCTATGCAAGAGGGAGAGGAGTCAGAAAACTGCACTGTACCTCCTTTCATAGTCTTATTTGCTGAGTGCCTCGGAGTCAAGACCATTTTTATTGATAGCTGTAATAGTCACTAACACTTTGTACAACAGATTTTACAGTAATTGATAGCTTTACTAGCAATAATTATCATAAAAATAGGTTCATCTGACAAGGCTGAAGACATGAGCATTTTCCAAGAAAATCAGACAGTGTGAGCTATTGATTTTCATTGGGTATCAGAACACTGCTTCCTCAAATGGTGTGTGTGCTTTATTTATCATTTATTCTCAGTAATTAAAATTTTAGTCTTCTGCCGGGCGTGGTGGTGCACGCCTTTAATCCCAGCACTCGGAAGGCAGAGGCAGGTGGATCTCTGTGAGTTCAAGGCCAGCCTGGTCTACATAGTGAGTTCCAGGACAGCTGGGGTTACAGTTTTGATTATTATATTTATTAAAGTATATATTTTATTAAATGATGAAATGTTGACCTTGGGGCATGAGAAAAATTTCTTTATGTTTGCCACACTCTTCCTCCTGGTACTACTAATTAAGTCAGAAAGGAAGACGAACCCATTTCCTTGTAATCTCTCTCCCACACCCTTCCCTCTAAATTCAGCATGGTACAGAATGCTCGCACATTGAGAAATAGCTGTCTTTTGTTGAGTGCGTATAGTTCATTAACAATACTTTCCTGAGACACCAAATCATCAGATGATGTGGCCAAGATTGCCTGTTTAAAAGGAGTCTGGCTTCAGTGTTTCTGGCCCTTACTGCTAACAGTTTAATCAGGAGCTGGAGCCAGTGTTGAAGTTGATGTAGTCTACCATCTGAAACAGAAATTCTCAAGTCCTTTGTAGCAGGGGAGGAGCAAAGAAAGTGCTTAGCCGCTGACACTGTGCAGACCCCTTAAAACCAAACACCTGAAAGAAAATTTCAAGACAACGATGTCTTGAGAGCTCTGAAGGCAAAGTGTCCTCAGAGTATTAAATAACCGTAATCCTCCCCCACCTTCTGCTCCCCCATTTGATGTTTCCTGTCTCGGTGCCCTGTCTCAAAGCTTCATCCGTATGAGCCAGATAAACAGACGTCACCATATCACTCCTTCCTCATCAAAGCATCACCCGGCGTCTGACATAGGCTGGGCCTTGCATAACCGTCTAGTAGGCAGTGGTAAAAGTTATAAAACATCCTGGCCAGTGCCGCTCTCCTGAGATGCCTGGGTTTTAAAGACGGGCCTATTGTGTACTTTAGAATTACACGAGGAAAAATGTGCTTTGACAGAAAATAATTAGCACTCACTAGAGGCCAAGCAATAGGTTATAGCATTTTACTTTCATCAAAGCTATCAGGGGATCAGTCAGATTAGATAATGGAAACTTTTTTCTTCTGAATGTTACATATAGATGACTCTAATTATCTTATATTGAACATCAGAGAATGCATTATGAACTGTACAACTTCAAGAAGTTTAAGGTCAGCTGAGACTCCGCAGCTGGCAGTAACTTCGAAGTAAGTCCACCATCATAAGCCCTTTCTTTAGCAGGTTCATCTATGATCATGATCTCAAGAGAATATTTTCAGTGAAACTTGTAGTTATAAAATCTGTTTCCCTCGCTCAGGCCAGGAATAGAGCCATTGTCTGGGACTCACTGCAGTCTTTGAAACTAAAAGCATATGTTCCTCACAATTTAACTTCTTGAGGAAAGTGTCATTTCCGCAGTGACTTAGGGTAACCGAGTTTGTCACAGTGTCACATAAGACTGAGATTCTAGAGGCACATCTGAGTACTGTGGGTTTGCTTCCCCACACTCAGTAATCCCATAAACAGCCCTCTCCAAATAGGCTTATTAAGGCTGTCTATTCACTTCCCAAGAGTTGAATGATCCAGAATGCATCGGCAGTGCTGTGTGAATGTGGGGTAAGTGTTAACAGAAGTGGTACCGAATTTCTGAAGATTTGCCTTTGTTTATACAGTCCACTCAGCCTGATGGACAGCTTGTTATAGCTTTTAAAGAACTGGGCAAGCCCTCTGGTCTGACCCCTTCTTGACCTCCACAGCCCAAAGGTCAGTCTGCAGCTAATAAAATCTGAGACTCTTAGGGTCTACTGTAGGAACAGGCAGAAAAAGAGCAGCTGCAAAGACTGGGTATCCCAGGATCGGCTGCTTTGGGGTCAGTGTCTGATAATGAAAATGATTACCAAATTATATGGAAGTTTAACCGCAATAGTGAGAGAGAGGAGGGTGGAGCCCAGCGTATTAGGTTTGATAAATGAACTGTGAAGAGGCCCATCTGGCTCTCAACATCTTTTCTCCCCCTCTTTCCCTACCAAGGGGAAACATTTTAAAATAACAGCAGTACATATAGGCTCAATGACCCATGCACGGAGCTGGAATGGATTAAGATTTAATGGTGACAGTGGAAGGAATTATCATTTAAAAAGTATACCCAAGTGAAGGTACAGTTCAGTGTCTACTATGCCTGACTTGTTTCTCTAGGTAAGATATAAAAATCAGTGCCTTTGTTTATTTTATACACATCTCCAGCATCTTGCCTAGATTGTTGAAAAATTTCAGGGCATTGATGGCATAATTACTCACCTTCACCTTCAGGAATGAAACAGACCCCCTTTGCCTTGCCTATGTCAGAACCAAAGTTTTGTTTCTGCCTGCTTGCTCAATTTTAGTGATCTAGGTTAATCAAAATGTTAGAGAAAATGCTTTACAATGAAAACCAACATGTGGAGTCCGTTCCAGCATCTGACTCTTCACACTGGCTCTGTGCATGACTCACGGGCACTGTTTTATTCCAACCACAACCTGGCAGTTTTTCTGGGAGAAGATGCACTATTTGTCAAGTGAGTGAAGTTTGTTCCCTAGTCTTCCATGAATGTGCAGTGTCCTAAATTCAGGCTTGGGCTGCTGAGGACCAGAGAGCTCTGTTATCTCTGTAGAGATGATGAACACGTCACGCCTCTTTCAGAGACAAAAATGTTTTTATTCATTAGGCATCTGTTTGTATATTTGTATACTTAACTATGTGGGAAATATTGCATGTGATGTTGTGCATCTGATGGAGTGTGCTCTGTGGCCAGTTTCAGGGCTTTTCTGGGGATGAGAATGTCACGGGTTCCTAGAAAGAGGCAGTCGAAAGCAGTCAGAGGAGCCACTGCCGCCACAAAAGTGGAGAACTGCTCTGACCTGCTTAGCGAAATGTTTACTCAGCCAAGTATGTAATCATGCAGGTTTTAGAAGACTAGAATTGAAGGCTCGGCACTGAGTTGCGTTGTCTGCATAATAGAAGCCTTGCGTAGACTGTAATCATGTTAAAAATAGAAAGGGAAAGCTTCTAAACATTACCCAATGCTAGCCTATTTTTCATCCTTGGTTTTGACTTGACTGTATATATAGGGGAGAAGGGGGAGCAAACAGAAAGTCGGGTGAAGAAGGCCGAGGAGCACTTGCAGAATTAACTGCTTTTCACCATGAAGCAGCACCTTTACTTTTTGCTATGTGAGATGCAAGCACAAAAGACAAAAACAAGCTCATTAGAGGCTTTAAAAAAATGAGTTATAATCCCAATAGCATAAAATGTCGTCTAAGCTAAAGCCCATCATTCTGAAGTATGGTGAGTGGTTTTTGAGGCATCTATACAAGGCTGTGCCGTCATCACCACTGTCTGAGCACAACACATTCTCTTACCCAGGAACAACACCCTGGTGTCTGGTAATCACTACTCTCAATTTTCCCTTCTCCCCAAAGTCTTTGGCAACCACTAATTTACTATCTGTATCTATAGATTTCCCTATTCTGAACAATTTTGTAAATAGCGCAGATTTGGCTTCTTTCGTTTAGATAATGATTTCAGGGGTTTACCTGTGTAATAACATGTAAGTACGTCATTCTATTTATTTATTATTTATTTATTTGTTTGTTTTTCATTAGTGTATATGAGCGTTAAGCCTGCATGTGTGTACGTGCACCTGTGTCGTGCAGTGCCCACGGAGGACAGAAAAGGGTGTAGGATCTCCTGGAACTGGAGTTATGGACAGTTGTTAGCTGCTACGTGGGTGCTGGGCGAACCTGGGTCTTCTGCAAGAACAGCCGGTGCTCTTACCTGCTGAACCATCTCTCTAGCCCTAACTTCATTCTCCGTAATGCTAAATAATATTCCTTTGTATGAATATGCCACATTTTACCTACTTAGCTATCAGTTGATGGATATCTGGGTTGTTTCCATTTGGGGCTGTGCTGAATAACACTCATCTGAATGTTCATGTGCATATTTTGATAGAAGGTTATAAAAGGAAATAGCTTAGGGCTGGGAGTATAGTTCAGTGATTGATAGAGCATGTTCTTAGCATGTGCCGTCTGTCAGAGAGAGAAGGTCTGTATTCTGTCCAGTAGAGTCAGGCTGAAGCTTATGTGGCTTCAGGTTTCAGATGCTCCAGGAAGCTCCTTTGTCTGGGATACCTGCTGGTGTCCTGAACCTCAGTGACTTCCCATTTGGGCCACAATTCATTTTCTACTCTGAGGAGTTATAGTCACAATAAGTGTAGTTTGTACCTCTGAGGTGCCCTGATCATGTCTGATGCTGTCCTTCATGCTCCAGAGAGTAACTGTTTTTTGGAGTGGGCAGTTAGTTAACTGGGCACTAAGAGTTGTGGCACATGTCCATTAATAGCTCAGTTTGTGGGTACTGTCAGAGCTGCATGGGGAGTAAGAGAGAGATTTGAGGAGAATCAGGGACGTGCTGATCTATTGTTCCCCATCAGTGTTTTTCTTTTACAATGCATCTGGGTCTTCTTTAGTTATTACAGTCTCCGCTTTCGGCCGCCCTTTGTGTCAGAACCAGATTACTCCATAAAACCTGATAACTCCATAAAACCTCTTCAGAAATGTGTTAGGAATTGAAACATTGTATGAATTAAGAGCCAGGATTAAATGAATGAAGAGATAGGAGTTAGAATTTTTCCAAGATATGGCCATCTTATCTTAAGGTGGCCAGCATTGTGATTGGGATTGCTATTGTTGCTGTCATTATTTGAACAGTTTTATGGGGACAAAAGTCAATTGATTTCTGTACATCTTATTTATAAAATCAACACGTGTGAGCTGGGCCTCTGGCACATTTCTAATTGTGACTGGTCCTTTGCTGTTCCATGAGCAGTACTTCTTAAATTTTGGAGGAAAATAATTATTCACACATTCATTTATTCAGAAAATATTTACTAGGGACCTGCTGTTTTCCACGCACTGTTCCAGGCTCTGGAAACAACTGAAGACCATTCCTCCCATGAGCTTCTGGTCTGGAGGAGTGATAGGCACTGTTTTCCCCCATGGAAGTCTGCGCAATGTTTTTATAAAATGTGCAGAGCTGCCACATCCTGCATATTGAAGAACACTCAACAAAACGAAACTAAAGCATTCCTTCAGATTAAAGTTAGAAGTTTTTCCTGTCTGATCTTTCTCATAAAGTGGTCACTTGTGATAACTCTTCTCTTTGTAGTTGTAGGGGGTCATGTCTGTGGAGTTCTCCTGGGACACCTGTGTTCCCAGGAGTACCATCCGAGGGATTCCACATTAATTGCCCCTTTGATTATCTGCACCCTGTCTCCCAGTTACTTTTCCAAGAAATGCACCACTTTTAAAGTCTT
The DNA here is from genome assembly GCF_000622305.1 of Nannospalax galili. Lineage (NCBI taxonomy): Eukaryota > Metazoa > Chordata > Mammalia > Rodentia > Spalacidae > Nannospalax > Nannospalax galili. The sequence continues at coordinate 1,065,962 of NW_008335435.1, forward strand.
CACTTTAGGAAAAGCTTAAATTCTGTCCACATTGTAAAGAAAATTCCCCCTTGCAGAGCACTTGAAAAGCCACACTTGTGTCTTGGATGTTGGTAGATTCTAGTGACAATGTACCAAGTCCTTTCTCAGTGGTGTTTATTGTTGCTGTGACTGATGTTGGTTCTGGAAATATTTATCCAATGCTTCCCTATACTAGCTCCCATCCTAGGCCCCAAGGAAATAGAGATGAGTAACAGTAGATTAGGAGAAATGATTTATATAATATAGGAGAATAAATACTCTGAAAGGGATTGAGTCATTATTCCATGGAAACGCAGATCCCAGGGAAGGCAGATGGAGGTTCTGCCTAGGTGTTCCATGTGCTGGCCAGTGTGAGGATGACTGTTCCACTGCCAAGTGTGCTGGCTACATGTGGGCAGGTAAACTACCTGTTGTTGAGAGTAAGCCAGAAATAGAGGAGAAATCCATGCATGAGTACAGGTCATTGGATAAAATCTGTCCTCTCCCTGAAGGTTCCTTGTTCTCAATGTTGAATGGAAAAAAAGTTTTCTTCCAGAGCAATTTGTATTAATAGTGTGTTATTGGCTGCATAGATTCTGAGTCAGGTTGCCTGGTTTTGAATCTTGGCTCTACTTCTATAATTCCAGGTAAAGTACAATTGACGGTTTTAACTAGACAAGCTACTTAACCCCTTCTGCCTAGAGGTAATAATGTAACCTGTTGCATAGGGTTGATTTAAGTGAGTTCCTGAAACATGAGAGGTAATCCATAAAAATCACCATCACCATCATTTTTAGGTCAAAGCAACAAAGTGAAGAATAAACCCAGCAGCCAGGTTTGGTGGCTTACATCTTTAATACCAATACTTAGGAGACAGAGGCAAGTGGATCTCTTGAGTTTGAGGCCTGTCTAATCTATGTAGCAAGTTCTAGGCTAGCCAGGACTACATAGTGAGACCTTGTCTCAAATAAACAAAACCAAGTCCCTCATCCTTTGGATGGACATCCAAAACTGTTCTCTCCTTTGAGAATGTACTGATAGAAAGTCCTAGACTCCTGATGGAGGCCTGATATGCTTACGGGGTATAGAGAGAGAATCTGGACTGGGCTTGTGCTAAGTACAATCATCCAGAATTGACAGACACAGGTCTTGATTCCAGCTTGAATCCTATCAGCAACTGGCCATAGGAATCCAGGTATGTCACAGACACTCTGAACCTTTTCAACTTCACCTAAAACACAGTGTCTCGATCCACATTACCTGGAAGGCAGATGGCATCTCCTAGCTCTGATGAGGTATGACTCCCTGTTAGATCCTAGAGAGCAGCAAAGATGGGCGCCTCTCAGAGTGGCTTTCTTCCTCTTCCCTTGAAGTTGGGGATAGAACCAGTTCTGACAATAGCAGATAACACTGGTTGAGAACTCCTTGCATGCCATGCAGAGTTTTCAATCTTCTCTGTGATGACAACACAAGCATAAGATGCAGTGTACCTTCCCTGAGGTACCAGCTAACTAGTCCATAGCAGAAGTGAAATTTAAGCCAGCATGCCCTGGCTCAACTGCTAGGAGCACAGTGACAAAGTTTTGTCAGTTACTCGCATAACTCAGTATGTTAACTTCAGTCTCACAATACAGAACTTCTAGTGTCTTCCAGGACCCTTCCCTTCCGGGTGTGGGGATAAGCAGGTGCTTCTCTGTGAATATTATTTCCTCTGGTACCTAAGCACACCTCACACTTTCCTTTGTGAATGCACCTCTCTATGAGACTGCCGTTTCCAGTCCCTGCTTTATGAATCTCCCTACCATAAATCCTTTAAAGGAAATTTCTACCTTTATAACTGTATTGTTTCTTTAAATTGGTTACAATGTTTTAGGCGGTAGGAGAGTAGGGAGAAAGATGAGAACATCAAATCTTAGCCTCCAAGAATCTATACATCCTCTAAGTCAAGTAATTTTGGGGTGTGTTAATCAAGGCTGACTTGAGTAGGTGCCCTAAGGTGAAAGGGTAGCAAGTTATCGACTCCATCACGGGCTAGTCATCAGCTGTACAATATGTTTATATCTAGGAAACAATTCACTGCACATAAAGATTAATAATTTTATTCTATCTCAGGGGTATCCCCAGTGTATTTTACAAATTTTACCCTGTAATGAATATTCCAGGTTACAGATAAAAGTTTCACTCTGCCTTTCAATTTAGAAAATAATGGGGGAGGGGAGAGGAACAGTGCTGTTGGCCTGTAGGGGACACTGCTGCATCATTTATCAGAATTCCTCATTATCCTGTCCCAGGACAAAAGAAACAAATCAGAAATTAAAAATAGGTCAGTCACCTTGAAATTGCTCATTAAAATTATTTGGCTGGTCCCAGTGTGTTTAGCATGGTCACAGTTTCTCAAGTCTTGGTCAGGGTGTTTAGGATCCAGGCATGGACTAGGAAGAGTTGCCATCTCAGATAGATGACAATGATTGGAGTGGCTCCTGATTAACTTTTAAATTGACCACTTTTAAATTGAATACACTTTCATGTCTAATTGATTATCTTAATTGGTTATTAAGGTATGCCCAAGTTTAGTTGAAATGCTTCAGTTCAGTGGTATTCTCAGTATTTACTGTAAATTCTGGAAGGACCTTTTAGAAGTTCTGATTCTCTTTTTACCCATCATTTTCATTAAGAAAATGCAGTCATAGCTTCATGGAAAGCCTCTGTTGGGCTCAGCCTAAGCTCTAGGAAGCACCCTGCTCAGTACCCCAATAGCTCCTGGTTTAGTGTGCATCTTTCTAGGCAGCAGACATATCCCATGATTTTGCGACCAAACCCTCTACCCCCCTGCCTAGCTCTGCCCTTTCCTCTCTCTGGATCTGGGGCCTGTGAGGTGACTGGGTTGTGCTGACCATGTGCACAGTGATGATGCTGCTAGCTTGCTTCCTTCCCAGTTTCACCATCAATTACAACATGTGCTTCATCCAGTTGGTGCTACCCTCCCAGTGTTAATTATAACCTACAAGACTGTTACAGTTAATTTTATGGCAAGCATATTGTCTCTTCAAGGCTCCAGAGCAGCTCATAAATTATCGTGAAGGTAAAATGTAACTTGGGGAACTAGTTATGAAAATTCCATCCATCTCGCTTAGGAGCTGCAGCTGCTACCGTCAGCTGCCTCGCTGATGCATCATGAAGGAATTATGGTGGGTCAAGTTTAAGAGGGTAGGCCCAGGCTGTCACAAAGGAGAAAGGCTGTCCTGGCCCTGTCAAACAAGTGCCTTTTACCAGTCCCTGGTGGTTTCACTTTGCAGTCAGGAAGAGGCAGGCAGCACAGGTGGACGGTCCCCAAGCTGTCTGTATTCATTACTTTACAGAAACTTGTAGATAGGCAGGTCCAGAGACCTTTCCTCTTCTCTAGTGTCATGATGTTAGGCATCATCTGCAAAGTGTGAGGGAGATAACTTTATAACTAACTCTGGGCTGGGTCCAGGAGCCCAGGTAAGCACAGAGGCAGACTCTTCTGGGGCCAGTCCCTCCAGCAGCCCCTTGCTGGCCTGCTACACAGTGATTTCTATCTTGCAGAAGTCCTAGACTTGAGTGAACATTTTATTTGTGGTTGTTATTTTTCGTATAATCTGATAAAGTGAGATTTCACTGTGAACAAATGTACTCTAAAATTGCCTACTAAATAAATTAGCAGGTTATCTTCGTAGGATAATAAACACACTCCTTTTCTATTTCCTCGCACGAAGTTGAAGCTTTACATTTCAGCCCTCGGGGCTTCAGCATTATTATTTTTAATGACTGAACACAAGTCTTTCATTTAGCTTGTTTGTATAGTTACTGTAAATGATCTTTCTGCTGTTGGTTCTTCATTTATGATTCTGCATGTTATGCCAGCTTTAAAAGCTTTGAGGGGCCTCTGAGAATTGGGAGCTGTATTAAACACAGCATCTTCTAGAAGCACTAGAAACAGGCTACGGCAGAAAAGTCAGAGAGGGTGTGTTAAGAAGGTACGCCTGTGTGTGTAAATCCAAGTGTGGGTTTGAGTGTAGCATACACAAACAGTGCCAGCTTGGCTGGCAGGTAAGAGCTTTCAGCATTGTGGAGTAACAGCCACTCCCCAGCCGATGCTGCTTTTTCCCTGTTTGTTTCTGAGCATTTTGATTGCATTTGTACATCTACTAGCTTCTGTAGCAATGGACCCTATAACCACTCTACCTGCACTCTGTAAATAAGCTAAGGAGACCTGGCCTTGAGGCCTAAGAGGGCATGTGCCTCAGTGAAATACAGAGAAAGTATTTGTCTGAGCTCTTGCTGATGAGGCAGGACAGTTGGATATTTGCATTTTCCATTGAGTGCAAATTCACTAGCAAACTCAACTGTCCTGTCCCATGGGTCTGGCAGTAGCTGAGATGAATGGAGCCTTAGTGGGGCTGGGGTGGATGGGGATTTCACACCCTATCTGCAGTGGACCCTGTTCAACCCTGCAAGAAGCCAGGATCCCATGTTCCTGGGTCTTTCCCAGTTTCAAGAAGAAATTCAAGCTCTGCGAATATGCTTATGAAGTCTCCCAATTATTTTAGCATTTAAATAATGTTAAATATTTGTGACTGTTATTCATGTTAATTTAAAACATGTCTGAAGCTGGCTAGTGTGAGCAGGAGTCCAATACAGAACGCATGTCCAAATGCTTTGAATTAAAACCTTCCTTGGTCTTCTCACAAGAAGACTTTGACCCTGACCCGGAGACCAGAACACAATCTGGGTGCTGTCTCTGTGACCTGGTAATGCTCTTCTCTATATAGAATCTCACTCAACAGAAATACTTATGTGTATTTTATTTTATTTAGTTTTTGCCTTGATCTTGGCAGTTTTTCATTTTTCCCTTTCCAGAAGATATGAGAGCTTTCTAGTGGGACTGGATGTTTAAGATGCTCACTGTCACCATAAAAACGGTAACTGCAAAAATGTTGGCAGCGTCAAATCCAGTGAAGAGTTTGATTCTAGAAGGGAAGGGCCAGGACTTCACTGCCAGGGAATGACCATTTCTCTGGCTGCTCTCTCAGGGCACAGGCAAAGCTAACTCAAAGACATCATGTGGTCAGTATAATGTTTTACTCCCACTGCTCCAGACTGCTGGTCACATAGAGGTGTGGTTTGGGAAATGTTAAATACATGTGGATTTGATCTTCTAGAGAGAAGGAAAATAAAATGATTGCTTTCCTTTAATAAAGAGAACAGAGTAAGCCCAAACCTTGGCTGCCACTAAAGTCGGCTGTTACGCATGCGTGGTTAAATTTCACTGTAAATATTTCACAAGGGCTATTAGAATGGAGCCAGGTTGACATCACAGCCCAACTATACCAAAGGAACCATTTCATTAAAATAAGCCAGCATTTCCAAAGCAACATAAATTTCCGTGGCAAAGTGGACATAAGGTCAAGAAAACTCTCTGGAAGGAATATCTATATCAGTGTTTATAATCTCTGCATTTATAGATTTGCTGTGTGTATAAAAATAAACAAAATGAAACACCCCCAAAGAGACTTTATTTTGGTTAAATAAGACTGGCTTGTAAAATAGTCTGTATATCCAAATCTATCTGTACCCGATGTCTTGGAAGCTTTTTGGATAAATAATGTCTTTTCCAAAATGTGTATGCTTTAAAAAGGAAGAGGAAAAATAAGTGGCAAAATGTGCGTCTGGGTAAGTAGTCTAGGGACAGGAAGCAGAGATGAACGCTCACTGTCTCCGTGTGCAAATTCTAGTGCTATGCATTGACCAATGTGTGGAAATGCTGTTTACCCTAACTACTTTTCCTTTTTTATTTTTATTTTTGTTTTTTAGTAAAAGTTCCTGTAAGCACACTTTTTAAAATGCCACACAAAATATATATGAGGTTTTGGAGGCTTGTGGCAGAAAAAAAATGAAAAGATACATTTTATACAAAACTTAATCCATGCTCACAGATGGCCCTGTTCAGGTGCTATTTTAATTATGAGGTAAAAATCAGCCCCACACAGTAGGAAGTCGTCTTAATAAATGGAGTGGAGCTTTTGTCTTCAAGCGTCAAAAAGCCTTGTTAGTGAGAAATTAAAAGACTTTATGTTATGGGGGAGAGTCTCAAAATGACTGAGATATTTGAAGAAAGCAAAATAATGTTCGCTTCTAACCATCAAATGAGTATACTAAGAATGCTTTACAAGTGGACCTTTCTGGACTTCCTTAGTCTTGGCGATTTCAGTGATGGATTTTTCAGAGATAAGCATCTGCCTTAGATATATTCATAGAATCAGAGGGAACATAAACAGAACTAACTGCAAATACATTTTTAAGATTTGAATCTCAAATAGAAGCATTTCTTCATAGTTCTTAAACTCAAAGGGCTGCTTTGCCCTTCAAATGATAGTGTCCAGAGGACCTAATAATAATTCGTAACTCCACCTTGCATTCATGCTGCTCAAATAGAACCGTCTTCTTATGAAGTATCAGTAATACATTATAATAATGTTTTACTGTCTCTCCTGTAGTGGGGAATTATGAGGACCTCATGTTAGGACCTTGATATCCTGACATAGTTAATTATCCATGGATAATGGTTTTCAGCCATTGCTGTTGTGAGAGATGCAGTTTTGTTGTGGAGGACTTATTAAGGGTTTGCGGACTCAGGTGCCCTGCACCTAGGCACTTTCCGACAGAGGCAAGCAGCTGTGTTTTCCTTACCATATTATATATCACAGAAAGCATCTCATTTATTATAGCCAGCCTAATGATGCAAGTGCAAACCTTTATGTCCCACTCTATATTGTGATAATATATTTGCTGTAGAGATGCTAGCTTGTTTTTCATAAGTAATTAATCTTTTCTCATGCCAAATGAGAATGGGTTAACACAAGGGTCAAAATATATTTTAACCAATCTGCAGAGATTGGATGAGACCACTGGATAGTGTCATTTTTTTTTTCTTTAAAAGGGAGTCCCCCATCTCCAAGCTGCCCCCACAACACAATGCTCACATTACTCGTAATGTCTTAGACTTATTTTCAATTCTCTGTGCTGAGGCAGGAGTTTCACCTGAATACATATGTGCTAAGCAAAGTAACTTAGTGACAGACATCAGCATTTGTACCATAGCCTTGGGGATAATTATGCATAATAGGTATCTGTGGACTCAAAAGTGCCTCCCAGCCCTTCTGAGATTATGAGCCCAGGGCCAGGTGCATAGCTCAGAGTCTGCTAAAGTACTTTATATTTTTTAAAGTTGTATAATTGAGCTGGGTGCTGTGACACACGCCTCTGATCCCAGCACTTGGGAAGCAGAGGCAGGCAGATCTCTGTGAGTTCCAGGCCAGCTATGGCTACAGAGAGACCCTGTCTCAAAAAGACCAAATAAATAAATAAATAAATAAATAAATAAAGAGAAAAAAAGAGAAAAATAAATAAATAAATAAATAAAGAGGAAAAAAAAAAGAAAAAAAGTTATATAATTGCCAGCATAGTGGCACATGCCTTTAGTCCCAACACTCAGGAGGCAGAAGCAGACAGATCTCTCTGAGCTAGAGGCCAGCAAGTTCCAGACCTGCTAGGGCTTACAGGGAGACCCTGTCTCAAAAAACAAAACAAAACAAAACAGTTATATAATCGGCCGGACTAGTGGTAGAATAGCTTAAATGGTATCTAAGCAACTTTGAAATATACAATACATGGTTATTAGTACTATAGCCTTACTCTACTATGCAGTAGATCTCAAAAACTGATTCCTTGGGCTGGAAAGATGGCTCAGGAGTTAAGAGTACATATTGCTTTTGCAGAGGACCCAAGTTAGGTTCTCAGCACCTATGTCAGGCAGCCTGTAACTGCCTGTAACTTCAGCTGCAGGGGGATCTGATGCCTGTGGCCTCTGAGGGCACCCACATACACATGTACCCCCCTCCAAATACACAATTTTTTTTTTTGCTTTTTGAGACAGGGTCTCCCTGTAGCCCCAGCTGTCCTGGAACTCAGTATGTAGACCAGGCTGGCCTTGAACTCACAGAGATCCCCCTGCGTCTGCCTCCACAATTTTTTAAAGAAGTATAAATAAGTAAATCTTGAAAATGAATTCTTCTTGTGTACCTAAATATTTGACTTTAGGTTAGAAAAGCGTAATCAGTACATTGGAAGATAACACTAAAATTGTTCCTTTTGCATTTTTTGTTTGTATGTTTGTTTGTTTTATCTTTTTGAGATAGGGTCTCCCTGTAGCCCCAGCTGGCCTAGAGCTCACTGTGTAGACCAGACTGGCCTTGAACTCACAGAGATCCACCTGTCTCTGTCTCACAAGTGCTGGGCTTAAAGGTGTGAGCCACCACACCCAACTTGTTTGTTTTTTGTTTTGAGACAGGGTTTCCTTGTAGTCCCAGCTGGCCTGGAACTTGCTAGGTGGATCTCACAGAGATCTGCCTGCCTCTGTCTCATGAATGCTGGACCTAAAGGAATGCACCACCATACTAGCTACCATACTAGGCTCCTTATGCATGTTCAAAAGTTGATTTAAAGAGCAATGCTTTATTTTTTAATGTTTTTTAGTTTGGGGAGTTTCATACATTAGTATTATCTTTGCATTATTTTCACTGTTCCCAGTGTCCCACCAACTCCTTCCATGTTCCCCCACTCCCTCTCAATTTCTTGTCCTGTTCTTTGATTATTATCATTACATATACATACATACATTTGTAAATACATATATATTAAGCACTGAGTCCATTTAGTGGTGCTTGTATGTACTTGTGTTTAGGGCTGCCGACTTGGGATTAGCTAACCTCTCAAGGAGCTAGTCCCTGGAGAAAAAGGATTCTCCTTCCCTTAGCATTAACAATGCTAAAAATATAATAATATAGGTAGTTCACAGATATGGCTGGAAATGAGGTGGATCACATTGTCAGCGTTGAGGAGATCCTGGCTGTGTAAAGTGAAGGCTCTGGAAATAATGCATCCCAATCATAACTACCCTACGCACTCCAGAAAAGTTGGACGTGCTGTTATACTAAGTAGCAGCAGCTAACATCTGAATCTATAGCTCGCAGGATTCTTTCCTCATCTCCTGATTTTCCTCCTCACTCCAAACAAGGGAGTAGAGCTTGTGTCTCTACATTGCAGCTCAGGTAACTAAGACCCAGGAGGCCTAGGAATTTATCCAATATAGCACAGGTTCCAAGTGGCCAAGCCAGGGTTGAACCCAGGCAGCCAGGTTCTGGTGTCTTTTTCATCACTTGATTTTTCTGTGCCCCTGTGGATTAAGCCATATTAGCTTCTGCTCGCTAAAGGACAAATGCAGAGAAACATGAAAAACGTGTAATACTGCACGAGATAATGCTGTCATCTTCCGTGTTTCACAGGGCTCTGCCTAAAGCTGCTCACTCACCTGCTAGGATTATGTTTTGAAGCCTTGGCTTCCTTAACACTGAGGATATTTTCTGCAACAGATGCCTTAGGATGCAGAGCTGTTCATTTGAATATGGGGAGATACAAAGGGAAGGGCAGGGAGAGTGTAACCCAGTGCCATCACACCCTCTGAATATGTATTGTTAGGGGACAAGGAAGATATTTCTTGCTATACAAGGGTCTTTGTTGCAAAGACATACCATTTTTGTGCTTAAGTACCCTCATTTTTTTTTTACCCACTAGTTTCAAATATGTAAGCAGTGTGTAATCTGGTGGACAATTTCAAGTGAAATTCTCTAGTTAATAGTGTGATTATATTCTCCAAAAAGAGAGGTGGTGAATTGCCCTGGGGGAGTATAGAAGTGCTCCAAAGTCAAGAGCTCAATCCACAGGATGAGGTGCATATGGGAACATAGGTCTCCTAAGTCCCCGAGCCAGACTTTCTGCATGCTAGAGCTTCTTCTGTGGCTGTGATTTATCTTGATCTAAAGTCCCAGGAAAAATGCTCAGATAGGGAAACCTTGTCATTACTGTCTTTCTTATCTGATGCTTTTCTGAGCCAAAGTATGTCATTTTCTTAAGTAGTGTTTATGACATTGCACAAGGAAGCCTGACTTGGGTGAGGTATTAAGGTATGGAGAAATGAGTAATTAGAGCGCTTAAAAAAAAAACCAAAAAACCAAAACCTGTCCAATGAGCATTTCCAAGCCACCCTCTTCATGGGCCTGGAGTCATCCTGAACAATTACAGAGGAATGGTGAGATGCTCAAAGAAAAATCTGCAGAACAAAATAGTTCCAAAGAATTCCTCCTTTATAATTCCTGCTGGCAGCCAAGGGCAAAGACTCATATCTTGCACCATTGCAATCTACAGCCATTTAATTTGCTAACAAGACTTAACTGATCAGGATCTGCAATCTTCTCCACTCTAATCAAAACAAGGAGCATTTGGCTCCGGATAGTGAATGTCGCCTACCTTTTATTGTCCAGTCTCACCATTTTCTTTCTGGCAGGCTGAGATGAAACAGAAAGCTGATATTTGGAGCCACTGGAATTGCAGGCCTTGTAATTTAGAAATATCCATTTTATCCCGTGTAATTTCTTCCTCAAGATTCCTCAGTCTAAATCTGATACAGGTAGGAGCCAAGACAAACAGTAACCATTTATAGTCACCCAGACCAGTTTGAATTTCACTCTAATGTAAAGCAAAGAGAGTTTTTGGCTTCATTTCAGGTGTGTAACAGGGGTAGAAAATGCATTTAAAATTTAGCAGCAAATGTTACCATATGTTTCCATAACAACTGCAAACTTTTATGTCAGAAAAGCAATCATATAAACACATAGGAATCTTGGAACAGTAAACTATTAATTTACCAAATATAAAAATCTAGTATGAAGGAGCTTTTATAGCCACAGAAGCCATGAGGGGCCCAGCATCCTGTGAATTTCTCCATTATGTGGCAGAAAATGCTGCTGGTTAGTTTAAATGAGCAAATCTTTTAAAATTATAGGTACAGTGTCAGTTCTCTACAGTGCATTTTTCTGAAGCATGTATGGTAGAGCCAGCGATGGCTGGTTTCTTTTACCATATAGAACTAGTAAAATACCCTTGAGTAGCTGCCCCCATGCACATCCATTAAACAGTTGCATTTTCCCCCTTCACCTGGGGCTTCAGACTTAATGATGAACTCTGGGATTCTGCAGAAAGTGCAGTGCCCTGTAAGTAGCTGGCTCTGATGCTTGGCAAGGAAGTGACATTCATAGATTGTGGATGTCTAGCAGGAAAAGCCTCCATCTTCTCACCTATCCATTTTGAAATATGATAGGAACAAGAGCGGGGAATGAATCTACCTACTCACATCGTAGGAATGAGGGATTTGTAAACAGAGTTGTTGAAATCACTCCCAAGAAAAATTCAATGATTTTTGAATTCTCTGTGGAGCAAATAAATCTTCTTTCAAGGAATGTGTTCAAATGTGGTAGTCTGTGGTGGCCTTTCATCCAAAAGGAGCCTTAATTTCTTTTTTTCTTTTCTTTTTTTTTCTTTTTTAAAATATTTTATTTATTATTTTTAATTTATGTTTATGCATGTGTTGCCTGTGTGTAGGTAAGTGCTCCTGTGTCGTGCAGTGTCCAAGGAAGACAAGAAGAGGCTGTCGGATCCCCTGGAACTGGAGTTATAGACAGTTGTTAGCTGCCATGTGGGTGCTAGGATTTGAACCCGGATCTTCTGCAAGAACAACCAGTGTTCTTAACCTCTGAGCCATCTCTCTAGCCCCAAGCCTTGATTTCTTAAACCTTCCTCAGAATGGGGGTTGAGTTGTGACTATTTTCCTCAGATGTGAAACATTGTGCTATCATTTGAGGTATGTTGATGCACCTGGACTGCCCTGAAACAAATTATAACTATAATATCATTGGATATACTGATCATGAAAGTCATAGTCAAAGAGAAAAGAAAGTCAAAGGGAAGTGTCTGAGCTGAAGCCTTGGTGTAGAATTCCAGAGGAGGTGCATTCAGCCAGGCTCTGGGAAGGCCTCATGCATTTCCAAGGTCTTGATTGCATCCCTTTTTGTAGCAGAAATCTAATGTCACCTTTTCTAATCAGACTAGTGAGAAAAGTTCTCATGTTCCTATTGGTGCTTGACTAGTTCTGAACATTTTATGCTAGAAAGCAATCTCTTTAGGTGTTTATGTCATTGAAGCCAAGCATTGGTCCAAGGGGCTCCTTCACTTATGTCTGACTAATAGTACGAACATGGGTGGGTAAGAAGAGAGCAAAGCACCATTTATTTACTCATCCCACAAATGTCTATTGAACATATTCATAGTGTCCCTGGCTCAAGAAATAAAAGAGTGACCCAAAGCCAGTCTGGAGACAGACTAGAAAGTAAAGAAACTGGGAAGGTCATGTAAGACAGCAATGCTTTCTGTGGAGCAGAGGAAACTAGTGAGCAATCTGAAAAATTCGTGGAGCTTTAGGTGATGTTAGGAAGCCCCTAAAAGGATCTCCTAGGAAAGACTCATTAGAAGTGAGTGAGTGCAAAGAGGAGAGGGAACCCCCAACATCTGAAGCCCAGAAATGACGAGGAGAAGTAAAATGGGCCTAGAAGACAAGGATTAGTCCTTGGGGCTGGAAAACAGACTTCATATTGTCCTGGTGTTTGCTGACACACACTGACAACAAATACAACTTCCATTTGTAAAGTACCCTGTCTGCAAGTTTCTACTGTAACCAGTGTGGTGTTAGGTACAGTGGAAAACACAGCCCTTCTAATCAGGATTATAGTGGAATTGTTGGAAAACAGACATTAATTGTGAGATAAATGACAAATTAAATGGTCTCGACCACAAGTAAATCATGAACTAAGCAGTCATTATGAGCTGGGAAAGTCTTTGGAAAGAAACCCAAATAGAGTTCCAAAGTTCTTGAGCATGTTCTGCGTGTTGGCACTTCATGCAGTGGTTTTACTCCTTATAGTAACTGTACAAAAGTGAATCCCGCTCTCCCCATGTTACATATGGGGAGCGAATTCAAAGAAAGTTACAGGAGACAGATATTGACAAAACTTCAACTCAGACCCACTGAAGGGAAGAAGCAAAGTCTGAAGGTTACTGATCACTAACTGAAAATAACTGTGCATAGGCTTTATAAAATTTATTTATTTGTTTGTTTGTTTTACATTTCTGAGAAAAATTTATTGGCCTTTTGGATAGAATTTATTTTCCAGGTAGGATGATCCCATCGCACTTCTGCTGGAACCAGCGCATGGATTTTTCTTTGCTGCTTCCGTATTTGGCCCCAGTGCAGCTTGTTCTGCGCTTCCTGTCTGCCATGCTGAAACCTGGCCTACCCAGCACCACTTCAAAGTCCAGGCCATAGATACCAATGCTTGGGTCGTATTTGATGCCCAGATCAACATGTTCCTGGATTCCAAAACCAAAGGTTCCAGTATTGAAAAAGTTATTCTTTCGTACCTCACATTTCTGCACCTCAGATCTTTCTCCAGGATTTCTTCTGCCCTGGTTTCATGGACTGTGCAATCTCTTGATTTCTCCTGATGCCAAAGGACCTGGCAGTGTGTGGAGCTTTGGAAAATACAGGTGTCTGGCTGTGAGCTGCTCCGTGGGTCAGTGTGTCTCCACTCTCAGCCACACAAATCTTGAGGCAGAGCTTCTCCTTTTTGCCTTGATCTTGCACCACTATGGAGAATAGGAAGAGAGCATACATAAGCTTTTAAATATCTGTATGATAATCTCTCTCTCTCTCTCTCTCTCTCTCTCTCTGTTACCATTGATATGCTAAATAGCAAAAGAAGAAACATGTATGTGCTGTTTTTAGAGCTTTGGAGAAGAAAGAGGACTTTAGGGAGAAAATCCTTCAAATCCAGCAGGTAACTAAGTACTAAGTGAGAAAGAACTAGAAAACAGATCCTGTTCCCTATGTGACCTTACAGTATAGAGAAGGGCACTAGGTAGAAAGACCCTGGGGTCAGTGTAAAGTAGAATGCGTCCCAACCAGTGTTCCTTGGAGACAGTCACACCATCTAAGATGGCACAGCCCTAAACACCAATACTGACCCCATAGGATTGACAACCCTATTCAAAATTTGTTTCTATAATATTTTGGTGTTTGCTTCAGAGATCCTTTCCCTAGACTGTCTTTTGGAAGGATGGTGCCTAGATGTCCACAGGTCAACTTTTAGATGACTGTTTTCCAACTGAGGGCATATCCCAATACAAATTTTCATATGCCTTGGCTTCCATTGGACTGGCATTTTTGACAGACATGTAAACAGATGTAAGCATTGTTGCTAATGACAGGTGATTATAAGAGGCATGGAGGCCACAGTAATTAAACCGTGATTTGACAGGAGCATTTGGCAGTGTGATATTTCAGGATTAAAAATATCTTTGCAACATGCTTTTTCCCACTTGGCCTGGGGAATATCGGTCACTTTTATTCTTCAGAATGCAGACCTTTGATATTGGAAACTGTTCTGTCTGAATTCTTCTCTAGTTCATTGTAGGGCTCCAGAACATGGTGACTGCTGGGCTATGTGAGGATCTTATCAGTATCTAAGACCCCATCCAAGTTGAGCTAGAGTGTAGATGAAAGCTAGGACTGTGAGCCTACTGCTGGGATTGCATTTGGCATATCATGTCCAGTGTGATCAAGATAACTGTGCCTTTGAGAATGAGCATGATTCATTTTTATTCCACTTTAATTTTACCCCACGTTGTTTGTATTTTCCTAATGTTGCTCCTAGGGATCAAAAGATAGTATATTTAGTACCTTGTCCTATGAATTCCCAGTATTTGGAAGCTAAAAAAAAAAAAAAAAAATCTGTGTCTTATGAATTCCCACTATCAGAAGTTTTATATATATACATATATAATTACCAGTAACCTGGTATTATGAGGCATTAGAGTAAAAACAATTTGCTGTTAGATTTGAATGTAATATTTCCAGAACCGAGGACATTCTTTCTGCCATCAGCATAGGTAGTGATACCGCATTAGAGAGTTGCAGCATCCCTTCTGCCAGCTGCTGATGGGGGACAGGAGCTAGGCACGTTTAGATTTTTGGGGAAACTTTCCCTAAGTAGGTTATTTCATTTCTTGCCTGCAAAATCATTTTGTGGTCATTGTTGTTGTTTGGGTTTTGATACAGACCTTGCTGAGTAGCCCAGGCTGGCCTGAAAATCATGACCTTCGTGCCTCAGCCTAGAATTAGAGGCTTACTTCATCATTCCCAGCTTATATTCGGTTTGTGTATATATGTGTGTTGTATGTATCTTTGTATATGTGTATGTATGTATATTCACACATGTGTGCATGTACAGTGTGAGGCCAGAGATCAGTATTGGGTGTCTTACTCAATCACTGCCTACCTTATTTTTTAAAAAACACTCACTAAACCTGGAACTCACCAGTTCTGCAAGACTAGCCAGCATGCCCCAGGGGACTCACCTATTTCGGCCTCCCCAGTGCTGGGATTGCAGGCACATACTGCTATACCAGCTTTTTACTTGGACCCTAGAGATCCAAACTCAGATCCTCATGCTTGCACAGCGAGCACTTTACCAACAGAACTCTCTCCCCACAATCAGCTCTTAAGCACTTGGTGTAGGATATAGCTGGCCATTTTAGGAGATGGGTGAAGCTGACTGTTGTGGAACACTGTCTTTCAGGTATATCATGACTGTTGCCATCATAATCAGAGCAGCTGTTGCTATAGGAGACCCTCAGAAGATCAGGCCTATTGATGTTGTCCTGGAAAAAGGAGTCATTAGACCTTACCTTGAGATTGCAGTCACCCCTTCCTGCCTGTACTCCCTTCCCAGTTGTGTATAATTCTGCTTCACGTGGTCTCGGGAGGTGCTAGAGTAGATAGGAGGTGGAAGGTTGGCTGCCGTGGACCAGAGATCCCATCTGCAGTTTTCAGGTGGTCATCACCCAGGTTGGATGGGATGTAGCTAAGTTAGGAATCCCTCACATCTCATTCCATTCTGCTTCAGGCTGCAATGGTTTCTAAGCCAAGGGAAAAGAACTTTGTTGCATGGATTCAAAGGTGAGCCACTCTTGTGGATAAAAGAGAGAGAGAGATTATACTCAGTAAATCTGCCATGTTCCCTGTGAAATATCAAGTCAAGTGACTTTTAAATCCAAAGTTCCTAGACTTGAATGAAAGAAGCCTCAGCTGGGGAGGAGAGGAGTGCCTGGCTGACAGTTGGCCCACAGGCCTTCGGCCTGGGGAAAGCTGCTGGCATAGAGGTGGATTGCCTCATTTCTCTGCCTCCGAGCCACTGGAGCACTCAGCCAAGATCCATATCTACCTGGACTGCAAGGCCTCTGGATTCCAGGTACAGCTCTTTTCAGGGTACCTGCTTAACGCAAAACCTGAGCTAAGCCCTGTGAGAATGAGTAACCCTCAAGAGGCTTAATATCTGATCGACACTACTAATTAAACTTTTCATTAAACTCAATAAGCATTCAAGTGCTTTGCATGTATTATGAGCTCATTTAATTCCAAATAATAATAGTGCTCACTAGGCACAGAGACCAGGCTGTTTCTAAGTGTTTGATGAATTCACTCTTCAGCTGAAAGTATTTTAATTAGTCCTGCTTTTAAGAAAGAAAACCTAAGTCCACAGCTACATAAGTAACTTCCCAGGGGCCCAAAGTTAGAAGACAAAAGAGTGGGATTCCACAGCTTGACCGGGCCTTCTGCTTTTAGCACCAGAACCACCTATGAGTTCTGGATACATTGTGGGCACCTTTGATTACTGAGGCATTCTGAGGTGGTGCCAGTACCCAGAGCTAGGCACGAAGTGGGAAGAAAACTGAAATCTACCACTGTACAATAAGGAACAGTGAAAAGTCCTGTTCTTATATAAACTGTGCTTTGGGAATGCCGGTCCAGCAAGAGCAGTGGTAGGTTGTTGCTGTCATTATAACTGTTATTTATTGAATGCTTGATCAGCATGGGACACTGTTTTGCAACCATGTCACCATGTAACTTGCCATGGCCCATCACTTAACAAATGTAACTACCATGTGAGGTAGGTACTATTGGTAACCTTGTTTGCTACTAAAAACCTAGGGCACTGGGAGTTTTAAAGATTTATCATTTTTAAATGTGTGTGCCTGTGTCTATGTACATGTGAGTGCAGCTCCTGCAGAGGCCAGAAGAGGGCATCAGATCCCCTGGTGCTGTAGTTGCAGGCAGTTGTAGCTGCCTTACATGGGTGCTGAAAACCCAACTCAGGTCATCTGCAAGAGTAGCAAGTTCTTAGCCACTGGGCCATCTTTTAGCCTTGTCACAGAGTTTTAAACTTGACTAAATGACAGATCAAGGATTCAGACTACACCTACTTTATTTCACAGTCCACACTCATAGCCACTAAGAGAGCAGTAAACAGCTGAAGGGGGAGATTCAGAGACTTGGCTGTGGAAAAGCAAGACCTGAGCTTAAGTTTAAATGAGGAGGAAGTTAAGGAAAGGCTTCCTGAATGGGATGGATCTGTGTAAAAGCCCAGGAGCATGAAGGTACAAGGGGTATGGCACTGGAGAGGTGACTCAGTGGTTAAAAGCACTGACTGCTCTTTCAGAGGACCTAAGTTTAGTTACCAGCACCCACATGGCCTCTAGCAACCATCCGAAATTCCAATTCCAGGGATTCCAGATCCTCTTCTGGCTTCCGTGGGCATTGCATGCATGTTGTGCACTTCACATATGTGCAGGAAAAATAAACACATAAAATAAAAATAAAAGGTTCAAGGTGTAATAGGGAATGAATAACTTTGAGATGTTCATGTAAACTCTGGATAAGAAATGAGTCTGGAAGAGTAGGGTGAAAGCCCCATAAATGGGAATTATTGTCCTCCAGACTGACTTTGAGTCAGGGGTCTGCACAGCCTCCGAGGGCATTGTCGGAGAGTTCCAGATGACAAAATCATTCTTGTCAAAGGTGCTCCAGGGCTTTCTCCTATGCTTTGTTTGGTTTGAGGCCTCAGCATATGTTCTCAAAGAGTTGGATTTTTGAGGTTAGCCACCCTATAGCGGTGAGTCATATCTGCCAGGGAAAAGGTGTTTGTACACAGCCACATCAAAAACAAACTCGCGCACAGCACATCCCTGAGTGAGTGCGTGTGTAAGTCCACATGCTGCACTCAGAAATGCCTGCCATGGTACCAGCGCTCTGGTATCATTGGAGCTGCCAACTTGTTTTATTTCTGAGATTGCCTGGCAGCCCCCAAAGGAGGGAAAGTATGAATTTTTATCTCCCATTTACTAGGCTTTCATTATAGTGTGCTTACAGACACAGTGTCAGCACATAAAATGTTAAACATCACCAGTCTGAAAGAGGCTTCCATTGTCTTGCCTCTGCTGCTGGGGGAATCTTGCTAGCTTTGCTGTAGTGCTTCTGTCAGTGTAATATGACATGAAGCATTTCTCTGTAATGACAGACATTGAATATGAGTGACAGGAACTCTGACCGCCAGCAATGGGTTCAATTACCAGAGATGGGAGGTTACCTGCGATAAAACCAAAGGGCCCAATTGTGCTTGGTTTTGACCCCTTGACTCCCAGATCCCAAGCAGTAAAGACAAATGGCTGATTAACCAGCCCCAACCCTCTTTTTCAGTGATAAACTTGTTTGGATTTTCCTGTCTGGGAAAAAGAAAACTATGGGTGCACTTTCTAAAGGTAATATGATCAGAACACAGTGGGGACGCTGCTTGGTCATTTTTGTCTCTTGGAAGCACAAGACTGAAAACTGCCATTCTATCTTGGAAGGGATCTCGGACAGTGTCCAGAAATCAATACAAGATAAATGATTGCTCTCTTAACCCCGCCTTTCTTCTGCCATGGGTACATTGCTCAGGTTCACCTGTAGCCAACCTGACGCCAGTGTAAATGAGAGATCCTGCCATCAGAAGCCCTCGCTTTCTGCCTCCGCTCCTGCAGGCTGTTCGGCACAGCACCCAGGGCAGCTTTGTGCTTGTTTATAGCCCACTGCTCATAGCCCCTAGATACAGTTAGAGCAAGCGACCCAATTAAACTGTCGCAGGCTGCCCTCACTTGACTAGCTCTGCAGAGCCATTTAGCCAACAGACATTCCTAACTATTAAAGCCAGTAGCAGCATGTCCCCAGCAGTGGAGATAAAATGAATGAAATTTGTTATTCTGGGCTGACACTTGATCCCAGCTGTTGAACTAATGCTGTTGCACCTGAAGTTTTTCTTTATGGTAATTGCTGCCTGTGTTATTATTTCATATACTAAATTGGAGAAAATTGCAACAGGTATTAAATTCTTTGAGCTAATTCATGGCAGTCTATTGTGCATTCTTCCAAGGTAGATTCCAACTTCTGTGTGAGGCTGGGAAGATGGGTTTTGCTAGCCAGATGCACCAGCTCAGGTTTCATTATTATCAGAGACATTCCAATTTTAGGTCTGGCCAGGCATTTATCAGCTTTACCTGGAATCTGTTTCAAAGTCCATTTTTTGCTTCTAATTCAGTCAGCATATGTTGGGACCTGCCCTAGGGAATTCAGTCATAATGACTGACATTGGTGGTAGTTAGTGAGACTGGCTGATATTTGACACACCCTTGGTGGGATTGGTAGCTCTTGCCCTAGGGGAATGGGCAGCATGAAGTAAGTCTTACCAAAGAGCACCTTTGAAATCCTCAGCACTAACAGGGAGGCCGTGAACACTCAGTGGTAAGTGGCATGTCAGTAGGAACTCATCAGAAGTATGTTGAAATGGGATATATCCCATCCTCCCTCAGCACTTGAGTCACTGACTATAAATGTTCATTGTCCTCTGATCTCTATTAAGTTATTTTTCTTCCTAGAGGTAGAGTAGATCATGTTAGGCTTCCCATAGTAGCATGTAAGCCGTATTCAGAGTGTTAGTGGAACCTCCAAACCTCCATTCCTGTAGTAAATAGCCTAGAAGACCCTGTCCTTGACAGCATCTGTACATTTGCCTTGTAGTCAGAGCTAATGACAGAGGCTTCAGACGGGACCCAGAATGCAAAATCAGGTCTGTCTGGTGGGGTATTTTGTTTGCCTTTGAGTCAGTGCTTTGGGACAGATAGTGAACCCAATCATGTTGTTTGACTTTCTACTGAAGACCAGGCACGGCAAGATGGTATTAGCTGCAGGGACCCACTCCCATCTCTAGAATCCCAAGGCTTTGTCCTAGCTCTACTAGGAAGCACCTGGCAGGCTGTAGCCCGTGTTCCCATTAGAAGCAAATGTGAGAAGATGGAATGTCTAAGTAAAGGAAGACTGAAGTGGGGCTTTGTGTTTCTAGTTGTTTCTTCATTGTACCCTCATTTCATACCAAGGGAAAATCTACAGACCAGCTCATGGTCCTCTGATCCAGGGGTACGTGGCAAGCCCATAGAATGTCACTGCAAAGTGTGTTCAGGGGCTTTATCTCCTACTGTAAGCAGCTGTACTTGGAATACTTGTATCTGGTATTAACTGTCTATGGTGGAGGATTTACATTGTAACTTCGAATCCATGTAGTTTGTGGGGCCTCAGATACACTGACTGTACAGAGGTATGCATTATTCCTGCCACACACACACACACACACTTACTTTAAATAAGCTGCTTTGAAAACTCAAATGTACTGAAACAGAATTGCTATAATTTATAACAAAGTTCAGCTTGAGAAATGTGCATTTTCTTCCCCACTGAGAAAATGAAAGTCTTAGTCTTTCATTTATATGAGAGATGTGTAGAATATTTGTAAGGTATCAATTATTGAATATGTTTTGAAATCCTAGTAGACCTATTTTCGCACCCTTAAATCCAATGAAGAACTGATATTTTCATTAAAACTAAGACGAATGTTTGTTGTATTTTTCTGAAATTACCAAATATTACAACAGCTTTGGGTATTTCAAAACACCATATTTCCAGCAGACATTGTCTTGCTCCCAGAGGTTAAAGCTCTTTCATTCTTGTCTTTGGTGTCTGAGGATCATAGTAATACAAGTAAAAGTTGCCATATCATGAAGCCGTGCATACACTGCACACCCAAAACTAATTTTTCATATTTCTGACTGTCTAACTCAGGCCAAGATGGTCCACTCATCTCCAAGACTTACTGTCATATGTATTTTGAATTGCTCCTGGACCCAGGTTGTTTGACCTATTTTGTGTTTATTACATGGAGAGTGTCTTAGGGCACTTACCATAGAAGCCTATATAAAAACCATTTTGAAAGCTGAGTTTCTTAGCAGTATATTTAAAATAAAACTCAGAATTTAAAGGCTTGCTAAGAGAGGGGCAGCAAAAATGATTGATTTGGAGCTCTCAAAAAAATCAAAGTTAAAGGGAAACAAAGACTTCTCCTTGATTCTAAGAAATTCAAACACCTATATATAGACTGATCATTAACATAAAAAGATTCTGAAAAGAGAAAATATTTGGATGAGGTGAGAAAGCACATGAAGAGGAAGGACACTTAAAAGCTGGAGGAGAGATGGCTCAGTGGTTTAGAGGACTGGCTACTCTTGCAGAGGACCGGTTTCAGTTCCCAGCACCTGCATGGCGGCTAACACCCCTCTTTAACTACAGTTCTAGGGTATCTGATGCCCTCTTCTGGCTTCCACAAGTATTGCATGCAGGAGTGCACTTACATACATATGGTCAAAGCACTCACACACAAAATAAAATTTTTTTTTAAATCTCTAAAAAACCTGAAGTAGGCCCTTTTTTCTTTCTTCTGTTTGCTAGGAACTGCAGGCCTGGTTCAGTGCCCTGCAGTCACTGTAACATTGTGGCTTGTTGACTTATCCACTGAGGTAGAATAGCCTCACTTTATCAGCAAATAAACTGGGCTTTTGGTGATTTATGGGGGCGGGGTTGCAAAGTATGATTGTCACTGACCATTGGCTAAAAGACATTTGGATGATAGGAATTGCACCCAAGCATGCATGCAGACCACTGAAATTCCTCATTGTCTCTGGTGATGTCTAATATTGAGCTTTTAGTTCTTTTTGTGAATATAAAACCTTGCCTGGATATAAAGCAACATATTTCTTCAAATTTGAGCTTCAGACCTGTTTTCTGAAGTGTGGATCATTCAGAATTAATTGAGCAGACATGTTCTTTGCTATATAGATCACGGTAGGTCTTTGGACCTGCAAACTTGTTAAACAGCCAGAGAAGAAATCTTTTAGGCCTTATGGGCTATACAGCCTGTCAGAACTATTCTGTTGTAATGGAAAAACATCCACAGACAATGTGTAAATAAATTCCTGGCTGTGATGAGTGAAACTTTAGTTACAAAACAGGTGGCAAGGTTTAGCCCTTGGGCAGTAGTTTAGCAAGCTGAGGCCAAGGCCATGTCCAGGGAGTATGATGCTGAAGTGTGATCCACAGCAAATATTTATTCCCCTTCTTTCCTTTTCCTTCTTTGTCTCCTTTGCCAGGGAGAGAAATACCCTTTCAGTGTAACATACAATCTGGTTCCTCGGCTTGCCATTTAAAGGTGATTTGTTCTCTTTCTTTCTTTCTTTCTTTCTTTCTTTCTTTCTTTCTTTCTTTCTTTCTTTCTTTCTTTCTTTCTTTCTTCTTCCTTCCTTTTTTCATTCTTTTCCTTCCTTCCCTTCCCTTCCCCTCCATCCTTCCCTCCTCTCTCTCCCTCTCTCTCTCTCTCTCTTTCTCTCTCTTTCTTTCATTCATCTATCTCTTGCTTAAGCACACATTAACTATGTTCATGTTCTTTTCATTAAATATCTTGGTCGCCTTCCCAGACTTCAAATTGCAGTGAATTCATCCCCAAAGGATGTTTGGTATCAATCTCAAGATGCAGTTTGAACATAGTCTGCCTCAATAGTGGAAACACAATTCCAGATCTTTATTATTTAAGTTCCATAGACAATAATGAATCCTTGGATTGGAGCTTTTAAGATATACTGAATCCTTTGTTTTCTTGTCTTACAGCTTTTCATCATCTCAAAGGAGAACTAGTATAAAGATTTCATTTAGGATTACAGATGAGGCATTAGATTTTATTTTCTAGATAAACCCAGATAAATCCAGATTATATTATAAAGAGGCTTTTCTTTTTCTACTAAGCATTTTCTAATGACAACAATAACAACAACAACAACAAAAAAGTACACACAAACCAAAAAACCAAGCTATGAGTCCTGGAATCATTTGCCCTAACACTTGTGATATTTTCCTTGTTGCTCCATTGCTCTGGTGAAGACCTTCTTTGATCAAACATCCATCATGTTGTCAGCATGTAATAAGGATTAGTGGCATCAACCTCTTAGCAGAGGGGCCAGTGGTAGCAGTGGTAGTGTTTAACTAGGTAGTAGGTTTGGTAGTTAAAACCTCTATTAAAGGCATCATTGGGATCCTCACTGTCCCCACACAAGGGCAGCTATGTTGAGAGAGGGGGCGTTAACAGAAATTGCATCCTCAAATTGCAGCTTTCTTGCTCCCTATCTGAGTACCTGAGGACCCCCATCTTAGCATCTCTAAAGAATTTTCAATACTGCGCCTGTGAAATATATGGTTACCTCATTCTGTAGCTCTTCTGTTTTCTGCAGCAGCGACATAGGGCAGTACAGAAAGTATGAGTTTTGCAATCCAGACCCTGCCAATTATCTTATACGAGCTCTTCTTCCTTGACCCTCAGTTTCTTCTTTTATAACTCAGAGGAATGATTACAGCCCATATCAGAAGGTGCTTTTGAAGCTTAATGAGGATGAATGCTTAGGTGCTTTACCAATGGAGTTACTTTAGTGTTTAGTGTCTGGCTCTGCTTGTTCAGGACTCCCTGTTCTACTGTTACTAATATGGCTAAACACCTAGTTCATCTTAGAGCATTCTATGTAAAGTCGTCCATGTGCAAAGCAAGTTGCTTGTAACAGAATGCCAGAGGGCACCGTTCCCATTGTGTGGGTTAAGTGGCACCCCAGGAAATACAATTTCAGATTCTAAAATCAGCAAATACAGTTCCAAGCAGCTATGCTTGTGACTTGTGGTTTGAGAGTTTTTTGAAAGTGCTGCTTTCTCAGGCTACATTTTAATACCTAGGGCAGGTCTCTCCCTGGTGGTACACTCTCATGCCCTCCTGTGGATCTTGCTTTCAGTTGCTCTGGAGAACAACTGCCTTCCAAAGCTCCCTAAAGAAAATTTTCATGTGCCATTTGCCTAGAATTAGAATTAGATTTAGAATTAGACCGAGCCAAAGATGGCTGCGAAGTTTGGCGACCATCTTTGTTGTCCTTTCCTTGTGATGGCAATTAGGAAAAGGGAAAAACTTCATTGTGTGTAGATGATGTGGGACGAGTTAAGGCTGTAGCACTCTGCTACGTCAAATGAACTAAAGCCTTCCCCAAAAGCCAGCCAGGAAAACATATGATACCATTTGCACTGGCAGAATGTTTCACGCTGTTCATCTGTAATTATAATGGCCTGATCCATGTGGGTGGTTGAGTCTTACTTAACAATCATTAATCTACTGCGCTTTAGTATCAGCGGCCCATCTTGAGGAGCAGCAGTGTTTGGCTAGCCAAGCGGGGCTGTGACTTCATCATAATAAGGATAGCTTTGTTAAAATCCTGCTGCCTAGTGCCTGAGGATTCTGGGAAGAGGTTTTTCTTTTTCTTTTTCCACATGATGGGGATGAATCGTCTCTCTCGCTCCCATCCCCTAGGTTACTGTGTGTGCTCTCCCTTGATCTCCAGCTTGTCCTTTTATTTCCCCACATTGTGCAAGTTTCTTTCTGTGTGACCAGGAATCTGTTTAGCAGACCATATTGTGAGTGAAGGGCCAGCGTTTGTTGCCTGGTTTTGGCAATGCTGGGCAGTCAGCTGGGATGTAATTAAGACTCTGAGAACAGGCTGTCTTCTCCACGGGAAGGGTGTGTTAGATGGTGCTGGGATTTGGGTCTGTCAGTTTGGCCAAGGCTTGAGACAGAAAGCTAGGGACAGAGATATTTCCTTTCATTTATAATCCCTTTATGTACAGTGTGTGCTCTTGGCGAAGTTTACATATAACCTAGTAGCTGGAGTTTACAAGCCAATGCAGTAAATTAGCATATGTTGCATGTATATTTTAGCAATATTTTAAAGCAACTGCGCATTTCCAAAGTGAATTATGCATGGATGACAGCAGTAGGGTTGTGTTGCACTGGGTGTCAAATCCCACAACTTTTTGTCGAGACTGGATTTTACACTAAAAAGGCAGAAAGACTAAACGAAGTAAAACAGTTTTAATTTTTAACAGTTTGGTTCAGCCCAAGAAGCCAGGCTGTGACAGATATAACTGACATTTGAATAATTGGATTAATTTAGAGAAGGGCAAATCCAGTTTGGATGGTTGCGCTTATGTGTGTCTTTTTTTAATCTACAGGAATGGAGTCATGTGGGTTAAATATGCATTTATATGATGCCAAGCAAAGCTTGAGGAAATGAAATGCTTCAAACGTTATGAAATTACCATTGTGTTGTTTTAATATACATATGTGTGTATGTTCACATAGTATTGTATATTTTTTATATGTTATGTAAAAGAAATTCACGATGTACACCTTATTCAGCTCAATCTGTCACATAAGTTGTGTGCATACTGCATACATAAGCATGCTGTGTGTACACTTGGGAACTTAGTGAATCTAGTTTGAGGATAACATACATGACTTTATAGGCCGTATAGGAAAAGTACAGGCAATGCATTTTACCATGACATTAGCAAGCCCTCTCCCCATCAGCCTGCTTCTGGAAACACCACAGTGCAGCACAAAAATCCTTATTTGGTATCTGGGGTATCAGTGCCAAATTCCACATGGTTAATTCTTTAGCTCTAAATTCCTTCAGATTTGTGTGTATATGTGTTTTTTTTTTAACTTCTTGTATGAAAATAATCACAGCAACATAAAACTAAGTATAGTGTCATAATACTTCCTACCCCAAAAATTCTGTTCATGAAACATGCCATCTAAAGTAGCAGACCAAGACTAGAACTGGTGGCTCCAGGCTGGCTCTCAGAGCCTTTTCCCCAGCAGGACATTAATAGATATTAACACCAGGGTAAGAAGTGTTGATGTGTGGTTTATAATGTTAGCACCCAGTTAGGCAGGTATAACACATGCACTAGGAATCTTGTACCAACAAGATGTGTGTGTTGAGTCAGTCTAATGAGAACCATACAAGGAGAGACATTCCATGGAGCTGGGGACCACATCCTGCCTGCCCTCTTACTAAACAAATCTAGTGCTCAGCTGGTGGGAATGTCCTAACTGGATGTTTTCAATATTAGCATACAAGAGTGTCTGCAAGTTTTCTTTCAGTGTTGTTCTGGATCATGAAGCCTGAAGTGTTAGTACTTCCCATTAAAAGCCCCTTTCATCTGGTGCCACTCAGGCTGGGTGGAGAGGGAGCCTACACTGTCCTTACTGCCATGCTGTGAGGCACAAGCTATGACCCTCCTCTCAGATTTACCTGGCTCCTCTTCAAGTGTTTCAGAATAGTTCTGAGATAGTTTTGGATTTACTTTGTAAATGGGGCAGTGAAGCATTCTTGTCTCCTGACTGGCTCTCCTTAGAGGATTCTCAAAGCCTTTTAAAATCGTGTGTTTTTCTGGGGCAGCCTCGAAAGTCCCAGGGGGAAAGTTGCCATCTGTCCTTTATATTAACAAGTCTTCTGTACTGTATTCCTCATGTGCTTGTCCCAGAGATAGATGTTGTTAATTAAAGGACAGCATTTGTCCTTTATTGGAAATAAATCTCCCTTGCTGGAAAAACTGTTTCCTGAGCCCCAGGAAGCAGATGAGGGCATTCTACCCAGTGTCCTGGCTTTACCAAAGTCCTAGGTCACGTATCTGTCTCTCAGCATTAACTATTTAAGGCATGTAGACAGGACTTTTTTTTTTTCTTTAGTCATTTGCTTATTTTCTTTTAGTTTATTTACCCAAATTATGGCCTTCTATAGGGGCTTATTTAAATGAATTTACCATATACTGCTATCTTGTTTTTGTTGTTGGATAGACGGTCAGTCCCTAGGCCGCCCCACACTATATCTTTATGCAGTAGAGTTGACAGTATCTTTGTGCCCCCTTTCCACTTTGCTAGTTCCTATTCTACCTTCCACCCCTGATCAAAGAAAAATGCAAACATCTGCCCCAGAAAACTGAGCCGGGGCTCTACCAGACCCCAACCACTGGACTAAGTGGAAGAAGAGAAAGCATCATCCTTAACCTGCCCAGTCTCTGCTTCCAGATACAGAAGATTGGCTGCCCAGTGAGAAAAGCAGCTAGGTGACATGGCAGTGATCTTGCCACCTAAAAGTCCTGGGCAACCTGGGCTTGACAGGATCCAACTTGTAGGAGTGAGAAGACTGCAGCTGCAGTCTGCTGACTGAGGAACAGGGTAACAGGGTGGCCCAGATGTCTTTGGCAGGGAGAACTCAGAATTGCCTGTGCCTTAGAGGAGAGTAGTAGATTGGTTTGACCTCGATTTTCTGGTGATATGTAGTAGTTACTTTTGTGTTGCTATAACCAAAATACCTGACAGAAACAACTTCCAGAAGGAACAGTTTATTTTGGCTCAGAGTTTCAGAGGGATTTTAGTTCTTCATGGCCAGGAAAGCATGACAATGGAGTATGAAGCGGTGGCTTATATGGCAGGAAGTAAGAAGCAAAGAGACAAGCAGTGAAGCAGGGAAGAGCACCTTCAAAGACCGCCCCCGGTGACCTACGTCTGCTAGCCAGGCCCCACCTCCTAAAGGATCCACAGCCTTTAGAATAACGCCACAAGCTGGGGACCAAGTGTTCAAAACATGAGCCTGTGGAGCACATTGCAGATTGAAACCATAGCTCTAACACTTAAACTAAAGAAGTTTGACAGGCAACGATTCATGTTTAAAGGGACCCTAAAAACCAGCATGTTCCTCCATCTTTGTTCATCACAAAGGCCTAGAAAGTGGACAAGCGACGTGAAGAGTGAGCAGACTGACTGTCGGCAGGAACTATGGCCACCATGGCAGTAGGCAAGCACCTGCACTTATAGCAGGGCCAGTTGTTTCCTAATTCCAAACAGTTGATGTCTTGTGGGGTGTGGGCCTAGGATCTCACGTCCTCAGAATTTTCAATAGATGCTGTGAATACAAGTTCTCACTCGTGTGTAGGGAGTGCCCTTTCTGGGTGGCTACTTTGCACACACTGATGGACACATGCAGGAGCAATGCTTCTGAGGGGAAGATGTTCCCAATTAAGTAAAAAAGTGTAGAGGAGCTGGAGAGTTGGCTCAGTGGTTAAGAGCACTGGCTGTTGCAGAGGACCCGGGTTCAGTTCCCAGCACCCACATGGCAGCCAACAGCCATCCGTAACTCCAGTTCCAGGGGAGCCAGCCCTCTTCTGACTTCCACGAGTACTGTACGACACAGGTACACTTAGATACAAGTAGGCAATACACTCATACATATAAAAATAAATAAAGTATATATGTCTGCACGACCACGGGTACACTTACATACAACTAGGCAGTACACTCATACATATAAAAATAAATAAATAAAATATATATATTTTTAAAGTATAGAAGCATTTGGGGGAAGGGAAAATAAAAGGAAGTCTAGGGTCAAACAGTAGTTTGGGATATTTCACATTGAGCCATTGATTACTGTGTGCATTTTTAAGAGAGTTATGGGTGCCTCTGATTTTACATTTACCATTATGGCACTTTCTTTATAGAGTTTATACTAGCTGCAGGATGTTCCATCAAGGGGATGCATCACAATATGCAAAATCATTTCCTTATTGTTGGGCATTGAAGTTGTCTGTGATTTGACACCACTGTAAGTAATGTTGCTCGTGTAGTGTTCTTCCTTAGTTCGATTTAGTTCCTTGGAATCTAAAAGGAAGATGACTGACTTAAAAAGTATGAATGTTTTTATGATTTTCTGCATTTATAGGCAAGTTGCTTTCCAAAAGCATTGCACCAATTTACACTGAAGTCAGCCAAGTATGAGTGTATATGAGTTTTCAGAATAGCCTTGCCAGCATTCCTGTGTTTTAGAGAGCTCGCCATTAGTAGACAAAAATTGGACTTCACTCATGTTTTAAATTGTACTTTTTAAAGCTTTTCTGTCTTTCTCTTGATTAATTGTATTTGTTGCCCCCCACCGCCGTGTGTGTGTGTGTGTGTGTGTGTGTGTGTGTGTGTGTGTGTGTGATTTCTCTCTGCCAGTAGTTGATAAGTACTCTAGGAAGCCGGACTGGCCTCCTGAAGACCCAGTGCTATGGCTGCTGCTCTTAACTGCATTTCCTAGGAGTTGTGTCAGGGCCCAAACAGGACCCACTTCTGAAGATGGCCTCTTGTGTTTCTGGTGAACCACAAGCCCAGGGTTGATCTGCCAATGTTTTTGGCAGAGCCAACTCATACAGCCCTGTGTCTGAACTGTTCTATGAAACACACTCACAAATTTGGATGATCACTTCCCAGTGTCACAACTAATTTCCTCATCTTGGAGACTTTTTGTCTGTCACCTCACCCTTTCCCTCCTTCACTCCTCCTCATGGCACATGTTGGTTTCTTGTAGCATGGTCGAATGGAAAGTGCACTGAGCCAATAATGGGGACACAAGGGTTCTGTTATTGGTACTGCCCTTTGTTTACTAGCTTAAGAGTAACAATGAACACCTAGCCAGTTCTGAAATAGTTTTCAGCATTCTTTATATTCTATCTTCCTGCTTCATCTGCCTCTTTCTCAGACAAGGTCTCACTACATAACCCAGGCTGGCCTTGAACTCAGTGTATCACCTTTGCTGACCTTGCACCCACAATCCTGTTGCTTCGGCTTCCTGAGTACTGGGATTAAAGGTGTGTGTCACCAGGCCTGACTTCTTCATATAGTCTTAGAATCTTCATAACAATCCATGAAGATACCAATATTATTTTCCCATTTAGGAAAGGAAAATGAGGCTCAGAAATATGAAATACTTACCAGTCACACTGCATCTTCTGAACTACAGTGAGTTTTCTTCTCTATAATCTAAGTCTTCCTACCTAGTAAATAGAATTATTTCTCTTTAACTTGCTGTGGTAGCATGGATCAAATGATGTCATGCATTTATTAAGTTACATTGATTAGGACATATGGTAAATTCTAGTTATTAACTAGTTCACCCTGGCTCTCAGCGTCATTCATAAAATGTAGAGGGTGAATCACATTCATTTCATTGACTCCTTTCAGCTGTAACTTCCTCATTGGCTACAAACTCTAATCTTGTAAAAGCATTGTGGAGTTCTAGGATGCTGTGCATAGTGCACATGCAGACAGCCCAATGCTTGGTCTAGCTGTCGCCATCAGCCAGCTTTCTCAGAAATGTAAACTTTAGGAAAGAAGAGATATTCTCATCAGTATATGCAGACAGTAGAGGGAAGCTCTCATATCAAGCTGTTGTGTTGACTACTTTAAAGCCATATGACACTGTTACCCTGATTCTAAAGATACTACAGTCTCTTGAAATGTATTTCTTTTTCCCATCCTACCTCACTGACAGGTGGGACCTTAATTAACTAAGCTGGTTAATGGAGAAGGAAGGCATTGAGTCAGTTCCTAACAGACCTGCATAACTTCATGCTATTAGTTCAAGCTTAACACAAAACAATTTTTTGAAAAAGAAAGTTCAGTTTCCCTTATGGCACCCAGGCACAGACAAGAAGCAGGCAGCCTGGCACAGAGAATGGAGGTTATTTTTGCTGCTGGGCTCTCGCCATTTCAGGGTTCAACAGTGGCAAGACTGCCCAGTAGGAGACTGACCCCAGATGCTCTCCCCTCAGTGATGATGGACCATTGCCACCTCCGCTGCTGTGAATGAACATGATCAAATCTAGGTCACACACTCCCAGAACAGTGTCTAACTAGACTTATTTCCACTTACTACCTAATTGCTACTTCCAAATCTGACTCATTTAGAGTGAAGTAATAGCCTTAATTGGTCCTCATCCTGAGTGCCTCTTTAAAGTCTACAGTGCTGACATCTTGGCCCCTTCTTTGGCACAGGTCACCTATTCATATGCTGTTTTCTTTGACCAAGCAGTGTCTGTTTTTCAGATCATCAGAATAAATTGTTGTAGATAAAGAGTAGAAATGTGGGTGCTGCATAGGCTGTCTGTCCCCTGAGGCTTCAGTTTTGCTGTCTGTGACTAAAGGGCTCTAGACTAGATCAGGATTTCAAATTCAAATGCTGATGGCAAGCAGCAAAATGAGCAGGGAGGGACAAGACTGGATAGTGCCTGGAAAGGGACTTGGGGACACTCAGGGTGGGGGTAGTGCATCTCTTGATTAGGTGACATTCCAAAGGATCATTTTGAACTTAAGGTATTTTACCTTATCTAGAATAAACGCAAAGTGCCTGAAATGGACCAGGTAGTAACCAGAGCATGTTCTAACTTCTCCTGGCACCAGCTCTCAATAGCATCTGCCGTAGTGTTCCTACATTGTTAAGAAAAGCCAGAAATTTAAGTATTTATATAAATAAAGATCAGAATGTGTAGGCTTACGGGTGTTATTTGGTCAAATGGGACCCCATTTTGTTACTTCTGAGGCAGGGGCTTCCTCATTTGACACTAAAGATTGTTTCCACTCCAGCTTGCTGTGAGACCTTAGCCAATAAAATTAAACTCCTATACCTCCCTGCTGTCACCTGTGACATGATGACGACTAATCCTACAGGGGTCTGGTGTGGAGCATGTGTGCTAACTGTACAAAACCACTTTGAAACATGAATAATGTATAAATGCAGGTCATTATTGCCTTTACAACTATTATAAGGGATTACTTGACTTTTTAACTTGCTATTGTGCAGAATTAAGGTACTCCACTGTTTAAACATGGCTAATAATTCAGCGTAAGGAGACCAGAGAGATGGCTCACTGGTAAAGACACTTGCTGCCAAGTCTAATAACCCAAGTTCGACCCCCCAAGACTCATGTGGTGGAAGGAGAGGACCAACTCCGGCATACCCTTGCTGTGGTGTACCTAGGTGTGCATACATGCATGCAGGCATGCACACTGATGTAATAAACTTTTAAAATTTTAAAGAATTCATCATGAATAAATTGCCGGCCTGCACAGATCATGCAGACCTCTTATGATCTGTAGAGGGGAATGGTTCTGCTGTGTGAGGGGGAAAAAGCTGTTTCATTTGTATAACTGCTCGGGTAAAACAGGCTGCTGAAGTCCAGGGACAGCACTAGCATATAAGGAAATGAAGTTGATGCTATATTAAAGATCCCTTGTCATTTGCACTCACTGCCTAGCTGTCGGCTTGCTCTAGCCTCGTCACTGACATTTTGTGAACAAGCACTCTGTATTGGATGGTGATAAATGGATTATCTTAAATGTCATTCTGCTCTGTTTTAGAGTTGCAAGGAGAGTTTTGATATTGAGGTGTTGGTTAGGATATTCCCTACCAATCCTTTATGATGAAATAATCTCCTCAAGTTACATCCAGAAATGTCAAAGTTGCTTATTTCTTCAATCACCCATAGCAATGTTTCCATTACAAGATATACAGAGAAGATTGTGTAATAATGTCAAACTATTTATAGAAACGCTTCCTAGGAATCTCCACTCTCCTTGAGTTGTTTGTGTGTTTAACACAGAGATTTGTTTTTATATGTGTTTTTCTGTTTCTAAATTGACTTCATCTGAGCATGCTGTGCAACAGTTTTTATAAGGAGCACATTTAACAACTGATAACGCTAGCATTGAAAAAGGAAACTAAGGTTAACGTAACCTTTACAGAATACAAAGGTTGAGGTTTTTTCCCTCTTTTGAATCAGAGTCTCACTATGTAGACCTTGCTGGCCTAGAACTCACGACCTGCCCCCATCTCCCAAATGTTTCGACTGTAGGCATGTACTGAGCCTAGCAAGGTTTGCTTGATTTAATCTCAAATATCATGTCCTGAATATCATAGGGTGGTATTTTTAAAGCCTTGTTTAGTGTTATATATAATACTTTGCCACGTGACCTTCTTTGTTTATCCCTGTTTATACTTTATTTCATCTTTAACATTTCTTTTAAATTCCAAATTTAATAAACTTACACCTTTTCACAGAATTTAGTCATTATGAAGATTTAGTCCTGTGGACTATATGGAAATATGTATGAGTAGATTTGAAATCATGCCTGAAATTTGACTTGGCAAAGTTATTCCAAATATTAGCTTTCTTCCCCAAACATAAGATCTTTCTGGATGTAGAAATGAACAATATTCAGTTTGCCTAAACACAGTGACTCCTCCTTCGATTGTTCTCTGCTGTCCTTCTCATGTCCTCCCCACTTTCTATTCCTCAGAACAGCTCAGCCTTGGAGATGTAGCTTAGTGGTAGAGTGCCTACCTTACATGTGCAAGGCCCTGGGCTCATTCCCCAGTGGTTGAAGAAAAACAAAACAACAAAAATAGGTATTTTAAAACCAGTACAGATGATTTTAGATTGAACCATATAAATTACTATTTCTTAGATGGAAATAGTCACATATCAGCAGCTTAACATGGCTCACTCTCATAGCTAGCATTTGTGCTGCGTTAGCTCTGTGCGAGGCATGTGTTCCACATGTATGATGTGAGTTCACTTGCCAGTCACAGCAACCCTGTGATAGTTTAAAAAACTGAGTCCCAGGGCTGGAGAGATGCCTCAGTGGTTAAGAGTACTGGCTGTTCTTGCAGAGGACCTCAGTTCAATTCCCAGCACTTACATGGTGGCTGACAACTGTCCGTAACTCCACTTCCAGGGGACCTGACGCCCTCTTCTGACCTCTGCGGGCACTGCATGATAGGGGTGCACTTACATACATGCGGGTACTACACTCATATACATAAAATAAAATAAATAAAATAAAATACTTGTTTTTTAAAAAGCTGAGGCCCAGATTGATGGTCAGTGTTAGAACTAGACAGGCTCCCTCCAGTCTTTGTTCAGGATCCCTGTTCTGAGCTGCCTATATGGAAAGCAAGATTTCTCTCCCTTCTATGCCAAATGTATTCCTCTCTGTTACAAAAGGTGATGTCACACTGGGCATGGTGGCCCATGCCTGGAGTCCCAGCACTGGGGAGGCAGAGGCAGGCGGATATCTGCGAGTTCAAGGCCAGCCTAGTCTACATAGTGAGCTCCAGGCCAGCTGGGGCT
>NW_008335435.1:1100076-1170718 GCF_000622305.1 Nannospalax galili
GGGCAAAGGGGAACCCTTTTTTTAAAAAAAAAAAAAAAAAAAAAAAAAAAAAAAACCAAAACAAAAGGTGCTGTCACAGGCAGTTTTGTTCTTCATTCCAGTGCAGCCTTATCTCCATTTCTTTCTTCATTTGTCCTTTCTTTTGCTCCTCCTCTTCTTTTTGTTTTACAAAAATAAAACAGTTCCTAATAGTTCTACAACATTCTTAGTGTTTAGTGTGAACTAAGAGACTTATTCATGTTAGTACCTATGAATCTAATTAATTCTTTTTGACTGTTGTATAATATTCCACAACTGTTCCATCCATTGCTCTGAGAAACCAAAAGTTTTGCTTATTTTCATTTGCATCAACTCTGTATAAAAATTGATAGAAATTTATTAGTCTTAGTTTGACTACTTCGATGGGTGGATGTCTAGTGGTTTTTGTCTGTATGCCCCTGACTTTTAGTGAGCATCTTTTCATGTTCTTTTTTCTTCTTAAATTGCCTGTTCACATCCCTTAAACATTTCTGTAATAGGTTTACCTTTGTCTCACTATTGGAGCATAGTTCTTCATATGTTTTTGATGTTCATTCTCTTCCCTTTATATTGTGTACAATTGTAGGTAAGTGCACTTGTGTCGTGCAATGCCTGCAGAGGTCAGTAGAGGCTGTAGGATCCCCTGGGACTGGAGTTATGGACAGTTGTTAGCTGCCATGTGGGTGCTAGGATTTGAACCCAGGTCTTCTGCAAGAACAACCAGTGTTCTTAACCGCTGAGCCATCTCTCCAGCCCCTTCTTTTTGTTTTTAAATGAGTTTACCTTTATTGTATTTTGATGCTTTTCTAAGTTTTGTTTTTAATGTCTATTTTTTTCTTCTTCTTCTTTTTTGGTTTTTTTGAGACAGGGTCTCCCTGTAGCCCCAGCTGGCTTGGAACTCACTATGTGGACCAGGCTGGCCTTGAACTCACAGAGATCCTCCTTCCTCTGCCTCCCAAGTGCTGGGATTAAAGATGTGAGCCACCATGCCCAGCTACTAATGTCTACTTTTTTTTTAAACTTTTACAAAAACTTTATTGAGAATTTCATACATGCATATAAGGTGTTTTGATCAAAATACACTGGAATGTCATTTTGTGACCAATTGCTAGTAGAGATTAGCTGTCTCATTCTTGACAGCCAGAAGCAAAACACTATTTCTAGAATAAACCATTCTTGCCTCTGCTGATTTGAGAAGACCCTCATATCCTGTTGAGTTTTGGAAGCTTCTTATGTGTTAGTTTCTGCACTGGCCCTTCTAATTGATTTATACTTTTTCCTAACTACCAGAATTTTTATATTTTAAGATATTGTAGGGCCTGACCCTTCTCCATTTTCTCTTTTTGTTTATAATTTTGTTAGCTCTTCTGCCTTTCTTCCAAATGAATATTAGAATCAGCTTTTAAATCCTTTTGGCACTTGTAAATGTTTTGAAAATGTTGGAGAATATTATTTCCTCCATCATTAATATGATAAATATCTTGTTATTTGTCTTATCTGTGCCCTCCAGTGATTTTTTAAAATTATTTTCACATCTTCCTAAGCACATTTCCAGATATTTAATAATTTTTGTTTCAGGGTGGAGAAACAGCTCAGTAGTTAAGAGTGCTGTCTTAAGGACCTCTGTTATGAGGACCCATTGT
Organism: Nannospalax galili; assembly: GCF_000622305.1. Lineage (NCBI taxonomy): Eukaryota > Metazoa > Chordata > Mammalia > Rodentia > Spalacidae > Nannospalax > Nannospalax galili. The sequence goes on from NW_008335435.1 coordinate 1,101,738, forward strand.
TGGGCAGTGCACAGACACTGTAACTCAGCTTCCAGGGATCTGTTGTGTCTCCTGGCCTCTGGCACGCCACACATACACACACACACACACACACACACACACACACACACACACACACACTTACTTGCATGCACATACTCACGCACGCATGCAGGTACATGTGCGCATGCATACATTCACACAGACACAGACTCACAAACAGGTATATAAAGATAAGATAAATCTGCCAGGGCATGGTGGCGCATGCCTTTAGTCTTGGGAGGCAGAGGCAGGCCAATCTTTGTGAGTTTGAGGCCAGCCTGGTCTACATAGCGAGTTCCAGGTCAGCTGGGGCTACAGGGAGACCCTGCCTCAAAAACACAAAACAAACAAACAAAAAAAAAACAACCAAAGACAAACAAAGATAAAATAAATCTTAAAATAATAACAATAATGCTTTTTTCCTCCAGAATGTCAAATAGCTGTTGAATGTTTACATTTATCTGGTTATTTTACTCTGAACCCTTAACTATTAGTTTTCCAGTTGATTCTCTTAGAATTTCTACATGAGAAATTATTCCTGTTTTAGCTCAGAGTTCTAGAATAATGTTAAATAGCAAGCAGTAGGGACAGTGGGTGTCTTTCATGTTTTTGTTTTGTTTTTCTTGAGACTTGTTGAAATTTTTGGAAAATACCATTTATTTATTTAACTTTTTGTTAGCATACACAGTATTATATTTCATTATGGCATTTCCAAACAAAATTTGTTTTTGTTGCTTCCCCCATCTCATACCCCTCCACTGTAACTTTCACCCACCCTGCTTCGATGTTCCTGTAGCCTCCCTCACCCTCCCCACATTTTTTAACCTCTCTCGTAGTCTCCTTTCTTGTTTTCGAACCCATACCCACATTCACCCCGTTACACACAGCCATAGAAACATCCAAAGTTAGGGTTTGAATATGAGAGAAAACATGTAATTTTTGTCTTTCTGGGTCACCTCACTTCAGATATTACTTTACACGCCTCCCCATTTTCCTGAAAATTTTATAGTTTAATTTTTCTTTATAGCTAAATGAAATTCGGGTGCATATATGCACCACATTTTCAGTACCCGTCATCTGTTGATGGATCTCTTGGCTGGTTCTCTTCCTTACTCTTGTAAATAACAGAGTAATTACATGGATATGCAAGTCTCTCTGTGGTAAGATAGAGGGTCCCTTGAGTATATGTTCTGGAATGGTTTGTGTTATATGATAGTTCTAATTTTAAAATTTTGAGAAAACTCCATACTGATTTCCCCGAGAATTAATGAGTTTTACCATATGACATTTAAAGTTTCTGCACAACAAAGGAAACTATAAAGCAAGTGAATCAACGGCCTACAAAATCAAAGAAAATCGCGACTAGCTATACTTCAGACAGGAGGTTAATGTCTGGACTATATAAAGAACTACAAAAATTGAACATCAAAAGCAGAGTCAATAAATGGGTTAATTAAATGGACAGATAGTTCTCAAAAGAAGACAGGCAAATACTGTTTATTAAATAATGACATTCTGGCTCTCTTAGGTCTATTGCATTTAGTCTCATGTGTTTAGGGGGAGGGGATCTACTGACATGATCTTTGTGACCCATCCTTGCATCCATGGGATAAAACTTACACGATCATTAAGTAATAGAAGCAGGGACTTGGTTGACTCATGATTTCTTTACAATTTTCATGGGTGATATTTACTGATTTGTTTTTGTTAGTTTGTTTTTGCTGCACTCGGGGTTGAGTCCTAGGTCTCACAGCACATGTTCTACCACTAAGCTACACTCCCAAAGAGATCTCTTTACAGAGGTATTTCCTGGTGCTCTCTGACCCTAGTTAGTAGTCTTGGCAGAACACATTCATTCCTACCTTTGCAGTGGCATTAACCCTTTTAAAGTTTGTCCAAGACTTGACTGGTTTTGGCCCTTTAAGCATCAAGGCTTTTGTTTGCAAGTTCCCACAGATCTTCGATGTTTATTTCTGTTTATTTATAGCTTTTCAGAGCAGAGATGTGCATTTGCTTTTGAATTTTTTCACTCCCCCCCCAGCTTTTTAATGGGAGCGAGGATACGTACTCCATGGAAGCAGGGGACAGGTTGTGTCTATAAGCAACCTGTGATTACCACCTTTCAGTTGGAAACTCTCAGCTTTCATTTTCTTCCTTGTGCAATGTTTAGTTCTAAATAATGCTGTCCTGGAAATGGGTGCTGTTGTCTGGTGAGAAGCACTGGAGGCCTGTGGCAGCCCTTCACAGATCTCAGTGCGGCAGGGCCGCTGGTGCAGCGGCAGCCACCTTAAGGAAGACTTGCCATTATTTGCATCATGGAAACAGCAGAGATCAAAAGCCAAGAGTACTAGGCTTTTAAGTCCTTATCTTGCAGTGCCAGATCAAGCCATTTGCTAGGTAATTCTTAGTTTCGGCAACAATGTAATATATATGCATGAGAGAACCAGGAGGTTTGGGGGTTTTGTTTTTAAGATTTTGTTATTTCCTTTGCTTTTTGAGATTGGGTCTTACTATATATCTCACACTAGCCTGAAACTCATCCTAATCCTCCTGCTCAGCCTCCTGAGAGCTGGGATTGCAGGTGTACGCTGCCATGCCCCACTGAACTGGATGATCTCTAAAAGACCTGTTTTTAAACATTTTCTGGCTCTCTTTATACATGCCCCTTCAACGTTATGTCATGCCCAGCAGTGTTTCAGAGTTTGCAAATCTGATAAACTGTGTATTTGTAATTTTGTTATCACCATTTCATTATTTTTCTATTAGTTTTTTAAATTCTTGTATTTAGTATGTGTCACAGCACTTTTGTAGGTCAGAGGACAACTTGTGTGAGTCAGTTCTCCCCTTCTACCACATAGATTCCAATAATCAAATTCAGGTTGTCAGGCTTGATGGCAAGCACCTTTACCTGCTGAGCCCTTAGTTACCCATTCTCAGCTTCTGATTACAGTCTCTTCAGTCATTCCTTTTTTTCATTGCTCAGCACTTCCTTCTAGTTCTAAAATTAATGAATTGTCACTGTAAAAATACTTGAAAGTTTCAGAAAAGCACAAAATAAAAAGAACTCATAATCCTATGACCTAGACTATTAGCATTAGTGTATGGTGAGACCATTTTTATATTTAAGTTTTATGTTCCTTTTCACAAAATATTACTACATCATTTTCCCATTTATTATACTTTTTCTGAGATAATTTCCTTTACTATGCAATAATTTATTTTTACAGTACCATTGATTTTTTGAAGTATTATGATAGACAACTTTTTATAAGAATCTTTTGATACTTTTGTGAGAAGATTCAGAGATTTGGAGTAACAGGGTGAAAGGGAACGTACAATACTCCTTGATAGTATTTTCTCCCACAGAAAGCATTGAGCTGAAGTTTGTTGACTCCTTATGTCTGATCTCTGGATCTTAACCACTGACCTCTCCATTGGTGATGCTCCCAGCCACCGCTCAGAGCTCGTCCTGCTCCGAAAGAAGCAGCTAGCTGATCTCAGCTCCATGGGTGATCTTTTGAGCCAAAATAAAAAGGTGGCACACACCTTTAATCCCAGCATTCGGGAGGCAGAGGCAGGCAGAGCTCTGTGAGTTTGAGGCCAGCCTGGTCTACATAGTGAGTTCCAGGCCAGCTGGGGCTACAGGGAGACCCTGTCTCAAAAAGACCAAAAAGAAAAGCTACAACTAGTCCCAACTTAAGTCACAACAGCTCCTTCGTCATTTCCCATAACCACATGACTTTGTTGTCCTCTTTCATGCCCCTGATCGTTTCTGGCTGAAGAATACCTTGATTTATTCCATTCTTCTGTCTCAGTGCTACAAGAATCATTTTGCCACTCCTAAAGTTAGTGACTAACTTTCCTGATGAGATCGTTTGACAGACTTTTTACTGCCTGGAAACCAGAGTGGCTAGAAACAGATTTGCTTATAGGTTTTCATGTTCAGTATAGTAGCCAGGTCACCACGTGTGTCGTGGGGCTGACAATCTACAAGTGCAAGAAGAGTTGAAATCCAGTTTCTTGTCCTCTTCCAACCTGGGAGACGTTGGCTGCCTGTGGAGCACACCTTTTTCTCACTTGCCAAGGGTGCTGAAAAGATCCGTCAAAACCCCGGTCCAGAGGTCTCTTCTCCTAGGAGGGCTGCGATCCAAAAAGCTAACACACCCTGCCGAGTGTGCAGGCTCATGCCTGTAATCCCAGCACTTGAGAAGCAGAGGTAGAGGGATTACACTGGACCAGTCTGGTCTACTTTTCAAGTTCAACCCTAACCAGGGCCACGTAGAAAAAGACCTTGCCTCAAAAGAAAAGAAAACAAAATGAAACAAAGCAAAATAGCAACAACAAAAGGCAGTAACCCTTTGGTTTTGAAACTCAAGGCGGCCTTAACGGTGACTGACCATTTGAAGATGTGCAGGCAGTGCTTTTCACTTTTATCAGTAAATCTAAACAAAACATTCCTAAGTATTTTGGAAGCTCTCATATTTAAAAGACTCAATGTTCAACCATTTTGGGTTGTTTGTTTGTTTGTTTTGAGACGTGGTCTGTCCGCATAATACCCTAGCTGGCCTGGAACTTGCTATGTTCCCAGGCTGGCCCTTAGCCTCAAAGAGATCGACCTGCCTCTGCCTCTTGAGTGCTAGGCTTAGAGGCACCATCCTGTCTGGCCCCATTTTGTTTTTTTTTATTTCACTTTATTCCCCAACATGTCCTAAGCAAGCATGACTTAGATGAGATTTGCTACAAAATTCACTTTTTGATATACCTTGGGATTCCAATTTCAGAAGCCTCACAGAGCAAACATAGGCTTTCCACAGAGTTTTAAACCTCCCAGCAAGCCATTGTTAAATGTGAGGTAAAGTCCTAAAGGCATCAGAAAGTAGGGGCCCATATTCCATGTGTTCCTCTAAGTGGTAGAAGTGGGCGTGAAGGGAAACCGGAATCTTTTCTGCTTCCTAAGAGCCCTTCTGAGCTTAATTTTAAGTCTTGATCCTGGGCCTCACCTCAACCTCTGACCTCACCCCTAATGAAGGAGGGTTATTATGAACGAGGGTTGGGGTTAACCTCAGCCATATTATGGAGGAAGGTTTGGGGGGTCACACCCTTGTGAAAGGACATGACATACCTTTGGTATACCTCTTTTGCCTGCCCAAATCTGTGATTTGGAGGAATGGGGGTGTGGGGGGAGGGGGAACTGTGAAACAGAGTCTTGTATAACTCAAGCCAAGCTCCAACTCACTCTGTAGCCCAAGAAATTTGTGAATTTGATGTACTATAAGGCAGTTTATATGGGATTTAGATTTTTCTTTCCCCATGGCTCTTTGTTCACATGGCACAGACGGAACAGATGAAGACACAGGTGACGGTGTCCTGGTGTCCTGGTGTCCGTGTACTCTGATGCCCCCTTAGAGGTGTTTCCCTGGAGGGCAGCCTTCTGGGTTGAGAGGTTTCACTCCCCCACACCAGGTCTAGTAGCTGCTATTACAAAACCAGCCTGCAAAAACTTGCTCGCCCACACTGGAACAAATTCATTTCTTCAAGTGACAGAAAGCTTAGAAATACTGCGCTCTTGGAAGCTGTGCCCAAGAAACTTAGTTTCCTAACTGGGCTCTGCAGCTGTTGAAACTTCATCACCTTTCACCTGAAACTCTGCTGTGTTTTGCAAATGAGGAGCTGGTGAGAAAAATATGCAGCTGGAAGCTGGCAAAGTTTTAAGTGGGTAAAGCTTGCAGTGTTAAGATCATAGCCCCAAATTACTTAAGGGCTTCTGCTGACATGGAAATAAGACTCTTTACTGTGGAGATATTGGATATTCAGATAGATTTTTTTATGAAGGAAATAAATATTTCAGCATGCAAACACTACCCAAGCGGGTAGTGATGCTTCAAAACAGGGTCAGAGGTCAGGTTTTTTCTGTTTGTGTTTTGAGATGGCGCCAAGTTGAAAGGCATTGCACATTACTACTGCCCTGAGCCTCACGCGGTAAAGTAATTACAGCAGCTAGTGCAAAATATGCACATTTATTTTGATTTCCAAAGATCCTGAGATTTCTTTCTGCATTTTTTTTGTGGTCCTCATTATAAAAATATACATCATGAAGAATGATGGTTTTCTTCCATCTTGAGCGTGAAAGAGTCAAGCTTATGTTTTTCAGTTCAACTTTTTTAGCAAACTTAATTTTGGAGTAATAAAAAGAATGAATTAGACTAGAGACTATCTTTTTCCTTGAGTGGATAGGACAGTTCATGGTCATAGTTTGCCTTTGAAGCATGAGCAGATCCCTAAGGGACTGGATAATTCTAGAGATGCTGCCCTGGTGGTCAGTCAGTCTCCATGCACTGAGGCCCACTGTGTCTTCAGGCTCTGGTGGTGTGTGGCTTGTTTTGTTCCATGACTCAAACACTGACTCCCTTGCCAGAGTAGGATTTTGGTGAGTGTTGGAATTGCTACCTGGGACTTAGAGTTTCTGCAAAGCTTTCTCTCTCTACCTTCAAATAGAAAGGTAATTATTTGCTGGGCAATTTATTAGTGAACACAAACACACACTCGTGCACACGCGCACACACACACACATACACACACACACACACACACACACACACACGAGCCAGCAGGTACTGGCAATGGCTGAAGCAGGCCAGCTGTGCCAGCTATCGGGCTATAAGGAGACAAGGTTAGAGTGGTACAGTGCACCCCAGTCTAAGGAGACAAGGTTAGAATAGCACAGTATACCCCAGTCTAAAGAGGACTCTACTCTAGCCAGCTGTCACTATGACAGACTGGGCTGACAGTTGTGTACTGCTCAAATTGTCTTTACAGAAGAAGCCAGGCAGGAATCCAGATTTTTATATGACATATACTTATATAAACATTTTGGCAATTAATGTACAATACTGTTTGAAAACGTATTTGAGGGCTGGATTTGGACTACACGCCACATGTTTGTGACTTCCACAGGCTGAGAGAAGTTCATGATGGCTCTACCTTCCCAGGAGGTGTTTTCCTGGCCCAGTGCTTTCTGAGCAGTTCTGTCCTGGGGCTTAAAAATCTGTTACGAGTTATGCAGAGTCGTCCTGAAATCAAAGGCAGCTTGTCACACTTATTGGCATTTATTTTTAGTGACATGAACCTTTTCTGAAGAATAACGTTTCAGGGGTGAAGTTCCAGAAAATCTTCGAGGGCGGGGTCACCCCAGCTAACTTTTCTTCTGACATTTAACCTATCACCAAACACAGAGTGATTCTTTTCTCTCCTCCTGCACCCACATCCCCTTCCCTCAGTCAGCCTCTGGAATGTGGTGGTTCTTGAAAGCACATTCTGTTCTGAGCTGTAGTGTCCTGGTCATCTCCTGGCCTCCTGAGTATCAGGCAGAAGAGAAGTGTGTGTTTCCTGGTCAAACAGAAGTCATCTCTTTAATGTGTAATTTTGAGTAATGGCTGGTTTCCAATAACAATGTAAGCAAGGAAAGACTTAACTGCCTTAGGGATTTTAATATGGTTATTTTAGCATTTGCCCTGTTGGGTTCTTTGGGTTGTCTTGGTGTCACCTTCCCACCTGGCATCTCAGTTTCCTAGGCAGAGTATAATGATGGCAGAGAGCAGTGGTGGCAAGTCAAGAAATCAGTGTATCTTCAGTAGTCACTGAAGTCCTTCAAAATAGGTGAAGTCTAGCTTAAAACCAGTCATTAATTCCTGGCCTCTGGCAAGAGGGGTAGAAGGTTGCCTGTTTGTTGCAGTATCTGTAGGGAGGGGTTACAGAATGGAGGGAGAAGGGTGGCAATTAGTGAGTGACATTTATGACCCATTTATAAAATACAAATGAAATAATTGGTTACAAAATCATGACAAGCCTCCACTTGTTCTTTACAAACTTGTTCTCAACACATTGTGAAACTTTATGAACATCCTTTGCAGAAAGGGAACAGGAGAAGAGGCCAAGCCAAAGCCCTCAGTGTAAGACTAGCTATAGGATAGAAGGTTCTGGAATCATAGCACCTATTCTCTTCACAGATATTGCTATTGTAGATCCAGAGGCAGGGAGTTTGTAGAGCCTCAGGCAGAAACTCACCATAGTGTTGGGGTAGGATGACCAGATGTGAAAAAGAAAAATAAATAAATCTTAGCTCTTAAAACTCTCCGTGTATGGGAGCCCTCTTGGATTTTTGCTAAGATGAAAGTACCACACAGTTCTAAAAGAAGGGTGACTGGTGGCAGCATGCACCGTGGCGGCCCGTCTGTCTTCCCTCATTAAGATACAGTGTAAGAGGCACCAGGAAGATGGTGACAAGCTTGACACCAAACATCAGCCCTGGATGACTTTTCTAGTTTCCAGTTCCCCACCTCTAACTGATCCTTCATCTTTTCATCCTTTCCCTCCTAGAGAGAAGATGTTTGCTACATGAAATGAAAAGGAATCTAAAAATTATTTATTTATTTATTTACTTATTTGTTTATTTTTGCAGTGCTGGAGACAGAATTCAGGGCCTCACACATGCTAGGCAAGTTTTCATTAGATGTACCAGTGAGCTACATCCATACTCTATGTTTATATTTTTAAACGTATATATATATATATATATATATGTATATATACATACACACATATATACATATATAAAGTTTCATATAACTTTAAATATGATGCTACTTTTAGGAAGAATTTGTCCAGGTCTTTGATAAGAAATTTCTTGGCTCAAAGAGTATATAACCCTCAGTTTTAGTCCCTTTAGTTCTGAAAAGTCTTAGACAGTTTAGGCCCACAGTAAAAAAAAGAAATGACTGATTATTGTAAGATCTTTACTTTTTATACTGCTGAGTAAAATTTAGAAAAACTGGCTGGTCTGGTTTGGAAGCAAAGGTTGTGTGAGAGTGTTTCTACTCTGCATTCCTGTTCCAAAGAATCCTTTGTGTCTACTGGTAGATGATTATGATTTTGAGATAAGTTTATGCTGCTCTAAGGCTCCAGTTTTGTTTCGTTTTGTTTTATTCTGCTTAAAACAAAACCACTATCACCAAATACTGGAAATTCACTATAGTTTAAAATGTGATTGAAATAGAAAAGGCAAAGGTAGAAGCGAGCATCTCCCAGCAAGGCGAGGTTGTCTAGAGCTCACTGATGGTTTCAGCCGTGGCCGGTTGTGTGGAGTCCCCTGCACCTTTGTGAGGGCTAACTGTGTGTCCCCTTCAGTGGGCACCGAGGCTGAGTATCATCCCAAATGCCCTGATATCTGAGAGCCTTTGTGTGGCGCACAGGAAGGATCAGGTCATGAATATGCAATCGCTGACATGCCGTGTTGTCTTCTGCAGGAAGTACAGAAAAGAGACTCTGATCTCAGAGTTGGGAGCTAATTTCTGCTTTCAGCCTAGACAGGTCTGCTTAAAACTATAATCAAGCTGATTGTATTGCCTGGAATTCTAATTTCCAATTTAGTGTTTTGCTATATAATCTCTGGTAGAGTGTGTCTAATCTTCATGAAATGCAGTCTTTATATAAACGCTATAGATTTTCTTCCCTCTGTCTGGGCTGAGCCAAGCTATGTCGTTGGATCTAGCTGTAGAGACCTTCAAATTACTAAGTAAATGAAGACTACATTGTTATGGCACTCTGTCTTTCTGAAAGAGCAACTCAATTCTGTCTTCTGTAGCTTTGATCCTTTTCCTGTAATTCTAAGTACACTTGTTATTATAGTAACTGTTGTTTGTATGTTATTTTAGCTTTTTACTTAAGTAGCTATTTAGCAATTTAAATGAAAATGTAATTAGGTTACATCTGTTTTACATGCATGTAATACCACACAGATGTAAACTTCTATTAAAGCCATATTCTCTTTTGGCAAGAAAAGGCAAAAACAAAATTGCACCAATCATTAGAGTTCGTCTTGCTCTTAAAATAAAGTATATGCCATGCACTGTGCCATTATTTATGTAGTGGTGAGAGTGATTCAGTTCTGTGATTTGAAGAGTGAAAAAATAAAGTAAGAAAACAAGCTAGTATGCTATAATTTAATCAAATACAACGCTAGAATCTCCCTGCCCCTTGGGTTTGGGTGCACAGGGAAATACCCATCTCTGCATCGTAAACAGTGGCTCTTACAAGTCCACAAACAGTGTGAAAGTGTCAAGCCCAGGTTCCAGCCCAGTTCTGCTTTAAACTGACTTTGACAGAGCCAGTATGCCTGTCTGTTACTAAAACAAAGCAAAGTAAAACCAAAACACAGACGAGAGTAATATTTGCCCAGCTTGCCTCACAGACTTCCTGGGGAGCCAGGGAGGATCACAAGCATGCAGGTACTTTGGAAAGTCTGAAATGTAATTGCTAGACAGTTTAGATAGTATACGAGCCTGAAATCATGCACAATAAGCCCCTCCGACACTTCCACGTTCTTGTATGTACAATGGGGGCTGAACCAAGAAAGTTCATTTTTCTGTTTGGGGAACTAGCGCCTCCTTTACAGCCTGTTAATAGGATTTATAAAACATCATTTCAGACAAAGTCATTTATCTTGTTTGCTAGCGCAGCACATTTGGACTGCCTGGAACCAGGTAACATTTTAAGAGTTGCCCATTTTCTCCATGCATTTCAGCTTTTTGGTGGAGTCTTTTAAAATTGTGGTCTTTATAACACTAATAAAAATATTTTCATATAATTCTTCCTTGTAAATATGGCTAAACTTTTAGCATTCTGCTATTTGGTGACCTGTTAAATAACTTAATATACTTTCAAATTTCTTGTTTGGTACCAAGGCAACACAAAGCTGGGAGGAGCCATCTTTATGGCATCATCCTGTTACTAGTAGGGCTCAAGCTGAGGTCTGAAGGTAACATTGTAGCAGGGTTTGCAGCATGCAGCCTCCCGGGGTTTCTTCCTCTGATTCTGCAAGAACATGGACATTTCGTATGAACTTAGGACAGTCCTTCTCCTCTCCAGCTCTTACTCCCTAATCAGCAAACCAGTTTTAGAAGACACATGCCACAGAAATAGAAACAAAATGTGATGTTCATGGTACTTACAGTTCAGCTGATGAGAGGGGTGAGCAAGGGCCTGAGTAAGGGACGATGGGTAAACAGAACGCCAGGGAAGGTGACACAAACATTCAGTGAAGGCTGTTGTGCCGTGTGCACTGGGATCACAGAGGAGAGAGGAAGGCTGAAGAGTTGCATTTGACTGGGCATCTGAGACAGCTGGAGTTATGGTGACAGTGCAGGCATTTCAGGCTTCAGGAGTCAAATGATTGGAAATGTAGGTAAAAATTCAAGCTGTGGGCACGTCACAATAGTTAGCACAAGAGATGTATGTTGGTCACTTTTCTCATTGCTGTGACCAGATATCTAACAAGAAACAAGGGCCAGGTGTAATGGTACATGCCTTTAATCTCAGCACTTGGGGAGCAGAAGCAGGAGGATCTTTATGAGATTGAGGTCAGACTGGTCTACATAGCAACTTCCAGGCCAACTGGGGATAGGGAGAGGCCCTGTCTCAAAAAATCAACGGGAGGTTAAAAAAAAGAAGTAGCTTGAGGGAGTTAGGGCTTGTTTTGACTCACAGTTTAAGAAGGTAAGTCCATCCTGGCAGGGAAGGCGTGGCAGCAGGAGTGGCCTGCAGCTGTGGCAGTGACCACTACCTCACATCTGACAGATCAGGAAGCAGCAGGTAGTGCTGCTGTCACAGCACTGTGCTGGCTTTCTTAGGTTTACCATTTTTGTTTAGTCCAGAATCCCCGGCCCTGGGGGTTGGTGCCACCATATTCTGGGCAGGTTATGCCCCTCAGTTAAGCCTCTGGAAAAGTCCTTACACACACCCAAAGGTATGCTTCTTTAATGACCCTGGTGTTCCACGTATGTGTATGGATGCACATATGAGTGCACATACATGTATGTGTGAGTGCAGGCCTGTAGACTCCTGAGATCGGCCTCAGATGTCGTTCCTTAGGAGTCATCCACCTTGTTTATGGAGGCAGGGTCTCTCACTGGGACCTAGGGCTCAGAAATTAGGCTTGACTGGCCAGCAGACTACAGGGATCCTGTCCTTGCCTCCAGCACTGGGATTATAAGTACCTGTCACTGTACCTAGCTTTTTATGTGAGGACTGGGGGATTCAATTCAAGTCTTCATGCTTGTGCAACAAGGGCTTCCTTGCACTACTCCCCACCATTGTTTTTAATGCTGTTATAATTAACCATCCTAGATGGAGAAAACCTCAGCTTGGACACTGGGGGAGAGACACAGAGCAGGCAATAGACCATTACAAAGGTGGGGTGATGAGATTTGACCGCTGATTCCTGGTCAGGCAGGAAGAGCTGGATTTGAGGGAATTAGGGTCTTGCGCTCACTAGGATAGTGGTGGTACTCAGACTCACATAGTTAGGGAGGTCAAGGCTGTGGACCTTGAATACACACAGGAGGTCAAGGCTGTGGACCTTGAACACACACAAGAAGATTGTGGACCTTGAACATACACGGTCCTGAGTTACAGTCTGTGCTCTGCTACTTGTTTGGTATAGTGGCTTTCAACACGTTTAAGCTTTAGTTTTCTTTAATATAAAATGGGAATAATTTCGGTATATTATATCGCTGGCGAGAATACCCATAGAGACCATAGCACAGTGCTGTTTAGCACCCTCAGTAGCATTAAGTTGCCTCTTAGTTTGTGTGAGCAGGCTTTTATCTCCTTTTATAGATCTATAGATATAGATATATAGATGTGGGATTACAGAGTAATTTCCTGTAGTTCTATAGCAGTAAAGGTTTGTAGGATTGAGTGGAGACCAGGCTCTTGCTTTCTGCAAGAGTCTTTGTCCTGCTCAATTCCAAGCACCTCCCTGTCCCTCCACTGGTCATTGTTGAGCTGAGTACTGTAGAGTCACCTTGATCTTCCTCCCATGGAGGTTGGTATAATAGATGCAAATACTGACTGTCACCTTCTGTGGCTGTTTATTGAACATGTCTCATGTATCTGGCATGCTATTACCTGCTCTGCATTCATTTTTAATGTCTAAATACAGGTTTTCATTTTCTCTCTTTACTCCTATAAAAACAGACATTAGGTGTGGTGGCACAAACCTTTAATCCCAGTCCTTGGGAGGCAGAGGCAGGCAGATCTCTGTGAGATTGAGACCAGCCTACATAGTGATCTGCAGGCTAGCTGGGGCTACAGGGAAATTCTGTCTCAAAATAATCAAAATAAAAAAATTAATAAATAAACAGAGACATTTATCTTTCTGGAGGCCTTTTGGGCACACCAGAGGGAATTGTACCTGTGCACAAATGTGCTGCAGAATCTCTTGGTAATGTTATATCATCTTCTTGGTGACTTGCTGTTACTCGAAGGCCACCCAAAATGTGCTGCATCTGTAACCTAGTGTGTGTTCTTGTTTTCCTCCTTTTGCTGAGTCCAAGTTGAGCTATTAAGCTATTAAGCCCAGATCATGGCACTTGGGAAAACAGTACCCAAACTCATGATAAGCTTACACTTACTTGTCCACCAGGCTTGGCAGCATCTGCCATGTGGCAGCTCTTAGACAAGGTGAATGTGCATCCCCCACGATGGTGGGAGATGCAGGGACACAGTATCAGATGTGTTTCCCAAGGAGAACAAAATTGATTTATTGTGCTGTGAAAGGGTGAAGTGGACCCGCCACTACTGTGCCACATGCTTTTTAAAATTCCCTTGTCTGCTAAGTACGCAAGTACAAACAGCTTTAACACAATTTTTTTTTACCTAGAAAGGAGCCTGGGGCTGCATCCAAGTACATTTAACATATGAAAATTGAGCTGCTTTGAACTTGTATGTTTTTGATAACTGCTTGGTATGCTTCCTGGAGGATCACCTGTAGGCTTTTCTTTCCAAATCCTAATCCCTTTGATTGAATGCCAGGACAGATAGCTCTCATTGAACAGCTCCAGCCTCATCATTCTCCCTTCATTCGGGGTTGAAAGGAAGCAGCTCCAGATTCAATGGGAAAATCCTCAGATTGAGCAGGAGCAATTCAAGACTTTAAAACTGAAATTGTTCTGTTCTAAAATAAGGTTCAGATGGGCTACTGAATGTTTACACAAGCTACTTGCTGCCAGGAACTGCAGGGTGAGGAAGAAAACCCACACTTCTCCTAGCCTCCTGCTTTCCTCCCACCGGCTCTTGACCAAGGAGGATGAGTATGAAAGTCAGAACTTTCCACACAAGCTGATACCACCATTTTCAACGTGGGCATAAGAACACGCTTGACTCCTCTTGTTTCCTCCCCTCCCTAAGACTATGAGGAGCATTTCTGTCCTGTCCTGTCCTCTCCACCCCTCCAAGGAAGGAAAACAACCATGTTCTTTCTAAGTTTGCCTGGTGGGGACAGGGCTAAACCAGTTCAAGATGCTTTTATTGAAAGCTGTTAGAGAAGGTAAGGTGTTGTAGACTGAGAAACCAAGGGACAATGGAATGGGGCCTCTTGCCACCTACTTTTCAGCCGGACACCTCTTTTTTGTTTTTTGGGGCACCTATTTGGATTTTTGCCAAAATCTCTGTTTTGGGTCTTTTCAGAGATCAAATTCACCAAAAGATGGCTGGTTTCTGCTTAACATCCTGTATCTGTCCTATTTGGCCCAATTCACTTTTGTGGGGGACAGTGCCTTTCTTCTCTTCGTGCCTGGTGCCCTATTTCAGAAGCAAGTCTGAAAAGCCACTTCCATGCTGAGTGTGTGACTGGCCCTGCTCAGCTTATCAGAATGGGCATTCTCTGGTCAACAGTGTTACCTTCTTCTGCCAGAAAGACTGTTAGCCATTCTTTGAGAACTAGAGAGCCAAGCACAGCACCCTATGGAACTGGAAGCAAGACTAGGAGATGCGTCCTCTCCCAACCCCTGCTACTCTTACACCTAGTCCCCTCCTTGGGAATGCGGCTACCTTATCTAGTCATTGATGCTCAACCTCCATAAAGAACATGAAAAAGGTTCAAGACTGGACTCTACCCATAAGGGAGAACACAAAAAGATTGTCACACAAATCTCTTTTGAAGTCATTTTGCATACTGTTTTTGGATTGAAAGTTCTATCTGGATCTGTACCACGATCTGCCAGCCCCTGCTTCCCTTGAAGATTTTGACCCACTGATGCTGTCACTTTATTAACAGTCTTGTTCATTATATCCTTC
This sequence comes from Nannospalax galili, assembly GCF_000622305.1. Lineage (NCBI taxonomy): Eukaryota > Metazoa > Chordata > Mammalia > Rodentia > Spalacidae > Nannospalax > Nannospalax galili. Next base: position 1,116,891 of record NW_008335435.1, read on the forward strand.
CCTCCTCTCCTCTTCTGTTACTATCTCTGGAAGATTTTTTTTATGATGCTATACTCATGTATAATTTCAAAGTCGTTCCAATAATGCTTACAAACACTACTTGACTTTAATGCTTAATCACAGGAGGATGGTGTCTGCATTCCTGCCGATTCTTACAATGCTGTGGAATGAAAGTAGAAAGTTTATGACACATTTTATTATATTCCTAAATGTGAAAGAGGATTCTAATTTAAAAATAAGTGGCTATACTTTTAATTCTTATTTAGCCCATGTAGCTATTTTAATATCCCTTTTATGGTTGACTGGTTGATGTTTTAAAACAAGTTCTTCAGGGACTCTGTGCCCATTAGTCGTTGGCAATAAAATCTGAACTTTACTAAAATAAAACATGATGCTATGGAGCAATTAAGAGGAGAGCTTTCAGAGCTGACTGCAAATATGAAATATGGTGGTTTATATTATTAATGGATTTGGGGCAAACCAGCTTACCTCCTGTAAGTTCAACTGGGTGTGTTGGGGGGACTTCTATTTTTAATTTACTTCTTCGTTTCTCTTGGGGCAGTAGAAGTTCCAGAGCAGGCCCTTACAGTATACCAATCCTCCTTTTGTAGCCTGCTCTCTCTGACTATGAAACCTTAATTTTTCTATTTTATGTGGAAAATGGGGTGATGTCACTTAGGAAAGCATTTTTCCCCAAAGTGGTTTTAGGAACCAGAATCTGGTGAAGTGTTATTTAAAAGCGATAACAGAGTCAAGCTATGCTTTGTGCTTTAAATAAATTGCAGGATTTACAGGCCATATCCCTAACCTGTCCAGTTTTATGGAGGGACAAAATACAGGGATTCATTTTATCATAGTGTCTTAAAAATCTAAAAACATACATGATAGTTATTTCTCCACTGTTATAGTAAGGTCTTTGTGTTTATGAAGCATGGTTTGTAGTAATTTAGGGGTGCTGTGATTTGGTAGTTATTTAATTTGCAAATGGGCTTGGCCTCCTTAGCCTCTGCAGGAAAGTATTACTTTCAGTGCTTTAAAACTTTCATTGACTCCAGTGCCAGAACAAAGTCATACTTTAAAAAGCCTTGTGTACCTCTCAGCCTCCTCTCCTGTCTCCTCTGCAGACCAGTGCCTTCCCACCTCCCTCTCACTCTGTTGAACACCCACCCTAGAGGGCTTGCTGTGCCCCTCGCTCTAGGCTGTACTTCTCAGCCCCATTCCTGTGCCTCCAGCTCAGATGCCTCCTTCTGGAAGATGGCTTTGGTGTATAGCATCCGGGCTTCTAATAAACAGACTGTAGAAGAGCCAGCTTGGTTGTTGGCTGCAGCCTTGCATTGTGCCACTGCCATCCAGAAGATTGTCCCTCCTCTCACATCCACAGCAAAATCTAGATCTCACTTAGCACATTAATTTAGATCCTGGTCACCAGTGAGCATTTTGAGGATAGAAGTTTTCTAACCCATTTATATTGGAAACTCCCACAAGAGAGCACCACAGTGACATGTGATTACATAAACAAATGGCTTCTTGCCTTAAAAATGCCAAAAGATGCCTGACAAAGGAGGACAGGTGAGCAAGCAGGCTCTCCTAGCTGTCTTCAAGTCATCGCTCAGCCCATATGATGTCACTGAGGAAAGCCACTGCTAAGCTAGTAAACTTTAACATCACAGATCACCACGGGCAGAAACCCATGCGAGAAACCTGGGCCTAGAAACCTAATGGTTTCATTTCAGAGCCAGGAAGCTTTGGCCACCATACCAATGCTATCTTGGCAGGTACACTTCTGTTACCTACCCCCAGGCAGGTCCCCTGTCCCCACCCTGCCTTCTTCACCTTTGTTCAGCTGGTGAGCAGTCTCTTGAGTTCAGTGGCAGTGGGCAGTAAGGAGGAAAAGCATGCTTGGATTAAGCCAGTCACTGCTTTTCACTTTCCTGTGCTGGGTGTTCACTTTCCCAGCTTCCTGTACAGGAATGGGGGCTGTATCAGGAGTTCTAATCTGTGAGACATAAGACAAAGGCTGCTGGGACCTGTGGGAAGTATTTTATCCTGCTATAAAGAGCCCCCTGTTGTTCAGAGGAGACTGTTCTCAGCCCTTCCAGAGGCTCCCCCCTCCCAGAGGCTCTTCCCTTTGTGCCTTTAGCAGTCAACTCTTAGCCACAAGGTGGTGAGTGCAATGACAAAGGGTCTTATAGACATGATGGAAAAGCAGGACAGGAAGAGCCTGGGACCATGGCGACTAGCCTGAAAGCTCTACCTCTAGACTTCTTGTCCAATAAATAATAAGTGTCCTGGGGTTTAAGCTTTTGAGAGTTGAGTTTCTGTTCCTTAAAAGAGAACAAATTCCAACTGATGCGGTTGCTTCTAGAGGAAAAAAATAAAACTGAAAACAGTGTCCTAAGGAAATCCAAGTATATGAGTAAAGTATACAGAAGTTTTGAGACTGTAGTATTTAAGAAACTTGGTAGCTGCCCCTGTTCTTGAATGTATGAAGGAACTACTGAGTGACCACTGATGTACTGATTGTTTGGGAAACATTATGTTTTTCTTCCTGATGTTTGTAGGACTTCAGGATTCTGAGGATATAGAACTGAAAGATGGTTTCTATCCCCCAAGGAACATGGAGTCTAGTAGCGAAACTGACAGTTAACGCAGAGTATGAAAGTTGCAGGAGTTTTTTGTTTGTTTATTCTGTAGACAAGGTCTTCCTATGCAGCCTAGATTGCCATGGTACTTAGTAAGGACAAAATTCAAGTGAGAAGGCTGTGAAACTCTGCAGAGGCTGGGGAATAGGAGAAACTGGGAATGGTTTCCCTGGGTAAAGACAAGCCCTATACAAGACAGAAGGAGTACCCTTGAAGGCCAAGAGGCAATAAGAGAAATAAAACATTTATAAATGTAAATCTTAATATTTTGCCCATATTTTATTTGAATCTTTGGTGTCAAGATTTGACAAGGCTAGTAGTTGCTATAGCACTATAACTATTCTTATGTGTTATTCTTTATACTTCTGTTACTTTTAAAATATGTTACTTTTTTTTTTTTTTTTGGTCTTTTTGAGACAGGGTCTCCCTGTAGCCCCAGCTGGCCTAGAACTCACTTTGTAGACCAGGCTGGCCTCGAGCTCACAAAGATCTGCCTGCCTCTGCCTCCCAAGTGCTAGGATTAAAGGTGTGTGCCACCACACCGGCTAATATGTTACATTTTTAAGTAATGAAAGTCAGTAAATGAAAGGTAAGGAACAAGAGAAATGAGTCTAAACCCTCATTTCCTACTGTGTGCACCTCAGGACTCTATGGGAGATGTTAAATGATTTGAGCAGAATAAAAGTAGAGTTGGTTCCCATGACAATGAGAACCAATGGGTTAAATAAATTGAAAAGTGCTCATTACTGCAGGAATGATGTCTCTTCTTCTCACTGTTTCGAAGACTGCCACCTGAACATTTGCCAAAATGTATTTGACCCCCTTCCTTTCTCTGCTACCATTTGTAGCAGGAGGGCTTTAGGAAGAGTTGGCACAGGCCAATCCTTCAGCAAATGGGACTGAGGAGATCTAGATAGAGACACAGCATACCAGGGCATGAGTGAAGGGGGCATTTTAAAAGACGTGCTTATGACAAGTGAAAAGCAATAAAGGGGCAAAAGAAACAAACCGAGTTGAAGACACAGGGGCAGGGGAGGACAACCGAGCAGGTGCCGTGTAAGGACTTCTGCTGGTGCCTCTGCTCCAGATGGCCAGTTTTATCACATGCTGCTTCTGTGTTCCAGGAAGAAGTAGAACTCTCTACCACACACTTACTCTGCCTACCATAATCAGCACAGTGAATCTACTTATTAGTGCTTCCCATTAGAAGAGTCAGAGAGCCCAACTCACATTGGCTTAAGGAAAAAGAATTTACTGGCTAGTAGCATTTAAAATTGTCTAGTTAACTAGCTGCAGACATAGCTTGATTCAGGCATTAACATATTATCAATATCCATCTTTCTCCTCTGGGGTTCTTGGTTGGCCCCACACTTATCATCCTCAAAGCTACCAGATCCTGCCACCTCTTCTCTCATGATTGCAACACAGTTGCAGCCCAGGTTTCACATCTAGGAGCATCTCAAGTTCTGCGAAAGGGACATACTTCTCTTTCTCAGTAGCCCAGTTTCTTGCCATCATGTCTCCTGAGATAGGTTGTGTCCATCCCTGAATCAAGTCAAATGACCAGGAGATAAAGCCTACATCAAACAAGCACACCCAATCCTTCCCCCCTGCACTGTGGAAACTTCCAAAGGAGTACTGTGTCTGGAGTGGAGAATGTTAGGAAAGTAACCTCTCCTCTCCAAAAAAGGAAACCTTCACAACAGAGGCCTTAGGTTTTTACCCAACATGACTCTAAGTTCTAAACGTTGGAATGTTTAGGGTCCCAGATCTGACAGCAGGAATTAGGCCCCTCTATGTGGTGCACCCACGTAAGTGAAGGGTGCTGACAGCCATCATGGGGATTGCCGATGCTCACTGAAGAAGTCATGCAGGAAATCCTCTTTGGAAATAAACAGAAAGCAGCTTTTGAGAACCCGGCTTTTACCCAGACCAGAACCTGTCAGCCACAGGCAGAAGTCATTAGGAGGATTTATATGTGCCTGTATCCAACACTGAGTCAAAGGGAGATCCTCAGAGGGGATTTCTCTCTTCCGGAAACCCAGCAGAGGAATGGGGAAGACTTTCTGGGTAAAGTTTCAGAGAACCTAATGTATAAATCCCCTTAACAAACACTGGGATTTGGGTTTGTAACTCATCCCTTTCAGCTTAGGTCCTGGAGAGATGTGCAGCCGTAGGTCTGTACCACCAAACCAAAGGAGGAAGGGGGAGTTTGTCCTGAAAATATGGAAACTACTCAAGAGAGTGTTTTTCTGAACTTGGCACTGTGTACAGTTTTACTTGGTTGTCCTGCACTGTGAATGACCCTGCAGCTGGTTACTGTCTGGTAGGCACATCCCCTTCTTTCCATTTATAGCTTCATTTTGCCTCTAGTAAGAACGTCCCCTTCACTGGCTGAATCCTCCCAAAGTTTGTGACAGGTTAAATGGGAGAAACTGGATTCTCTCCAAACTGCATCTCAGAGCATCTCACCACTGTGTTGTTTCTACCTCAAGAGAATGTAAAAGACCAATACTCTTGACATTTCTCCCTACTCTGGATTAACAGATATTCATCATGTTCATTGTAGCTTTGAGAAATATGACCAGGGTCTGTAGCCAGACTGTGGATTGTGGTCTCCCCTGCCTGGTGCAGTAGATAGAAAGGACAAATTGCATCCCAAAGAAAGGGTCCAGCGTGCAGCTCAAGTCAAAGGTTGTAGTGGTCGCAAATGATAAGCATTCCTGCCTTGTTAATACTTTGCCTCCCCATCTGGCTGCCAGTCAGAACCTCTGCAGCCGCCTTTTTCTATGGTTTTTCTTTTCCTCCTGTTTGGTTGCAAATTTATTTTGATTGAGGATTTGCTTGTCATCTCATGTTGACATTTCACGTTATTGCATTAGGAAAAACCTAGGAGAAAGCAAACAAGCACATATATTCCAACAGGTCATCAGACACAGAAGTTCTCAAATTTCAAAGAAAATCGGGGAGGGGAATAGGGTGGAGAATGTGAACAGATGTTTATGAGGGACAGATGTTCTCCGTCTGAGCTAGGTGTGGTTGTTTTACTAGGTGTGGATGTGATAGCTCCTGGAACAGAGGGGGAGATTCTGACCCCACTTCAGTCTCTGGATACTTCTCTAGAATCTTGCTAAAGTTCTGTTCTCTGATTCTAAGTGACTGCCACAGCAAAGAGTAACTCCGCTCTAAGAGCTGTTGCCACAGTGTCCCTGGGGGACAGGTTTGCTTTGGTCTGTAAATTCCCCAAAGGCAAGCTGAGACTATGTAAATTAAAGAAATAGAGCCAGTGACAAGCAGCTCTGTGGTTTTATTTGACTTTGCAAAGCACATGTCCCTCAGCATGTCCCAGGCAGCACATGATTAAAGCCGCAGTGATAGTCACCCATGGCTTGCATTTTAATTGCTATAGTGTGTGCTGGTGGGAAGAGTTAGAGCCACTGGGTGTACTTTACCTTGTAGCTATTTCTTTGATTCATCAGAATTGTTTTTCTTTTTTTTTTCTTTTCTTTCCTTTTTTTTTTTTTTTTTTTTTTTTTCTTCCTTTTTTTTTTTTTTTTTTTTTTTTTCTTCCTTTTTTTTTTTTTTTTTTTTTTTTTAAGCCAAGATCACACAATGTAGCGAAGGCTAGCCTCAAACTACAATCCTCCTGTCTCAGCCTCCTGAGTGCTATGAATGCCCGTATGTACCACCACAACCCAGCTTCATGGGAATTTCTAACAAAACATAGGAGCCAGTAGGTGTTCTGAGCTGAGCTCCTCTGCACGTCGGCTGTGTCACCTTAGGAAGTCCTTTGGTTCCTTAAGCTCCCATATTACTCAGCTGTAAAATGAAGGATTTAAGCTAGGAAAGATCTAGCAAGTCTTCCATTTCTGAGTTTGTTCATTCCAAGGCCTTTTCTCATGCAGTGAATGCATGTTTATCAAATTGCAAGCAAAGGTGTTTTTCACTTTATCCTCTCGGCCTTATTTTCACTTGGTGTTGGTTTCATGGAAAAGATCTCTAATTCTCTTGATGTCACATTGCCCTTTAGAAATCCAGAATCACTTTATATCTTTGGAACTTTTAATAATGCATCTGCTTTTATAGTTGTTTTGGTAAAACAGTGATATTTTTGGAAAACTGTAAGTGCTCTAAAAATTTATAAAATCAAAAAGACAGATATTAACAGATGTTGGAGAGAGAGGGAAATAGCAACTTTTATTGACTGTTGGTGAAGGTATAGACTGCAGCTACTGTGAAGTTCTTCAGAAGGCTGGACGGAGACTCACCATCGGGGCCAGCAGCCTCACCCTTCATACCCAGGAGAAGTGGGAACCTGTGTTCACACAGAACTCCTACTTGAATGTTCAGAGCTGCATTATTGATAATGTCCAAAAAGCAGAAATGATCCAAACATCAATCAATGGACAGTATGGGAAAATATATCCAGTTTAGCAATTGAAATAATGAAGTTCCAAAACACACAACAGATGAGTTTTGAAAGCATTGGGCTACAAAAAAAGTCACAAAATACCATCTTCTCATATATGTGCTATGTCCAGTATAGGCAAATCTAGAAATGGAAGTGGACTGATGGTTGTCTGGTGCTGGAGTGAGCAGAGGATGATAACTTAAAACCACTGAAGTATAGTTGTGAAATGAGCAAATCATATGGCATATGAATTTACATTGCATTAAAGCTGTTAACAAAAATAAATTTTTAAAATATTTTATTCTTTTTACATTCTATGTGTATGAGTATATTGCCTGCATGTGTTCAAGTGCACCGATGTCATGTAATACCTGTGGAGGTCAGAAGAGGGTGTTGGATGCCTTGTTATGGAAGCTTGTTAGCTACCATGTGGGTGCTAGGAATCAAACCTGGGTCCTCTGCAAAAACAGCCAGTGCTCTTAACCACCGAGCCATCTGTCTAGCACCAACAAAAATAATTTTTAAAAGATTCGTGATGTCAGACCATGCCTTTACCCTGCTTAAGATCCTCTCTGCCACACGTAGAAGAAAAACCAATCTCCTTACTTGGCCTGCCTGCCAGCCTATACATCATCCCGCATTCATCTCCCCACAATGGGCTCCTTCTATTCTCCTTGCATAGGAAATGTTTCTGTCTCCAGTCTTTGCACTTGGTGCTTCCTTGGCCTGAAGTGCTGTGCTGTCTGGGGGGGGGGGGGGGGGGGCGGGCGGTGAGGGAGTGGTGATGTTGTTGTTGAGACATGGTCTTATTATGTAGCCCAGGCTGGCTTTACTCACGAGCCTTCTGCTCTGTCTACTCAGTGTTGAGAGTACATGACTTTATATTTTTCATATTTTTATGACTACCTCAGTGAAGCTACCTCCCCCTCCCTTACACAGTCATATCCTCTGCCTGTTTTTCCTCAAAGCATTCAACTCTGTCTGAAAGACCTACTCCTTTTCTGATTTATCCTGTCTTCCCGCTAAAATGAGGGCAGTGTCTGTCTTCCTAATCCTTCTTTTTCTAGGACCCAGCTCAGTTTCAAGCACATACATGCTCCCTGCTGATGTGTTGGATGGTTGGAGCTGTGTTTGTTAACCAGGGTAGACGCCCACTTCTGTTCTAGAAGCCCCAGCATTAGAAATTGATGACAGCTTTTTACCCATGGACCTCCATTTCCTTTCTCTGATATATCCGGAATTACAGAGGAGGTAGAGATATTTTGACCTTAATTGTTAGAAGGGACTCAGAGACCTCCAGAAAAAAGTGAACTTTGAAATTATGATCTAATTAGAAATTTGCACAATATTGTTATAATTCAATTTGCTCGTATCTATAAGGTCTCTGAACTAATTCCTCCTGTGGTCTGTTGACTTTGTGCTCTGCACCCTGTATTTCTGTTGACTTTATTTTCTCCTCTGTTCAATAACATTGTTGGAAGCTCCTTGGTGGCAGGGTGTATGATTTTTTTCCTCATAGGCACACAATACATACAGATATCTGTCATTTCTAAACTCAAGTCCCTTAGCCCTCAAGATGTCAAATTAGATTTCAGTGCCTCATCCTGGAAACATCACTAGGTAGAGCCACTTACCTTTCTGTGGATCTTGGAGGGGCTGGGAAGTATGCTGGAGACCAGCTTCTTAGCACCCATGGATCAGTGGGAAGGCCTGGGAAACAGGCGGCACAGATTCTGTTGACTCACCACTGCAAGACAGAGGCTCACGTTGGCGGGTTGTACCTTGTGGCTTTGGTGTGGAAAGCCAGCTGTCCTACCATTTATTGCACATGCATCCTTGTGCTGGGGCTTGGAGGAAAGGATGAATACTCTGAGAGATTTTCCTTTCTCAGAGATCTCAGCCCATGCTTCCCAGTAGTGATGATCCCTTTTGGAATTTTGAGGAAAAGGAAAAGATAACCCTTTCTCAATAACCTCAATAAAAGATAACCCTTCTCTCAAATCTCTGTGCCAGGGGCTCTGGGACTGGAGACTGAGTACTCTGAGCAGCTGCCAACAGAGCATGCTGGTACCAGAGAGAGGACATTTGTAAGAAAGAGGGTATCCTCTAAGAGGTGTTGATATGAGCCCCAGATCATTTCATGAGATCCTAGACAGGGATCCTTAGGGAAGGAGAGAAGATCTAGCCAACATCAGTGACTGTGCTCAAACAATTTATGCTACTTGTCAGTGCTACCCACTTACGTTTAATTAACTTTTAGGCATACATTGGAAAAAATGAGGTTGATTATGATTTCTTCTGGGGTTATATTTCTTTAGTCTAAATCTACATCCTCTAGAATTTTCTAGCATGACGGTTTTAAAAAGTGGGCTTGGTGTCACCTCAGCACATAAATAACATATAGTTGAACTTTGCAGTTAAAAAAATTACCTGGAGTCATTTTACACTTTATGTTCTCTCTTTTTAAAGGTGATGATACAAGTCTTTCATGGGTACCATGTTTAATGTTCAAACATTAAGCTGAGTCACTCTGGAACAGAGACACTAGTCACTGGTGGTTCTTATTCTTGATAGGGTAAAACAAGATCATCTACGATTCATATATTTGTATGATGCGTCATATTCTTCAGAAATCTCCCTACGAGTTTTTGGTTGAGGACACACCAAAACTGATTTGACCTTTAGTTCATTATTTTTTCATTATAGCTTAAAAAAATGATTTAAAAATAGGTTTGTAAAAATGTTTAAGCAGGGTGTCCCTGTAGCCCCAGCTGTCCTGGAACTCACTATGTAGACCAGGCTGGCCTTGAATTCACAGAGATCCACCTGCCTCTGCCTCCCAAGTGCTGGGACTACAGGAGTGCGCCACCATGCCTGGCTAGAATGCTACTCTTAAAAAAAAAAATGTTATTTATTATTTTTATTTTGCGCGTATGAGTGTGTATTGCCTACATGTATGTAAGTTTAGCCATGTTGTGCAGTGCTCGAGGAGGTCAGAAGAGAGCATCAGATCTCCTAGAACTGGAGGTACAGATGGTTGTTAGCTACCACATGGGTGCTGGGAATCGAGCCCAGGTCCTCTGCAAGAGCAACCAGTGCTCTTAACTGCTGAGCCATCTCTCTAGCCCCCTGAATGCTACATTTTTAGGGAAAGATCTTATTGGAAGTTTAGCCAGTAAGCTGGGCATAGTGGTAAATGCTTGAGATTCCAACACTTGAGAGGTAGAGTTAGGGAGATCATGAGTTAGAGGCCAGCCAGGCCTACATAGCAAGATGCTTTCTCAAAAAGCCAAGGGCTGAGGATGTAGCTCAGTGGTGAAGTGCCTGCCTAGCACATGCAAAGCCCTTGTGCATAGCCATTCCTTCCAACTGTAACAAGCAAAACATCACACTGTTCCATGTTGGGTCATCTATGGATAACTATCTTCCATGTCAAGTTTGATATTTGCTCATCCTTATCATGAGCTAAGCTATTCCATTGAAGAAGGGTGTCACTATCAAGTAAATATGATCTGCATTAGACAACTCACACCAGTTAATGAGTTGATGCCTTCAAAAAAGAAGACAGGTTCACCTCACAGTGAACACGTTGGACACCTCACAGATGCACATGGCTGTTTCCCATAGGCCAAACAAACTCCTTTTAGTTTTAATACCAGACATCTACCTTAATATGATAAAGCTATATAGGTTGTTGAAGTGGAAATCTACTGAAGGACCTTAGCATCATGGGTTAGATCCAAGTAGAATCAGGTTTCTTATAGGGAGGAGAACTTTTTTCCATTTCGTTCTCTAGAGCCATTCATAGGCCTTAGCTATGCACATACCATGTGTAATTTTACATTATTAGCTATATTTACCTGTTAATAGCGATGCAATATATGTGTCCCAAAACACCATGCTGATATGTACATGTTGCTTGTATTGTTTCATTTAATCCTTATGAGAATGCTTTAAAGATATTATTGCTATGATTTTACAGATGAAGAAACTTGAAGAGTATAGAAGGGAAGTTGCCTGCCAGGGTAACCCAGCCAGCTTTCTTTCATTCAGTGATGATTTATGAAGCATTTATTGATCACCTACACACTGGCATCAAAGATACAGAAACGGTCGGGTACAAACCCCTGCCTTCAAAGAAGCGGTAGCACAGAGTTGATTTAGTCTTAATGTGAAGGCAACTAGTTGCTTAGGACTATTGGCTAAAATTAATAAAATCTATAAATACAAATGAGGCTGTATTCATGGGAAGACGTGTCCCAGAAAAGCTGTGTCTGGGACTCTGGGGAGTACTAATTTGTTGCTAGGTTCTTTGGTGATATAGACCATTGCTCAGAAGTTTCTTCCCAGGAAAGTTTATAAATATCAAATAATTTTTATTATGGATAGTTTCAGAAAGGGTTAAAATGAGCTTCTCTGGAACATATAATGGGAAAGTAGCTAAACATGATTTCAAAGAGATTTTTTTAGGACAGAATTCCAATTACAGAGAAGTGATTTCCCTTTCTAGCTTACTAAGCTCTATTTCAGACTAATGCAGTTTCAAGATCCATCTTCCTTTTCCCCTTATTTCAACAGGTATTTTGAATATGAAAATCTTATATCAAAACTTAGCAAAAGCCATCATCAGGCTTTGAAAGGCCAAGTAAGAATTCCATTTCTAGGAATTAAAAGATTTGGATCAGAAAAAGTGTTTCCTGGCTAGAGTTCCTTTTTCAGATGGTAATTCAAGCAGTCTTTAGTCATATTTTTGTTGATTATTTATTAGTTTCTCCACAAAATCAAAGACCGAGTAATGTAAAATGTGTTTTCCTTAAGATATTCTGTGAATCAGAATCCACAATAAAGAAATCATGGAAAATTCCTCTTCTTTGGTAATATGAACTAATTGGGAATTAAAATGCCTTTGTCTAGGCAGTGGCCTACATGGAGATGCTAAGAGACCAAACAGGCCCAATTGTAGCAACCACACTTTCTGCCTAGACAGAACTCTTATGCCACTAGCAGATAAAGAGAACGCCTTGTCAGTAAATCAAAACTGGAGAGAACTAGAACTAATTGAAGTGAAAGGGTAGGCTCCTCGGCAGCTGTTTTCATGAACCCACCCTGAACCAGAGTGGGGACTGATGAAACTGAATACGTGTGTATTCCAGTCACTAACCCTGAGTTTGTGTAATGTGAGCCAGCGGCGCTTGTCACTGTGGGAAGTGTGAAGGCAGCCTCCCGTCTTTGGCTGTGGGGCTGTGGGGCTGCTGAGCCAAGGCAGCTTTGGTCAATATTGGGCTTGCTGCTGGAGAGCCAGACTTCAGCTCACTTCCTGATGGAGGCCAGGAGGACTGTGAAATATGTTTACTTATACAGATCCTCCTGATCAAATGAAAGAAAAGTATTGGGGGGGGGGAATCTGTTAAGTAAAATACAAAGGAAATATGATACACTTCATGCCTTTGGGGCCACCATGACTTTAGGCGATGCAAAGATGTCTAAGTTTTACAAACATTTTCCCATTGTCCCCGGTATGACCATATAGCAGAGACAGCAGAGCACTGCTCTGGAGCCAGATGATCTGAGTTCAAAACCCACTCTTCTACTTACTAGGATCAAGAACTCATAGTGAATTATTTACTGCTTCTTCAAGGTAATTCAAGACTGGCCCTAAACAGAAATATAATACATGGTCTCCAGCTCATTTCATAATCTAAGTCTAGATTTGCTGCCATGTGCTTGGGAGCTTACATTAGTTTCCCGAGAGGTAGTAGTGACACAGTTAAAAGCTAGTGAACTCCCAGTGCTGACATAGAAATGCTCCGCTCCAGCTCTGTTCCTGACTGTCAGTGGCCTGCCTTTTTTCTTGACTGATCGTCTTAATTCTTTGATAGCTACCTAGGACTTAAGGACTTGAGCTGTGATATTTTGCAATTGTTTATATATTGTTTCACAAATGTTTGTATTTTGTTTCTTTGAGAATATAAGCTTCCTTTACACTTTGAAAGGCTGTTCAGTGGAACAGTGGCCCTGTGAGCTAGTTCAGTGTCATACAGGAAATAGGGAATTGTTTTTTAGCCCCTCCTTGGAAATACATAAAACTCTTCAACAGGGCCCATTAAAAGCTGCAAGAAAACACTGTAGTGTAGAAAACTGCAGCTAAGAAACATTGGCTAAATAAATTTGCTTGACCAAAGAACACCCTCACCCCCACCCCTACTCATGCAATGTACCTTGATATGCAAAATTACTAGCACTGCTTGACCTGTTTGAAGTGGATTGCCAAGTTTTCATTCCTGCCAGGAACTGTAATTTCTTCCTCACCCCACTATATACAGTAGAGTTAATGTCCAAAGTCTTGAACTTTATTTTCAAGGATCTAGCAACTGGAGTGTGCCAGTGACCAGCTTGTTGAGATCTAGCAACTGGATCGTAAACCCTTTGAGGAAAGAAACTGCCATCTTGAACCTTGCACAGCACTGAGCCTGGGTCCTTATACAGTGGGTGTATGTCTATACTGACCTTTTCTGTCACTGCTCTAATTGTGGTGATTTAACTGAGGGGTGAATGCTCCCACTGTATTGCAGGATATTATACTAGTACATGAATTTGGATGAACGGGATATGAATATTTGGGGAAATGTTCTTCTGACTTTTATGTTCTTAAATTCCTTTCAAATTTTTATTTCCCGTTCATCAAACTCTACTCTTAAGTTTTGTAAATATACCTCAATGTATACATAGATATTATAAATAGATACCATAATTTCCTTACAGTATATATTAAGTATTATACATATAAACACACACACACACACTCACACACACACACACACTCACACACACACACACACACACACACACACACACACACTGCAAGGTTTATCAAGCTAAGAGACAGTTTAAAAAGAAGGAATGGGAATTTAATAGGAAGACGAGCATATGAACAACAATATCAGCAGGTTGAGGATTTCAAATGGTCAATACCTTATACTACTCCCGAGATGGTACTTCCCAAGAGTCTAGTTACCAGACTGAATCTACCTAGATCTCCCCCAAGTCTCATACCAGTAGGATCTTCCAACACAGGTTGCTGGCTCTTTACCACAACCCTTTCCCACCTGCCTCTAAGATACACTTCTGGCTTCATGCTCTGAACCTGCCCCATTATTTCCTCTGCTACCCTGTTACCTCATCCTCATCCCATTCAGCCCTACTCTTCAGCTTTGTGGCAAGACTTAACCTGACCTTCCCTTAGAAAATTGAGTTAGGATCAGAGTTGAAGGTTTAGCTGTTGGGTGATATTCCCTACACTCAGAAGTTTGCCAGTTAGGATCTGAAGTCTGTTTTTGACTGTCAGTGGTAGATTTTGTGCAGACCCCTCCCCCAAGTTAGGGGAACTATCTTAACTATTCTATTCAGCCTCAGTAACTCTGATATGTCATTTTGATGATGGAAGAGTGCTGATTCCTTGGCTTTGGTGCAGTTCCTTCCCCTTGGCCCTTCACATTTGTAAACCCTCAATGAAACCTACTCGGGAAATCAATATAGCATGCTCCAACCAAGTTCTAATGGTCAGAGGAAGACCCGTCTAGCCTTTGAAGTCAGCCCTGTTGACACCAATATTTTTACAGCCAATCCCTCTTCACTATTCTCCACCTCCTGATTTTTATGAAGGCAAGCGATTCAAGATGATGAGAGTTACAGAATTTTAAAGAACTGAATTCCTAGGTGAGTTTTATACGGAAACAAAGATAACCCTGTTCGACAGTGAATTTGTGCCCCTGGGTGAATGGCCAGGTGTTCTTTCAACTGAACTGTGAGACTAATTTCTTCCTGGCCCCTGGAAACCAGCTGAAGCAGGGGGCCAGCTGGTATATCTTCAATCTTGCATACCAACATCTTTCTCTGATTCACAGATTTCCTTTATCCCCAGCACTTCCTCTGGTATGTGCATCTCCAGCAGTAAGTGATCTCTCTTACTGGATTTGGGCATTTTGAAATTATGAGTCTTCTGAGGAGGGGGGAGGAGGGAGGCTGGTTACACTGGAATAGTTCCAGAGAGACCCTCACTTTCATCTTACCTGCCTCCCACTCCTGAGCATCCACTGACCTCCGTGTTCACAGGGGGTGACATTGGAGTAATTGAGGTTGGCATTATGAACACTCTTAATATTTGAATTATGCATAATTAATCTGAGAAAAAAAAATTATTTTATATCCGCTTGTAATCAGGCTAGGAGAATAAAATAAAGTGCTATGGAAATTCTTACTTAGAAGAGAAATTTCTTTGGGAAACTTCCTGCTATCTTTCAGTTGCAAAGCATAGCTCTTTCTTATTTACTGAATGATGTGAGATTTGGAGACACCCAGCCAGAGACTTACCTGGTGAGTCAGAGAGTGAAACTGGGCATGAAAGATCAAAGGCCTATCCCAATAGTCTGTGGGTCTCAGAATGTCAGATCTTACTTGTAATTTATTTTTCCAAATAGCTGTAGCCTACACAATTCTTCACACCCTAAGAAACATATTTGAAGGTTATATGTAAGTGACAGAGGACCTGTGGTGACTCAAACCGTCCACTTCGAGCAGCATGTACCTTTTTACATTTCTGTTATAACTGGAGTTCTCTCTGGAACACTGTGTTTCATGGGAAATGCATTTGTCTTTGCTGGGAACATGTGTGCTCTGGTTTCCAGGAGTCCTGGGGACTTCAATGAAGTGCTCTGTCTATTCTAGAGGAACATGAACTGTAACGCGAGACGAGCTAGGGTACTGCCTTTGGTCTCGTGTGTGTGGGAATTTCCATCTATCAAACCAAGGAATCTCTACCTTCCTGGCTCTACTGGAGAACACATTATCATGTCCTTCCCAAAGTCTAGCCTGCTGAAAGCTTGTCCCAAGTACCTGGATTTTCAGGCATTTTTAATGCCTAGGCTAGACTTCCTCCGAAGACCCCTTGAGTGGAAATGATTAGATATTTAGATATTACAAAAAACCATTTATGTTTCGTGTAAATTACTAAAATAAGCATGAGGTCACCTCAAAGTGACACTGCAGCCCCCTTACCCCCAGGTATCACTGTAGCCTCCTTCCCCCAAGATGGTACACACACACACACACACACACACACACACACACACACACGAGTTATTTGTCCATTTTTGTGAGTGAACAGATCAGTTGCCAAAACTAGATTGTGTGTGGTCAGTAAGTAAAATAATGAAGCAGTGCACATGACATCCATTGCCCATGGTGAGAGAGAAAGGACAAGAATGGAAATAGAGATTTCAAAATTCAGAGACTTTGTGGAAAAAAATACTTAACAAATAATTTGAACAATGAATATGCCAAACACTTAACATACTTCACATATATTTCACCCACCAGTCTCTGAAGTAGGTACTGGTTTCTGCCTTTCATTATTATTATTATTGCTATTATTATTGCTATTACTATTATTGGATACCATGTCTTACTAGGCAGCACAGACTGTCCTTGAACTTGTGGTCCTCCTGCCTCAGCTCAGCATCCAGAGTCCTGGGATTACAGGCATGTAGGTACTTCATTACTTTATTTGTCAGATGAGAAAATGGAGGTTTCAAAGCATGACTCACAGAGTCTGATAGCACAGCAAGGGAGGAAATAGGGCCTGAACCCACACTGTCTACCTCCGGTCCACACTCCTAGCCACTTTCCTACTGTGCCTTCTTTGTGCACAGGGCAGAAGCCTAGCTTTTGGCAAAAATTGCAGGTGTTGAACATTTACTGTGTCAATGTTATGTTACTCACCTGTATTTACACTCCACTTAATCTTCAAAACAGTCCCACAGTGTCGGTGGCAGTTATTGTCCCCATTTAACATATGAGGAAAAGGACTCAGATTTAGTGATGTGCTTCGGATGTTAACAGAGCTGACACTGGAGCCTAAGGAGTCTTGGACCAACATTTTAAAACCTGAGTATTCTGCAGAAAACAGAAAGAACACACACATACAGCAAACAAGGTTCTCTAGCAACAATCACTCGGCAAGAAAGGGTGCCCCCCCCCATTTTAGAAAGGTGTCCCACTGCCCACCACTTCGGTTGCCTGCCTAACTTAGGAGCATTGTGTTTTGCAGTCTTTGTCCAGTGTCTCTCTTGGTCTGGAGCTGCCTCTATGGCAGACCGAATGCCTGCACAGTCTGTTGTAGCCCAGTTCTTCAGTGTTCTCTGAACACATTCACTCAGTCATAGTACCTTCATCTTCCTCCCTGTCATCTTCCTCCAAAGTACATCAACCCTGAAGAAATGGAATTTATGCCCAACCCATTGGGAACATCTGAGCTTTGCTGGCTTCTAACTCTCTTCCTAGTTGATGGCACGCTGAGAGTACTGGGTTGGCAGTAACTGAGGTGATGACAACATCTTCAGGCCTTGGCACAGCTTTTGTCAGCCATTGGCAACAGAGATACCCAGTCACCAGATATGCCAGGACAGAATGCAACTATATCATCCAGGAATGGAGAGAAGGGTGTTGGGAGGTACATGCCTCCTTCTTCAACTAGAGACTTGTGGACTTTTAAAAGGGCTCTTCTAGGAACTGGGTCTTGGTTATCTGGGGCCAGACCCGTGCATTATTGGCAAGGTAATGAATGCCATTCACCCACAGGTACTCCTCTCAGGGATGTTGACAGTGCAGTTAATCATGAGCACAGAGCCTGAGTGCTTTATGCTATTAAAACCTCAAGATAGAATTAGACTTGTAATCACCACTTGCCCATGTTTTGTCATTTATGATAATTATAGTAGTAATAATCCATGTATTGTTGAGACGTAGCAGTCAGAAGCATCCATCAATTTTTTATCGACACCAAATCAAGTTGATACTTTATCTTTGCTGCAAAAATGTAGATTGCACCAATTAGTCTAAAGAAATTGGGTGATCATTAGCTATGAAGCAAGCAGTTAATCTGCAAAACATTTTGGGTCCCTCTTAATTATGTGGAATACAGGAGCTTCTTTGAGATTGTCAATAGTGGCATCATTGGCTTAGATTAGAAGCAGCACCTATATACCTGCTCTCATTTAGAAGAATGCACTGATACCCCCCAGTCCCCACCTGCACACTTCTGTGCTTCCAGGCAAATTCATTCTTAAACTTAATACTTGAATGAAGGCACTTAGCGTCTTTCTTTCGAAATAAAGATTTCCCCAAAGAGCTTCTTTCAGTAATGGTATGTTAGTTCACCATCTTCGTGTATTAGTTGTTTTTGTCCACCTTTTCAAAACTATAGAATAATCACTTCCTAAGGAAGGAAGGGGGGAGGGAGGGAGGGAGGGAGGGAAGGAAGGAAGGAAGGAAGGAAGGAAGAAATGCATTGTTAGGTGGACTTGACCTTGGGGGAACATCAGTCATTTTGTTACATTGTGCCTAGGCTCTAAGTATATACTCCACTTTCACAGACCTACATGACACTCAGGCCATGTTATAATCTTATGGAACCACTGGTATTAACTTAGTCCATTTTTTACTAAGATATTACTGTGAGGCATGACTGTATATCACTAAACAAATTCAATTTTAAAACATTCAAGGAGGTCACGGGGTAGTGGTTACCTTATCATGTTCGTCAATGGCACTAAGGATAACCTGAGCCGCATCCTTGGCAATCTGGAGCTGGGTGTCGGTGACCGGTCTTTTGCCCATTATTAGTAGGGTTATTAGGGGATCTTTGTTTTTAAGAGTCATATTTTGAAGATTAACCCTGTCAGATTGCATGGCTTGCTAGTGATTCCTCACATTCATAAGCGCAATTCTTTGTGAAAAGATCCTGGAGCTAATGAACTTTCTGCTTCTTTCTCAAGTCTTTTCCCGAGGCTAGCCCAGTCCCATTCTCTATGCATTTTCAATTAGCCTTGCCTGCAAATTCTTCTAAGCAGCTGAGTAATGCAGAGTATTTAAAATAGTTATTTTTTTATTTATGAAATTGAAAGCGAACAGAGAAAACAAAAATAAACAAAACAAAAGCAGCAACAACAAAAACATGCCCCACCACAAGTAGCACATTTGTAAACTTTGGTTGTGACCCTTTCATGCTTTTAAACATAAACATGTATTGAATTTGCAGTTCTGCGATTATTACAGAATTCTATTTTCCACTTAAAATATTTTCACTCCTCCAATAGTTTTAATCATTTTAACAGATGCACAATACTCTATCAAACAGACACTACGGGGTTTTACAACATTGAAAAGCAGCAGCTCAGCAAAGGAAACGGCCAAGTGAAGAGACAGCAAACAGAATAGAAGAAAACCTCTCCCAACTGTACCTCTGACAGGGGCAATATCTAAAGTATATAAAGAACTTTTTTTTTTTTTTTAAAAAAAATAAGTATCCAAAAACAAAAAGTATCAAAACAATCCAGTTAGTAAATGGGCAAATGGAATGAACAGACACTTTGCAAAAGATGAAGGGCAAATGGCCAGTAAACATTAAAAAAATGCTTAATATCCTTAGCCATCAGGAAAATGCAAATCAGGACTATATTGAGATTCCATCTATCATGAAGAAACAAATAACAGGGTTTTAAGGATGTAGTTCAGTTGGTAAAGTTTTCCTAGTCCACACAAAGCCATGGTTCAGTCCCCAGCACTGCATGAAACCAAGCTTGGTGGTGCACACCTATGATCCCAGTAACCACGAGGTGAAAGCAGGAGGATCAAAAGTTCAGGGTCAGGGGCTGGAGAGATGGCTCAGGGGTTAAGCTCACTGGCTGCTCTTGCAAAGGACCTGGGTTCAGTTCTCGGCACCTGCATGGCAGCTAACAACCATCGGTAACTCCAGTTCCAGGGGATCCAACACCCTCTTCTGACCTCCATAGGCATTGCATAACATGGGTGCACTTACATGGTAGGAAAATACTCATACACATAAAAATATATTTTTTAAAAAGTTTAGAGTAATCCTTGGCTATATAGGGCTTACCTGGGGTACGTAATACCCTGTCTCAAAAATCAAGACAAAACAAACAGAAAGGAAATCATAAATTCTGGCATGGATGTGGGCATGACCTTAAATAGTACTGGTGGTAATGTACATTATTTTGGCTACTGTGGAACTATACCCAAAGGAATCTAAGGGTACCACAGAGATACTTGCAGTTCGTTCTTTATTGTCGCACTATTCACAATAGCCAAGTTCTGGAATCAGCCTCAGTGACTATCAACAGATGAATGGATGAGCAGCACAGTGTAGGGTATGTATGCGGTGAAGTTTCACTGAGCTGTAACAAAACTGTCATTTACAGGAAAATGGATGGACCTGGAGATGATCGCATCAAGTGTAATTACAGACTCAGACAAATATGCTTCTCAGATGTGGATCCTAGACTTTTATTATGTATACACGTGTGTGTGTGTGTGTGTGTGTGTGTGTGCGTGTGCGTGTGTGTCTTGAAAGTGGAAGTAAGATTATCTGGGAAAAGGAAGGGGACTGGGGGACGGGAAGTATAATAGTCAAGTACATTGTCTTAGTTTGTTTCTTCACTGCTGTGACAAAATACTCTGACCCATACCAATTTGGGGAGGAAAGGGTTTATTTGTCTTACATCTCCCAGGTCACAGTTCATCAGGAAGCCCAAGGTAGGAACCCAGGACAGGAACCTAGAGGCAGGAGCTGGAGCACAGGCCATGGAGGATCACTGCTTACTGACTTGCTCCCTTGGCCCCTACTCAGCCTGCTTTCTTATGCAACACAGGCCCACCTGCCCAGGGGTGGCACCACCCACAGGGGGCTGGGCCCTCCCACACCACTCATCAAGCAGGTGCCTCATGGACATGGCTACAGGCCAGTCCAATGAAGGCAATTCCCCAATTGAGGCTCCCTCAACACAGGTGTGTCAAGTGGACACTAAAGCTATCTAGCACATACATTATATGTCAATGAAAATGTCTTTATAAACCCATCATCATGTACAATGAATATATGCCAGATATCACTCATCTATCATCTCTCTCTCATCTACCTGTACACTTCACAATGTTTTTTTAATTAAAAAATTTTTTATGTATATGAGTGTGTTTTTCTTGCATGTATATAAGTGCACCTGTGTCAGGCAGGGCCTGTAGAGATCAGAAGAGGGCACTGGATCCCTGGAACTGGAGTTCTAGATGGCTGTTAGCTGCCATATGAGTGCTGGGAACCTAACCCAGATCCTCTGCAAGAGCAGCCACAACTCTTAACCCCTGAGCCATCTCTCCAGCCCCTTAAGAATGATTTTGGTTGTTGCCCTGGGATAAATTGCCTAAGGTGACCTACTGGGTTAAAATTCATAAACTTTTTTATAACTCTCAGTATCTGTTGACAAACTGCTCACTAAAAGGATTCTAACAGTTTAGAAACCTCCACCAGTAAAGCATGCAGATTCCAATTTAATTTTAGTGAATGAAATTGAAATTTAATTGTATCTGGCCTCTTCATAATTAAACTGTTACTCCTCCTTAAGGGACAAGTGGGCACAGTATCAAATTGTGCCTGACTCTACTTGGTGTAAACATGGACAAACATTCTCTCACATTACAGGAAGTTCAGAAGTAGGACAGCCCAGTGATGTCATAGAAGAACCAGGCTCTTCAAGTTTGATCATTACCGCCTCTTTCATGTTTCCAAAGGCTGCAGTAGCCCCAGGCATCACATCCAGATGTAGAAACAGCAGAGATGGAAGGAGATCACCCTCCTGGTGTCTCCTCAAAAGTGAAAAAATTGTTCCTCGAAGCTCCTAGCTAACATTTCTCTGCTCTGACCATCCAGGCCTGAGTCTCATGTCAGCTCTTCACAGTAAACACTGTCAAGGGAAATAGAAACACCATTATTGGTTATTAACCAAGAGTTCTTCTGGAGCTGGCAATGGAGGTAACCAACAGTGTCTCCCACAGGCACCATGAGTGTCTACTTCCATTTCTGGCATACTCTTGGAACTATTTCAAAATACATTAGTAACCACTATACATTTAACAGATTCATACAAAAGCAACTGGTAGATTTTGTAATCTCTGGGCTTTGTCCTGCATAGAGGGTCTTTGTAGCCAGTGATACTGCTTTCATGTCTTCCCCAAAACCCTCTGTGGTCTTGGGCCTATAGATGTCCTATAAAAACACTAGAGCACTGGCTTTCCTTTTGGAGGATTCTGATCTGGTGGCCATCTGACATCTTGTGCCATAATGCTGTCTGGGTTCCACCCAGATGAAGGTTTCTAGCCTGATGGGTGGGTCTTGCTTTCCCTTATGGACTGGGCAAGCTCGGAGCACTCACTCCTGCCTGGGCTTTTACCCTGCCACTACTCATTAGTACTTGAGTAAAGGGCCAGGAAGGCAAGGGAAGGAGATGTTGAGGGAGTCAGATCAGTCCAGTCCTTGCTTTATCTAGTTGGAGAAGTTGACTGAAATTGGCATCTCAAAGGATATTGGAAAGTTGTCTGGTATGTTTCTATACATATTTCCTACCAACATGTACAAACCATTGAGTGTTACATTTTAGAGTAAAATGCATAGCCAAAAAAAGGTAATGGCAGGAAAGACTGTGTTCCTGAATTGATAAGCCAGCACCCAAGATGCTGTATGCCACAGTCTGCATTCCACGTTCACGGCTGGGTTGTAGAGATGCTGTCTCTTTCTTACTGCCTGACAGACAAATATGGTTTGACACTAAGAATATTAAGAGGTCTTAGATCAAAGCTGTCCACTCCTTCACCCTCTGAAATATCAGCCCCAAACTTTCCCATTTCCTAACACATTGTGAAAAATCATTGCTTCTGTTGTTTTGGTAGGTAGAGACTACGAAAAAAAAAAAAAGACTACTGTATTAACACACTTTCTGTTTTATAGTTTGTTAAGGATTTTAACAACATAATTACACGTTCTGATTATGAGATTACATACATTTCCACCACTTATATAGTCAAATGCAATTTGACTGATTACTTGAATAGACGATAGTAAAAATTACTTGATGCAAAAATTACACCACAAAATGTTGTTTCAGAAAGGCTTTTGGAGTGTATGCGCCCCAGACCCCCACGAGAGGTGAATAGAGATGATTATAATAATTTTCAGGTTGTTGCAGGGTCCCACCATGTTTCAACAGCAAGAATGACTGGTTTCATTTTGTAAGATTCATTGAGAGCTGCCGTTGAGTAGCTCCATCCATGGTCATACATGCATGTCACAGCCACCTGTGCAGGAGCTCCTTGAGGCCTAGCTCTGTCTCTTTGTGCATCTTCCCCACTCTCTTTTCTATCCTGTCCCTTTCGTACCCTTTCAAAGGGGGCTGGGAGGATTTGAGACAGTAGGTAACAGGAAGAAATGGAGTAGATCCATGGACTGTTACTGCCCACTAAAGTAACCGGAGGGTCAAAATGGTTGAAGGCAGCTGACTTAAAAGAGTTCATGCCGCCATTAAAATTACCCAACTCCTCAGAGTGCTGCTGAGCATATTGTCAAGGTCCAGGAGGTCTCATGGCCTTTAGGAGAAATTATAGGGTGGAATCATTGATAGAGAGGAGAAAAAAAGGACAAAAATAAACCCAGAACACAGTGCTTGCAAAATGGAGAGTGCTGTTACAGACAGTCCTCAGAAACTTTGTGGCAGTTTATTACAGTTGAGTTTTCATTCCTAGACTGAAAGTATCCTGAAAGGGCAGCTTTCCTCCTAGCCAGCCTCTTTTCCTTGGGCATTTTAACTAGATTTTAAGGTTGTGTTACTAGTACATCCATAGGCTTTCAGCTCAACCTTTCCATTCCTCCACCTACTGGGTTTCCTTTATTTTATTAAAGGAAAGAGGAAAACCCCATCAACTTCCTAATCACCTGCCCCAGGTTCGCAATCAGAGCACTTTTGGGGTGTGTTGGCCCTGATCTAGTGCTGGTGTCTCCTCCATGCGCTGCTTGAGTCCATATGGAGCACATTAGAAAGAAAGCGAACAATGCTGCCACTGGTTCTGATTGGCTACGGTAGTATTTAAAAAAAAAAAAAAGAAAGAAACACAGGCTTGCCCTGCTCTTGAGAAGAAAGATGGATAAAATACTCTTTGAACACACTAGCCTGTTTTTTTTAATGTCGGTACAGAAGGGTTGCGTTTATATTTGGCTTTCCAGACCTGTCTCTTGACCTTCTAATTACTTTATTTGAAACAGCACTGAGGGTATAATAAACCTCGAGGTTGCCTCTCCTTTGCTTTATCATAAATTAAAGCCGCTGGTTGTTGAGGTGAAAGTGGAGGCAGAATGTTCATTACTGCTCAAGTGACGGCTTGTCAATAGCGCTGCTTTTTAGTTTGTTCTAGTCAGCACTTGCTGTGCATTTTGTCGGACCACTGGGAAATAAATACAACAAGATTATACATTTGGAATACCACAGGAGTTCAGGGGGAAAAACACAAATGATAAATTATACACTTGGTAGAAAGTGACATGCTATCTTGTGCTATTAACAACCAAAGATAATTGCAACGAATTGTAATTGCAGTTTGCAACTTACAGTACCGTGTGTCCAACATCAATCTTAATAGTGAACAAAGCAATTTATATTAAAACTTAATTCACTTGGTAACTTTCTGCTGTATACATGGGAGCTAACAGATGTAGCTTTTCAGAAAGTTCAAAGGCATTTGAAACGAGGAGAGAAATGCTAATGCAGGAAGCCTTGGAGGAATACTGCATTAGGACTCATAATGAAAACAAATGTATGTCATTATCTCCAAGTTTGTGTTTATTTAATAAAATATGCAGTCTGCACATTGGTGAATTCAGTGCTTCTGAATGGTATGGAATGATGTTCTATTTGGAATCAAAGACCAAACAGGCCTAGCAATTATGCATCTTCTATGAGTCATCTGCGTTCTGAGCGTACTCCACTGAAGCAGTGTGCACTGCAGTACTTCAGGGTTTTGTATGAGGTAGACCAGCAAGCCAGGGTTACTTTATTCATGGCTTTCCTTAGATTGGATGTCTTTGAAGCAAGAAGGGGAGATCTCCTGGAATTACTTAAGAGAACAAGCGTATTTGTTTTGTGAGTTTGAATGATGGCCAGTAGAGCAGTTGAGTGAAATCTCTAATCTGATTAGGGCTTTCATTCAAATAATCTTCTACCTTTTTCATTAATTTATTCCTTAATGCTATTTTGCTGTTCTTTTACCAAGGATAATAATCTCACACTCTCTGACCTCTATGAGTGGATGACCTCAAGCCCATAACTAATCTTGTTACTCTCCTGACTGACCGAACTTCATTTACCTTGGCTAGATAAAGAGACTGGAGTTGCTAAACTGCCCCTTCTACTGATCTGTACAGAAGGGGAACGACAGGCTCTGTTGGCCACCATCCTGGGACAGTGGAGATGTTGTGCTATTTCTCTTCTTTCTTGAGAGCATTTTCCCCACCCTCCCTGAAATTTAGAAAATAATGGACAAAAATGCAAGGGGTGGGACTTACCCATGTCCCACTCTCCCAACATAGCTACTTTGACCTTGAAAGTTAATTTCCAACTATTGATAATGTGAATATGTGATTTAATCTAGGTATGATTGTTGAATACATGTGATTTTGTATTCTACTTTTATGTTTAATACCAACATGTTTCTCTTGGTGTTTGATGGTATAATGATCCATTTTAGTTATTGAATAATAATCTACTAAATATATCTACCATATTTTATCTAATTATTCCTTATTACTGAAAAGTTAGATACTTCATTTAGTTTTGTCATGATGAATACTGCAACCAAAATGTGTTTTCTCCATTTCGATTCTTTCTCTTGAATATGTTATTTAAATGGAATTATTAAAGGGTGTGATCATTTATGTGGTCCTTCCTATGTACCCACCAAAACATATTCTGGACAGCCTGCAGCTATTTGTATAGTCACCAGCAATGTAAGTGTATAAAGTTTTATCATAGTCATTTTGGAGTTAATCCTCGTTCTTCCTCTTTCATACTATCTGGTATTGGGTGAATTACTTCTCTGCCTCAGTTTCCCCATCTGAGTGAAGAGCTAATGATGTGTTTACCTCATAGGCTATTTTGAGTATTGTATCAATTTATATATTCAAATTTGGGGGAATAGTATTTGCCACATAAGGATCACAAAGGCAAGCTGTTGTTATTACTAAAATTTTATTTTCTCCTAATTTAATATCCTCCTTTATTTAAGTTGCAGTTTTAGAGGAAATGTAGTTTACTTAAGCAGAGTCTTCAGGAAACAAGGCGCAGTGAGGGGTATTTTACTTGTAGGGTGCAGGCTTGGCATGATCCATCTTGGTGTTTGGAGTTATAAAAATTGAAAAAAAAAAAGCCGTGATTCCAGAACTGTTCTTGGAGGCTTAATCACAGTCTGTGAGACGTGGCCTGTTGCTTCTGCCTGTTTCTCGGCTTCGAGGCAGCTCCACTCAGACTCACCCTGGAGGGGGAAGAAATTCCTCACAAGAAAGCCAGAGTTGTACTAATAGTAGAGAAATACAAATGCTAAATACTGTGGTACTGTAGAAACTCCCTGTGCTAATGCCTGGGAAAACAACTGAGTGATGGTAGTAGACACTTGAAGTGTTCGGGTGATCCAGAAGCCATTGCCTAGGAATAGGAAAACAAGGATTAATCCCCAGGTACTGTGACAGAATGATATACTCCCACATGGCTGGTGACATTGTAAACTGTCTCAATTAGTCCTAGAAGTGTTCCTTGTTTCTTATTCATTGGTTTGGCATTAAGGGCCCACAGATATCAAAGCCCTGGAAGGCAGTGACTCATGAGAAAGAAGGGCACAGAGAATGAGGCGTTCCAAGCTCTTCTCTCCAACAGTGCTCACCACTCACTTGGCTTTTTCAAGCGTTGCCTCCTGATCACAGAGCTGTGGCAACCCCTAGTACCTCATCTGCATTATAGGGAGGAAGAAGGAAGCAAAAGTGGGAAGGGGAAATGTATGTGGCAACTGCCTTAATCCCCATCCGCCCTTTAAGGCACTTCCCCAGAAGATCCTGCCCAACAGTCTTCCACCAAATGACGCCATTAGCCAACTTAGTCCATTACTCCAGTTGATTTTAAAAAAAAAAAAGGGCCAAATATTTGTACCTGGATACATTACTGCTTCGACAAAGTCAGGATTCTGTGAGGGAGTGAAAAGGGAAGAGTGGCTATTAGGCAGGCACCCTGCGGCTGCTAGTTCAGCCCCCTTGTCTGAAGTAGACACTCTTCAGCCCTGTAAACTCCTGGAGTCCCCGATGCAGCCTAGTATTGTAGACTAGAAGCCAGGAGAGTAGTAATGAGCACTGTGCAGGGGAGAGAAAGAAGAGGCTTGAACGGTGAAACTTCAGGTCATTAAATAAAGTTCTGACGTTTTTTTTTGTTTTTTTTTTTTTTACTTGCCCAAACATTTGCAACAAACTCTGTGGCATAGGGATGGAAGGGAAGTAAGCCCTGCCATTTTTCTTAGGCCTTTTTGCAATGCAGCAGGACAATCAATACAAATCTTTGCAGTAATCATATATTGATTTTCCTAGAATATAACTCCATTTAAAGCACTTTTATCCCCAAGAGTAGAAACATTGGAGGCTATCAAAGGAGGAAGTAGGTTTCCTTGACCCCATCTGCAGAGCACAATTGATTAAGAGAATAGTTATGAGAGTGTTTGAGAGACAGAGAGAGAGGGGAGAAGTCACTGCAAGGTTAATATCAACTAAAAGAAACATGATTATAGGACATTAGGCTTTTTGTAAAATCATAAGGTCAGGATAAGATGATGACACCATCTAAAATGACACAGGATTCTGAGTACCTGACATCCAAGGACTATGCTACCTTAGCCCCTGACAGCAGCTGAATTTGGGGAACTGAGAGAGGCAATGGTCTCATAGTCTGATAAGGGAGTGTTACTATTTTAATATTCCAAGTTACTGCTGTGTACCAGCCCAGAACTTAGTCTAACACCATATTGAATCTTTCTTTACTTCATACAGAGCTAAAAGATTTTTTTTTGAAGGAGGTGGGGATGTGGCTCCGTGATGGTAAGGCACATGTTTAGCATGCATGAGGCCCTGGGTTCAGTCTGCAGTGCCTAAAAGAGAAACCTCAGCAATTATAATGTTTATGCCTTAACCAAACACACTTTCTTCTTCAAGAACCATGCCTTTACTCTATAAAGATTTTTTTTTTCAAATCCACCATTGAAAAATTCCCAACTTCTTTGCATGGTGTCCTTATCCTACAGGCAGGCGTAGTTGGATAGCACCAATGAGAAAGCAGGCAAATTCTGCCCTGCCCCTGGCCTGTGTAACTGGGATGTCACCAAAACCAAGCAGAGCACCCTCTGCAGCAGTGTGAAGTTCATGTCTCCCATGGCTGAAAAGGCAGGAGCGCCAGCGTTCCTTGTTCAGGGCATATTGTTCTCCATTCAGCTCTCTCTCTAAGTCTCTCTTGCTTTTTGTATCAAAGCTGGACTTCCCCCAGGCAAACTCTTTATTAAGAAATGCGTGCAGCCTCATTATGCTTCTCAGTACAATATGCTGAGTATTGTTTACTTTGCTAGCAACTTCAGGAGTTTGTATTTTAGGGTTTTGAAGGGTTTTTGTTTGATTTAAAAAAAAAATTGGCTTCAGGCAGAGCAACTAGTGCACACTGTCAGATAAGGGGTCTTATCTGCCGGCAGCACCCTTGTGAATTAATCATAATTCAATAGGCCTACTAATCAAGATTTGAGATGAATGTTTTGATAGAGCAATCAGATTCGTCTAATCTATCATTAGTTGGCAGTCGCTGTGGGCAGAGTGCAAACTTGGCAATAGTCAGCCTGTTTCTGATTGCTTTGGCCGGGCCCACCAGTTGGGTAGCATCACTCTGTAGCAGTGGACCCAGGCATTGCAACTAATTAAGTTCTGCTTCTCACTCTCCCCACTCTCACTCCCCCTCCACCAGTTTCCAGAATAGGTTAGGGAGAGATCAGTTGCTGTGAACTTGCCATGTGATCCACAGATTGGAGAGCATGGTGTTCCCATTGTCCCTTTCACCTGATAACAAAGGTATGCCCAGCCAAGTGACAGATCTCAAGGGGATTTGTGGTGTCACTTGCAAATGGTAGCCTGAGAAAGAAGATAAACCTAATATATTGTTAAATGTTACTGATCACAACTCATCATGACATATGCCCCTAAAACCTCTACCCCATTTTACTGAGTCTAACATTCTTGGTGGTAACTTATAGCATAGCTTGTTACATTCATTCAGTTTGATTAGATAAATGAAAATTTTTGCTGTAGACTGATACTCTTTTTACTGTATACAGTGTTTAAGGTTCTGGTGTAAAATTCTGAAATAATAGATTTTGGACTTGTGATGTAGCTCCATGACCAAACACTTGCCTATAATGCACAGGACCCTGGATTTGAGCCCCTGAACCTCAGATAAAAATAATGACAGTAGGGGTCTGGAGAGATGGCTCAGCAGTTAAGTGCACTGATTGCTCTTGCAGAGGACCTGGGTTCGATTCCTAGCACCCAGCACATGGCAGCTAACAACCGTCCTTAACTCCAGTTCCAGGGGAATCCAAAGCCCTCTTCTGACCTCCACAGCTTTGCATGACACAGGTGCACTCACATACATGCAGGCAATACACTTGTACACATAAAAATAATAAATAAAATATTTTAAATAATGACAATAATGGAATAGATTGCCCTGTGTTTATTATGTAACACTCGTTAATACCAACATTATGCCATGGTAGAGAGGAATCTTAATAATTGTCCTTCTTGCCTGTATTGTTGCTAGTTTAAAGATACTTCACTATAGGAAGCTTGGAAATTTCTAGAAAAGATTAAAGAAAACATCTTATGTTTATTTTTTATTACATTATTTATTTATGTGTAGCGCAGTGCACATGTGGAAGTCAGAGGACAACTTTTGGGAGTCCTCTCCTTCTATCTTGTGGGTCCTAGGGATTGAGCTCAGGTCATCAAGATTAGTGGCAAGTGCCTTTAACCTGCTGAGCCATCTCCTGGTCCAAGAAAGCATCTTTAATTTCTTTAGATCTCATCAACTCAGTTGCCAGTATTTACATCATATCATCTTATTAAAATCAGATACCCAAACACATTATTGAGGAATTGCTCCATACTATTGCCAATGAAAACTGGTTCCACCTGGCATGCTGTTCTGGAATCTCTGGAGCACCAGGAAACAATCCAAAGGAGTCCAGGAAGAGCCAACTTTCTCTTAAGATTTCACTTACTGCATGAAAAGCATGTGGGAAAATCTAGTTAGGCTTTTAGTGCATTCACATGTTAGAAGTGACAACCTTCAACTTCACACACATGTCACCAGCCTAACCAAATGAGTGCTAGCCACACTTGGAGAGATTTGTATCTTGGGTGATTTAGACAAGGGCTAGTGGAGATGTATCTCATTAGACTCCAGGTATAATTGTGAAAGCCGTGTAGGCAGCTGTGCTCTGTGTTAATTAACTTTCATGCTGAATATGCAGCAGCTCCTGAAGGAAGAATTCACAGACATCTCCTCCCTGCTCGCCTTTAGATTTCCTTTACTAGAGTTATTGTTTACAATCCCAATTGAGACATGAGGAATACCGGGAGCTGTTTTGCTAAAAAGTTCATTTGTGTCTGTAAGTCTCTATCTTCCTTTCTCCCACGATTTTAGTACATTCCTTGGACTGATCCTTTATAAAAATTAGATTTATCGTTATTTAAACATATGGCTGTTGCAAAATCCACATGACTTCTCATCCTCTTTCTTCTCCATTAAATTCCTGTGAAGAAGGGGAGGAGTTTGCTCAACCCCAAATTCAGCTATTCTCCTCTTAACAATTGCCTGCTCCTGACTTCTCTCATTGACCCCATTCCTATCAACAACCGAGAAGGGTATTATTGGTGCCAGTAAATTGGTTTGTTACTTCATTTTTGCCAACTGTTGATTGCTGCTGAAGTTTTTAAGCTGGAATAGAATTTGTAGATCCATTAAAATCAACTCTGAACACTCACATAAGAGACTGTCTCAGGCGATCAGCGACACTGTGCACTTCGCTAGTTCTCTCACCGTTCTTAAGGGAGAAGCCCCCATCTTGACGTTCCCTTACCCTAGTCCTGTTTCCTTGACAGCTCCCTCCGACTTTGTTTTTCTACAAATATGACAAACAGGACTAGGTAGTTCTGTTCATATGGTGAAATTAATGGTATCATTCTAGAATTCTCTCTACAAGAGTATGGAATTAATACAGATGAGGATTTATGAGAAGCATTAAGAACAGATGATTTCATCATCTATCACCTCACCAGCTATGAGAAAGAAATGCTTCGATTTGACTGTCTAATACTAAAACAGTTGGATATCTAGTGAAGCCCACTCTCCGTTGTTAGCTCTTTTTTCCCTCGGACTTCCAGTGTAGTTACATGAGCATGAGGCCTTCATAATCAGAACCACAGCAACTGAGCTTGACCATGCACATTCCTTTTTGTATGATTACATTTGGAACATCAGGAATCCAAAGAAATCTAAGGCATAACCCTTGTCCCCAGAGAGTTTATTGTCTGCCTAGGAAAAGAAGACATAAAAGCACATAAAGTAAAATACTGCTAAAGGGTTTTTAAACCAGTCCCAGAAAGATTAAGAAAGATATAACAACACATGGTTATCAAATGCGTTCACAGATTTCTTTAAGAAGAAAAACATATTTTTGAGCACTACTAATAATAATAACTCATAGAAGCCATTAATAGTCCCTAAAATATTCATAAGCTGAAATATTATGCTTTAAACAAAGGCCTTTCAGGGGCTGGGGAGATAGCTCAATTGGTAAAGCACTTGTTATACAAACAGGAGGACCTCAGTTTGATCTGCAGGACCCACAAAGGAAGACCAGGCATGACGGCTTGTAATTTCAGCACTGGGAAGATGGAGACAAGTAGATCCCTGGGTCTCAATGACCAGAAAGAGCCTAATTGCCAAGCTCCAGGCCAATGAAAGAGCCTGTCTCAGAAAAGAAGATTGGACAACTCCTGGGGCACAGCACCCAAGGTTGACCTCTGGCTTCTATACATACAAATGCACACACATGCACAACCCTCCCCCCCACTCACACACAAATGCTTTTCAACTTAGAAAGATCAATGCTAAAGACATCTGGTCTATGTAACTGGTTTTAAAAATATTATTTTAGCTAACTAATGAAATGAAAATCCAAACTTTTAAAATTCTCTTAAAGCCAATGGACTCCATAGACCCAGGATAATAATTTCATTAGCAAGTTTCAAGTATAGGTGGTTTTACTTCAAGTTCCCTCAATGAAATCTTAGGGTAAAGATGGATGTTGAATTAGGTAAGATATTGGCAAGTGGATAGCAGAGTTCATTCCAGTCAGGTGGCATGGATGACAGTAGGAGTAAGCGTGGAAACCAGGCTCAGAATGTCAGGTACCTGGTGGAGACAGAATGTTCAGGA
The DNA here is from genome assembly GCF_000622305.1 of Nannospalax galili. Lineage (NCBI taxonomy): Eukaryota > Metazoa > Chordata > Mammalia > Rodentia > Spalacidae > Nannospalax > Nannospalax galili. The sequence goes on from NW_008335435.1 coordinate 1,149,404, forward strand.
AACTTAGACCAATTTGTAGAGGCACAAAAGTGGCTTGGTTCTGATATCCTTCCAGTGTATCCAATGCTGGGAGTGACATGATGCCCATAATATAGGAAGGTTTGGTTTTTTTCCTTGCTTAAGGCAAAGCAATGCAGCATCTAGAGAAAAGCAGTGTTCTGGAAATGAGGTGACATGGGGATGCACTGGATGGTGCAAGGTAGCAGGGGCAGAGTATGAAGTTCAAAAGACTTCTAAAGTGAGAGAGCCTGTAATCAATTGGTTGTGGTAATGAAGAAGAGGCTGGAGTCAAGGGTTAGCCTATGATTTCAAACTGGGAAATTAGCATACATCTGGGGAGGGAACTGTGTACTTCATCACAAGTTTGAATCTGGGATGAAGTTTTAAAAATATAACCATATAAATGAGCTCCTGGGAAGACCTAAAATGCAAGGAACCATGACATCACCAGTTGTGGAGGTTATGAGATGATTATGAGGAGTACTACTATCTTCATGTCTACTCAAATTTATTGATATCCAAGGTAGGACTCAGTAATGAAAGAAAGAATCCAGTCATTTTGGTGATTTTGATAAATTCAGTCCATGACCTAACAACAGTTTAACAACTTTGAAGGTTTATGATGGTGCAAAAGTGATCCACATTCAGTAGAAATGACACCTTGCTTGATGTGTGGATTTTGATCTTTTTCTAGGCTGGTAATTTTCAGCAGTATAAATTTGGGATGCTAGGCAGTAGTGGTGAACTACAGCTCCTGTTCAGTCCCAGGATCACTTAGGGGAGCCCCCATCTCTGCAGTGTATTGTGTGGAGAGTTGGAGTGTTCAGTGGGCCAGGTGTATTCCCTGTATTTTCAACTTAAGATACTCAGAATTGGAACACACAATGTGTGCCTGGGCCAGTAAACCCATGGTTAAGCCGAGGGGCAGGTATATTTTGTTGTTAGTTACTGTCTTGATCATCAGCTTAGAGAACTTGCATGTAATTCGGGTCTTTGCTCATTCCCTCTAGTGACCAGATTCTCTCCCTTCTGTTTAAAGTTTTTCACAGGACTGGGGAGATAGCTCAGTTAATAAGTGATTACCTTGCAAGCATGAGGAACTGAGTTCAATTCCCAGAACCCGGGTACAAAAAGCTGAATGTGGTAGACATGCTTATAATCCTAGTGCTGGAGAGGTAGAGACGGGGATTCCTAGGGCTCAGTAGCCAGCCAGCTTAGCTTACGTGGTGAGCTGCAGGTTAGTTAAAGATCCAGCCTTAAAACCCAAGGTGGATGGTGACTAAAGAACAGTACCCAAGGTTGTTCTCTGGCCAACACACACACACACACACACACACACACACACACACACACACACAAAGACCTGGAACCCTAGTTCCATCTACACCTGCACAAACACACACATACACATATATATTTACGATACCCCCCACACTCATCTAACCCTGCACACACACACTTACACTCACCATATCTGCGCACACAATGTCATCTATACCTGCACAAACACATACACGTACACTCATTCACACCTGCACACATACATACACATGTACACTCACCCACATCTGCATAAACACACACATGTCTACACTCAGCCACATCTGCATCCACACACACAAGTTTTTTACATTACCTTAGTTTTCAGAAACAAACTTCTAAGGGCCAGTCAATTCTGGGCTTTTTAAAAGGATAAAGTGTTGACTAAATAACAAGTGATTTTCTTCAGTGATAAGAAATTTATATCATGTTTACAGAATTGGCCACTTCCTACTCTGGGGCTAACATCTCTGGAGACAGAAACATCAAACTTGAAAAGTAAGAACAAATACATCAGAAAACCTTCTACCTTTTGTCAAGCCCTTTACCTGACTCTCAGACTGTAAATATAGAAAAAAGGTTGGTTTGAGTGTATAGAATTGCTCAGTATGAACTGTCTTTACAGAAGTCAGATGTGTCCTGTTCCAGACAGCAGAAATGGATAATTCCTGTAAGCCCTAACAATGTGACTTTTACAATAGGCAACACACCTTTAAAGTTCTTTTTATGGCCTGAGAGGATGGCTGTCAGTAAAGTGCATGACCTGATTTCAGTCCCAAGAACCCATATAAAAAGCAGAGCTTGGTGGTACTTGCTTGTAATACCAGTGCTAGGGATATGAAGACAGAAGGATCCCCAGGGCTCTCTGGCCAGCCACTCTAACCTAATGGGTGAGCTCCTGGCCAATGAGAGGTCCTGCCTCAAAGGAGTGCAATGGTGTTCCAAAGGATGACACCTGAGGTTGTCCTCTCACCTCTTTACATGTGCATACTCATCCCCATATACATGTGGACCTTCATGAACACACATTAAAAGAAAACTAAAGTCCTTTTCACTGCCATTTCCCTGCTATCTTGTGTAGGACCTGTTCACTGCTGTATTGCCTTGTCCGTTGCATAATAACTGAAGCCTCTGCAGAGTGGGGCCAGGAAGGGCCATGCCTAGGGCAACCCCGCCAGTGAACTAGATGACTCGCCGTGCTTTAAAAGTGTGGAAAATATGAAAAGAAAAATTAAAGCTTATTATTTCCCATGTCACTGAAGGGTCCTGCATTAGCCTTTTTTAACGAGACTTGAAGCATTTCCTTCCCTAGGAAGGTTGGTGTAGCCAGGAAAGAAAGCTCTTTGCAATATCACTTTGCTAATAGCAGGCCTAGCTGTTTTTCCATCTTAAAGCAAGAATTTTAAGAACTTGTAATTCCAAAATGAAAAAGAATACCCTCTCCTCTCATTACACAAAGAAAGGAAGAGTAATGGAGTATTTTTAAGGACAGTATGCCTCACTTTGCCACCTCACTGTAGCCTATTAGTATTAGCATGTGGAAGTGGAGAAACTTAGGGCATAACCATTTCTGGTTCAGTTACAGTTATTCTCCCAATACTTTCCCACATTCTGTATGCAGTGTTGTGCCTTAGAATCTGGTTAGCCACAAGCGAGGGATGAACTGAGTTTTGTGACCAATAGGATGGTGTGAGCAAAAGGCTCACAGATGGTGACATCTCTGGTGGTAGTTGTAAGGTCTTGAATTAAGGCAATACAGCACTGACTGGGTTCTGTGTGAGACAGCAGGGAGATGGCAGTGAAAAAGGACTTTAGTTTTCTTAATACAATCAGATTTCACATTTGCACATACTTTAGCTTGAATGAATTTTTGGGTTTTTTGTTGTTTGGTTCATTGGTTTAGTTTTGATATATTTTGAGACAGGGTTTCATGTAGCCCAGACTGGCCTTGAATTTACTGTGTAGCTGAGGATGACCTTAAATTCTCCATCCTCCTACCTCCCAGGCACTGGGATTGCAGGAGTGTACCACCATGCGTGGCTCTTGAATGCATTTTTAATAATAAGCTGACACATGCAGCTGCATACATTAGGGGTCAATCCCCACTGGTAATATGTACTTTAAGTTATTGAAGCACATTGAGGAACTAGCAGCATTGAGGGACTGGACAGATGAAACCCTCCACAATAATACATGTGATCATTATTCTCAATGTGTTTACAGGCTAGAATGAGGTGGCAAGTAAGGCACACTGCTGCGAAACATTCCATCCGTCTTCCTTTTCCCTGTATAGCAAGAACATTTAGCCCAGGGCTGTCCGTGTGTGTGTGTGTGTGTGTGTGTGTGTGTGTGTGTGTGTGTGTGTAATACTGCAGTTGATCAGTTTAGAAAATGCAAAGTTCATTCCAGGTTTTTCCTTGTAGTTTGAAAGAATTCATGCATGTCTAAAAGTGACTGATCTTCAGCAAGGAAAGCCTTATTGATTGAACAGAATTTGACTTGTCATTTTTGCTGCAAAACATTCTCTTTAGCAAATCCTCTGCTTTAACTTAAACATTGTTATTTTGGTCATTTTGAGACAGGGTCTCCCTGTAGCCCAGCTGGCCTAGAACTCACTATGTAGACCAGGCTGGAACTCACTGAGATCCACCCGCCTCTGCTTCTGCCTCCTGAGTGCTAGGATCAAAGGCATGTGCCACCACACCCAGCACCTAAACATTTTCTTAATACCAACTCTACATAAGGAACTATATCAGGACCTTATTGGAATGAAAATTAAAGAGCCAAGCAGACAGGTGCCTTTTCCAAGACCAGGTAGCCATTCATATCCAGAAACAGAAGGAGAGTCCTCAGAGGCCTGTCCTCCTCAGCTCAGCTCAGGCCCTTATGCTTCTGGCTCTCCATCTGGGACACTGTGGTGTGAGGGGGGATCTCAGGGCTGAAAGCACTTTTCATTTGATACCCTCTAACTATTTCATCTACATACAACTTCAGGAAGAGCCTGACGCTGGCTGGAATGAGCCCTCCCCTGGGAGGCAAGGGTCTTTAAGATATTTTGAGAGGAGGAGCAAGGTTAAGAGGTCTCTCCATTGCTCTAAATCCTGTGCTCCAGAGCTCATTGACACAGTGGGTTTAAGGGCTCCTTTGGAGCCATTATGGTTTCACACTGAGGCACCCTGGAGAACTCTTAACTAGATCATCATCCCCTTCAGGGTCTTTGATAAGCTTCCCGCCACTTTGGGGAACTCTGGAAGAGCTTCAGTGCAGACAAACAGAAGAACCTGTTTTTTAGGTTTGTGCCTTTGAAATAAAAAAAAAAAACAAAACTAGACTTGTCAGAGGTTTCTGAAGTGCCCCTTCCCCTTAAATCAAGCCTCTGTTGTCTATAGATCCTGGCTGCTGGATGTGTGTTGAATGCATTTCTTTTTCTTTGGAATTGCTTATGTTGTTTAATTGTACTTGCTCTGGCTGGTTGGGTTGGTTTGGGGCTTGTGTTTCTGAGATTGGGGTTTGGGTGATGATAGAAGAGACCCTCTAATGAGCAAACACAGTTATCATATCCAGGTCTGCAGAGCTCTGCTTTAGAAATGTAACAGAGCTCACATCATTTCATATGGAAGCAATTCCCCCTTGCCTTCTTCCCTGGAGTGAAGGAAATGTCTCTGGTGTATGGTTAAATACCTGCTAGATTAGACCTTCAGATAGCTTGGTGGATTTACGAAAAGCATAGAAAAAGCTCATGTTTTCAGCTGTCTATCCTATTTTAAGGTTCCTATTGCCCCTCAGAATTCTGAATTTACCAGATTAGCCCTAATCTAATATTTAGTTCCTTAATGTTTGAAACCTCTGCCTGGCCTGGGTTCCCAGCCTCGGTTGCCTATCTCTTTTAGCATCTCTGCATGCATAAGAGGGCTGTAGTTAAGACTGCGAGGGGCCTCAGCCAATGTAGAACGGATTGAGAGGATCCCTCTGGGTCATAAAGATAGGAGGCTAAAAACAAAAGGCCTTAAGCCTCTTTTTTTTTGCCCAAAAGTTCAGTCTTATTCAGATACGAGTAGATTTCCGAAAAGGCTGAGTTCCTCCTTGTAAAACAGAAGTTAAATTATAGGGTCAGAAATGGTTAACATAGTCTCTGCACAGGCAGAGTCAAGGGATTAAACCAGTGCATTGCTATGTTGCTTAGCACTTTCCAGCCTGGGCTAGGTGCCCACTTCTGGAACAACCAGCTTTGGCCAGGAGGCAGACAACACCAAACCAATATGACTGCCAAGAACCTGCTGCTGAAACCATATTGGGGAGTCAGGTTCCCAAAAAGAAAGCAAGGGACATACCCTTGTATTTCTACAGGGACCCTCCTTTAAGGGGTACTTCAGCTACCCAGAGTTCTTTGTATTCCTCAGAAGAAAGTTCCTCTGGGGAATGAACATGGAATTTTAGAGCAGTGGGGTTTTTAAGTTCCCCCCACCCTTCTCTGTGTCATCTTGAAGAAACTAAGGCAAAGGGAAAGCCATTGTTTTCCAGAATGTCTGAGGCTGGGTACTAGGTAGCACTCCTGCTTTCAGTAAGAGCAGCAAACACACCCCTTGTTCACCTTTTTTAGATGTCACGTAGCACGTATTTTGGAAGTAACTGAGTGCTTATATGGTCTTTATCTCCAAAAGCATGTAAAGAGTTCATGCAGTGCAGATACTGACTAGGCTTATGAGAATGGTGATACTGTGTGCAGCTTCAAACTTGTCTTAATATCATCGTAAATGATTTGTACAGTTTTAGAAAGAACATTTAATACAGATACATCTTGTTCTACGTCTCAGCTTACAGCTACCTGGAGCCACGTGCCCAGTATCCTTGCTCTTGAAGGCATTTGTGTCTGGGGCACAAGTGAAACCTTTATTCTAGTAGCAGACACATTGAAAGTGAAGTTTTGGTTGCTGTAACTACAGCTGCATTAAATTAGGCTCTAAGTGGAGACTTGGCCTCAGACATGATGACCCACCAGAGGCCATCAGAGCATGAGATGTTTTCAAGTGTAAGTAGTATCAGAATGGAGCTGAGAGAAACCTCACACCTTGTAACTTGACCCCCTTAGGCTTCAGAACTGTTCATGGGGTCTCAGAACATGTCAGGTATTTGGGGGAGGAGTTTGGCTAAGGTCCAGGGAGAGAGTTTTTTAAGTGTTTTCCACAGTGAGGCCAGCTGCATCATGATCATGCTTAGCCTGGAAAGTGCTTTAACCAGCCACTCTCTGGCTTTCCTGACCTTCCCAGAAGCCTCCCTGGCTACTTCGGAAGGCAAAACAGTGTCTTAGATACTGTCTGCTTTCTAATCTTCTCCCAGGGCACTGCCTGTGTGAAGTAGAACAGGTACAGCATAGCAGGGCTTGTGTAGACAGGAGGGCCTGCCTTAGACATGTGGGACCTCCCAGTTACATGGCTTCCTTTCTTTCCCTTGAAAAGGGCACACTAGAATTTCTGGGAGGCTGAGACTTGGAGGAAGGGATCAGAGCAGAGTTGGCTGACACTACATGTGTCACACCTGTCAGGTGCCTTTAAAAACCTCCACTCCTGGGGTTGGAGAGGTGGCTCAGCAGTTAAGAGCACTGACTGCTCTTGCGGAGGACCTGGGTTCAATTCCCAGCACCCACATGGCGGATACAAACCGTCCTTAACTCCAGTTCCAGGGGAATCCAAAGCCTTCTTCTGACCTCTGTGGCATTGCATGACACAGGTGCACTCACATACATACAGACAATACACTCATACACATAAAGTAAAAATAATAAAGTATTTTTTAAAAACCTTACTACTGGAGCACCTTGGAAACTACCTCTGCTAGCTTTTGATACAGCATATAGCACAACACTGGCAGGTGGGGGCATCATAAAAATAATGTGACATGAATCTTGATGAGGATGCAGATTGCCAGAAGCAAGTCCCAAAGTGCTGCTCCTTCTCCAAGAGTGTTTAGAGTGGACACAGAGCCATGGGAATAAGGAGGAGTGGAGGACAGAGAGGATGGTTTCTTTTCTGGAAAGAAACTTCGTAGAGATCAAGGGAGAAAGATGGGAATGGAGGAGGAACTTCGGCAAGATTACCAAGCATCTTAGCTCTGCAGGCCCACGGTGACCCATTCATTCATTGATCAGTTTATTCAACTTGTATTTTATTCAACAAATGTTTCCCAAGTTGTGCTGAGCACTGAGCATATAGTAGAGAATTAGAAAGGCATGTCTTGCCCTTGTGGCGCTTACACACTAGGTCCACCCTCCACATTTATTCAAGCTCAGTCTGTTGAAGTATCTAGTATGTACTCCATACTACAGTGAGCTACAAAGATGAGCCACAGTCTTCAAAGACTGATAGATGGGATGACATAATAGATCTCTCAGTTCCTACAGGAATTTGCTTTGTATCAGTTCCCAGACTCTTAGGTGTCTGGCCCTGGTCAGGGCAATGTGTGCAGGGCTCTCATTGGTATCCACTGTTAAAGGCAGACCCAGTGAGGAGTCTTACCACAGTTGTACTTGGCTGCCCCTTGCAAAGCTGTGTTAGCAGGATTTGATTGAAGCCCTGTAAACCCTGGCTCAGATCAGAGTTCAGAGCCAGTGACCAGTCCCATGAACCACTTTAATGACTTGAAAACAATCCTTTTAGGGATACAACATGTAGCAGGTTAACCCTCTAATATTCTTTGCCTCCCAATAATAATTGTTTCAAGCCAGCATCTCTTTAAATTTGGTTAATTCCATCAGGATCACGCCCCCCTCAAAAGAGGCTCATTAGTGGTTTTGAAATCTAAATGGGATGAAGAAAAGTCATTTATATGGCAAAAATCCCAGCTACACTAACTGGATTAAAGACTTTCTGCTGAATTAAAGAAAAAAATTGATTTACAGATTATTTGAAACTAATAAATAGAAGTGCTTCATGAAGCATATAGAGGAATCTACCCTAAAGTTGTATTTCCAAGTTGTCTTAGTGCTTATATTGCAATGGGAGAGACCCATGTTAAACAGACATATAGAAGAATTTCAGATGATGGTTAGAAACTGTGAGAGTTGCAATTATGGATCAAGAGAGGTCAGAGATGGCTTCTTTGAGAAGTGCCATTGAAGCCAAGCTCTGAACAGCAAAAAGGCCACAGCCACATGAAGAGCTGGAATCCAGTGCTCCAGACAGAGGGAGCAGGTGAGCGCAGAGCCCCTGAGAAGGAATGCACTTGATAACGGGGTAACAGAACACATGTAAGCAGACCACCACCGTTCCAGAGGGAGTGGTGGGCAGTGAGAAGAGCTTAAAGGAAACGGAGGGCTCAGTGTGCAGTTTAGCTTCTGCTTGAAGTCCGGAGAATACTTTAGAAAGGTGACCAGTGACTTTTGTAAGTCATCAACAGAAGAAAAATGTGCTTTAAATGTTTTATTTAGGACTGGGGTACTGTGTTGTCCCCCCCCCACCTTTTATACTTTTACACTGAGAGACACAGTGTTAGTAAAATGGAATATTATTTACAGAAGGGCTTTGGAAATTTTAAATCACTGCTTTCTCTAAATTTACATGGTTATGAGCGTGTTTAAAATGACCAAGGTCCTGTCTTTGTAGATGTAGAAGCACCGCCTCAGCTGCCTCGGAGCTAGTGGCACTCAACCATTCAGCGAAGCAGGTTACCCTAGGACTCCATTGCCATGGTCTTTCTCTCACAGAGGACAGTTGCCCTTTCTAGACCCACAGCCCCTGGAGGAGAGAGCCCTTCTGGCTGCCCTGCTGGCATATATGCATCCCCAGGGCAAAGGTGAGGCTTCCTCAGGCTGCGATTCCCAGGATGGCTCCACTCCAGGGCCATACTAGCTAAATGGAAATTATGAAAATATCCAGGGCAAGAAGCTAATAAATAAGAAGTGACAGGCATCACATATTAGGGGATTATCGTGCACACTGGCTGTTCTGCAAGATACATGATGGAGGATGAGAGGGTCTAGTAATCCCCCTGAAGTCTGAGGCTGATGTGCTGATGATATGAAAGGAAAGCAGCTTGACTGGAAGAGCAAATGATAAGATTGACATCCTGTGGGTGGCTGTTCCAGAACCTTCATTGTGGGTCTGTGGGATGTTCCTCAGAGGTTTTCCACAACATTTGTTTTTTCATTGTAGTTCCTAGCTGATGTCTGGAAAAGATAAAGGAATCTGTTTTCAGTTTGTTTGATGGTACTGGGAATAAGAAAGCAAAGGGCTGAGTTTGTCAGCCACTGTGGGTAAGGAAGGGGCTCCCTGAGCTCGTGTGGGCCACTATCTATGTGTAGCTTCCTTCAGGGGAAGCTATAGAAGAGTCACCCCAGCCACATGCCCAGTGAAAGCAGACATCATTTCAAGATCTTTCCCCTTTATTATTCCACCAGTCCTGCCAGAGCCATAAGTGTGGCACAGATTAATGGAGGAAAAAAAGTGACTCACGTACAGTTGGCACTTCTGTTCCTATTAGGGTCAGAAAGAGCAATTGCATGAAGATCACTTCTGGAAAGAAGGAAAAAGCATATGTTACTTATTGTTTTGGGTGAATGTTTTCATAAGAAAAGGGGATGCCGCATCGTTAATAACTCTGGCACGCCACACCAATTCTGGTCGGTCTGATAGATTAAACATGAGCCCTCGCTCATTATCCCAGCAGCCACGGCGCTTCGGCTTCCCCGCCAGCCTGATATGTATTCCATGCACAGTCAGGCTCTGAGTTGACATCTTCTTCTAAAATTGTTTGGCTGTAATAAATAGAAAACTTTCAGCCCTGCTGTAAAGTGTTACTGGTTGGCATCATTTCCTACCCCCTTTTAATTATTCCTGACACTGTGGAGAAACATCTAATATAAATCTGTAATGTGCACTGATGACAAACTACACGGTTGAAGGGCCATGTAATTTCTCCACAATTAATTAAAGTGCATGGAGCTTTTCCCCCCTTTCTTTCTTTTCTCCCCCCCCCCCCACCCAGCAGCCAGATGCCACTGACTGGCTCAAATAGCACTGCTGTCAACTGTAAAAAATTAAGATCCAAACCGTAAGAAAGGTACTTAGATAAAGAAACCAGATGCCAGGGTATTTGTGATACCACGGCATACATCTTGACGTGGCCGCCATTGTTCAGCATCTGTACCTCCACAGCCTTAATTATGCACTTAACTCAGCAAGCCTGTCAGCAGTTGATTTCCAAAAGTACTGTCACTTTGGTAAATCTTTTTATTAAAAATTGAATGGTGCCAATCAGTAAAGGAAGAGAGACAGAGACACTAGAAGCCCTTGTGGCTAGAGGTGGCTGCCGGTTTGCCTGTTTACCCTGGCAGCATACTGGTGTTTATGGGCATGTGTGTGTGGTCACTCGGAGAGGAAAAAAAATGCTCTGCTACCAGTTCAGTCTGATCTGCCACCTGGAATTGATCAAAAGCAAATTAATTTTCATTTTCAATTAGGAATACAATTAAGTCCAAAGTGCTGGTGGTGGGGGGGTAATGTTTACATACAGCTTGTGTGGTGGGAGCATGTGAGGAAATACCAGATGAAATGAAATACTTGTCCTCCTGTCTTTGTGTTTAACTCATTGGAGTGTTAAGGTGGCTACAGCAGTTCAGGCTCCCACAGAGTTTAGGAGAAGGAAGGGGAGGGAACGGGTAGCACAAGGCCCTGTCCTGCTGTTCTGAGGGTTTTCCCAGGATCCACCTGGGGATGATGATGTGGGTTGTTTTTTTTTTTTTTTGTCTTTTTGAGACATGGTCTCCTTTAGCCCCAGCTGTCCTGGAACTCACTATGTAGACCAGGCTGGCCTCGAGCTCACAAAGATCCACCTGCCTCAGCCTCCCACGTGCTGGGATTAAAGGCGTGGGTCACCACACCCGGCTGATGTGGGCTTTTTTCTTTTTTTTTTGGCTTTTTGAAACAGGGTCTCCTTGTAGCCCCAGCTGTCCTGGATTCACTGTGGAGATCAGGCTGGCCTTGAACTCACAGAGCTCCTCCTACCTCTGCCTCCCCAGTGCTGGGATAAATTAAAGGTGTGCGCCACCACGCCCCGGCATTGATTTCGGTTTTTTAATGAAGAGCCTGCGTGAGGAAACAGGAACTTGGCCTTCAGACTGCTGGCTTTCGCTGTCAGAGTATTACCTAGCAAATGAGTTTTGCTTCCCAGTCTATCCCTCACCAGAGATACGGAGTGATTATGTGAAAACAATCTGGCTGGTGAATGCTCGTCACAGGATCCCAGCTCTTTTCACCTGACTTTTCTCTACATTCAACTGCTGCCTTTGTTGGAGTCCTGGATTGGGGCTAACTGCCTGGAAACAGTCGACCCAGGGGTGGTAATGTGGCAAGTTTTGACCTAGATTTTAAGGAAAGTCAAGTATTTGTCAATTACGAATCTTAAGAATCCAGATAGACTCAGATGTTACATGGCCAGCTTTCTGGTTGGGAAGCAGAAGTTTTCTCTCCGAATCGGTTCCTCTGCCAGAGCAGCATGCTGACATGCTGAGAATTTTCTCACAACCCGCTTCAGACCAGTGTCTTTGAAAAAGCAGAGTGGGTGATAAATATTTTGCCATCTGAATAACAATGAAGATAACCTCCCATAATAGCTTACATACTCCTGGATTCCTCCAGTGATGGATTGAGAAGATTCTGGGTCATGGGCGCAGCTGTTCCTGTGAAAGACCATCTCCAGCAGTGTGCTGGCCCTAGATCGTCACTGCTCCGGGCCACGTTTTACTTCAGACCGCCCCCACCTCCCTTGTCCCAATGCTAGGGTTTACATTTCCTCCCTGCATGGTATTTGTGCTTTAAAAGATTTTATTACTTCTGCTACAGTGGAATTTCTCCTTTTACTAGGCGGTTGGCATGAGCACAGCCCGAAACCGCAATGGAGTTGTTAACACGCTGGGATCAGCTTTTCCCCCTTTAAAGCTATTCTTTTCTTCCTTTATTTTCTTAAAGGGGGAGAGGGGTAAGCTCCAACAAATCAACAGAACTATTAACTTTCTGATTTATTTGCTACAGAGAGCAAAAAAAGTTAATGTGAAGTGACAGAGAAACCAGAACAGACAGTATGAAAACATTCTCTGTGCAAGTTTCCAACTGAAATCGTACCGCAAGCTGTTGGTTATCTGGAGATAGACATCTTCAATTTCCTGATTGCATAATAGAAATGGGATTTCTTTTTCCTCTTAAGAAAAAGCATTATCCATAATGTCGACAGAAAGTTCTCTGTGCTTTAGGGTCCAGAAAGTACTCCTATTCAGAGTATCTTCTCAGTTGCTGACAGTGTCCACCATTTCTTCTCCTCCATGGAAAAGGTCCACAGTGCTAACGCCATTAGGGTAGAAGAGGAATTGCCTTCCTGGCTCCTGCCGTGTCGTGAACTGGCACTGAGGAAAATGAAGCAGAGGATTGACTGGAGTCTTAATAGTTGCAGTGCCAACATACCATATGGCTTCTCAAGTATGTCATGGTTGGACATTTCTAAAGCTCAGGGCAGTTCAGGACAGTTGTCCTGGCTGGTCCTGCCCACACTGTAGTTGACCCACTCTTCCCACAAACTGGTGTGGGTCTGAAGTTCACTTGTCATCCCAATATAGTTGATGACAACACACTACACTTCCCTCTCCCCTGGGTTTCTGAAGACCCATGTCTAAGGAGAAATACTTGGCTTTTACTACAAGTCACATCACTTGGGCATTCCAAATGCCCAAAAGCAGACCTCATTTTTAAATCACCCAGTATACTGATACTTCATTTTATTGAACACAGTGTTTTAAAATTATATTTAAAAGGCAGCTTTTTTCGTCTCATGTGCCCTTGGCTGGGAAATAAAGGAAGTCTCTTTTAAGAGGTGTTTTACATTTTACGACTACTGAGAGAGAACATAGTTCTTTAATAGGTATATATGTAAGAGTTCCACATTACAGGTTTTCAGAGATTGGAAGTTCTGGAACAAGATTGTTTGCTAACATGTCTGAAGGCCAAAAGAGCCGTGGAAACCTCAGAGGTTTGGATACCGAAACAGAATACTCCTTAGACTTGTGGGCAATGGGAGCTTTCCTAAAATCATGTTATTCTCACTGATAGCAGCATTCTGCCTTGACTGTGAATAAGGGGTATACAAGATGGACCCCTCTTGTCTTCTACTTCATGGTTATGGGCATGTAATATGTTCTTCATTGAGCCAGGCAATTGATAGAGACGCCAGTGCATTTAAAACTTGCGTCTACTGGAAATGAGACTTGCATTCCTTCCAGAAATGGATGCTTTTCTGTGTCCGCCACTATCACACATCTTGATTTTTTTTATGCTCACTCTTAAAACAATAATATCAAACAACTTCAGGGGAAAAAAGTTAAATATTTCCATATGAAGAGCTGATTAAATTTGTATGGTTTTCTTTTCAGTAAAAATTGATATGTGATGAAACACAGTAGAGCTGCATATCTGGTTGGGGATGGTACTCTGCAGCCTCTGATCTCTGCCCAGCTGAGGGCCAGGGTCTGGCTGCTGTCCTGCAGTAGCCTGGGTTCTGATATGCCCACTCTTAGGCACTGGCCACAGAGTCAGTGGTCACCTAGCTTGGGTCTTCCTTCTCACTGCACATCATTGTCCTGTGCCTTTATTTCCCTCCGTGTTCTCTTAGAGGGCAGATGAGTCCACATGAAGTGTTACGGTTGATAGTGAACACGTGGTGTTCTGTCAAGATTCCTTCAGTGGGAAGGAGAGATTTGTCATGGGGAAGCTAATTTATTGACCCATGTGTCTGCAGAAGTTATGGGTACCTGGCTTTAGCAGAGTGTGGTGTGTGGCCTGTGTTATTTTGCCCATGGGCTGTCCCTACTTCTGTTGTTCCAGTTTTTATTCTGACTCTCTTCTTGATCACCAAGAGATGGTTGCAGCAGCTGTCTGTCCATGGCCATCTTCCACAGGGAAATGGGGGCCTTTATAAGCCCTTGGGACAAGACAGAGAGGTTTCTTGGAGGGAAAGTAAAGCAAGGTAGAGCTGGGTAGATACTCTGACCAAACCAAGAATGTCCTTCACCTGTGGGAAAAGCCATTCTACCAAAGAAGACCAGAATATAAACTTTCATCGGGAAACTGGAGTCTCTGGGGTAGCCCACATTGATTTTCTTTTCATTGTCTTTCAAATATGAATACTAAAAGAAAAGTGCATCCTGGTGTAAATGTATAGGCTTCACTTTGCTTTTCCTAGCATTCAGAGCAAGGAAGAGGCATTATTGCTGCAACCAGTGGCCAAAGGTAACAACTGAAATTTTGTTCAGTCCAGAGCCAGGGTCTGTCCAGACTGAAGCAAGCTTCTGCCCCTGCTCCCCCGTGCCCTTGTGACTGGACTCTGATATGGGCTAGCACACGTTTACAGCCTTTTATTCCCGTCTCTAGGATCCGCACTCATCCTCCATTTCTGTTTTCCAAAAGTCCCTTTTCAAACTGGGCACGGTAGCCCACACCTGTAATTCCAGTACTCTGGAGGTTGAGGCAGGAAGATCACAAGTTCTCTCCCAGTTTCCAAAGGTCTCATGCCAGGTCTTGGTGGAAGTTAACTTGATTCTTGATTCCATGCTCTTGTTTGGCCAAGCTGTTACTGCCCTGAACACCTCTTCACTACTACACACGCGCGTACTGTATTCATGCCTTTCTCCAGAGGTTAGGGCTTGGAAAAATTGATAGGTGTTGTTCATTCCAAGACTCTTCAAGTAAATTCCTCTAGCAGGAATGGTAGAGGTCTCCCCACACAGGGACTTCAGTTTCCTAACAGAGAAAAAATAGAGATTTGACTCTCAACATTTGTTAGGCTCCCGAGGAGGGGTCAGTGCCAAAGAGCTATTCTAGATCTTTATTTGTCAAGTAGTATTTACTGTGGACTCCCTCACAGCCCTGTCATCACAACTAAGAGAACTAGTCTGCAAACAAAGCCTTCTCCTCCTCCTAGGAAGATTTCTCTCTAATTAAAAATTTACACATACTAAATAAACAAGGGCACTTTTGAAATGTAAATTTGTCATTTTCATAGGCTATTTGAACCAGCTCCCCCTACCTGGAGACCATTTCTCCTTCAGCACAAAGGGATGTGCTCCCTGCTTCCCTTTAGTCTGGTGTGGCCCAAGTTCCGCATACACTTAGATCCTGGTGTGGATTTTTTTTCCTTGAACACTTTCTGCAGTTTAGTTATTTGTTGTAATTATCAAGTTCATTTTTCTCTAATAGATGTGATTAAGTATATTTAGCACTGTGTAATGAGTTTTCTGCCTGGTTGCATCTTAGCTAATAAGGAATTCCTCAGCGGCATCTCTGACAGCTGCCGCGGGTCCCAGGTCTGCATTGCCGCAAGAGACCCCTTCCATGAACTGCTAGCATTAGAGAAATTAACTCCATTACACTAACCATAAAATTGAGGCTGAAATTTGATTACTAATAGATCCTCAATTCAGCTAGAAACTGTAGCAGTGGGGAGGAAGGTGAGTGCCTGTGAAATGCCTGTGTCCACGTTTTCCTCTGTGCGTGTGTTCAGATGTTTCCCAGCTAGCCCTCCCATTTATTTCCTGGATAGAAAGGAGAGATCAAATGAGCAGCCGATGGGCTTGGACCTGAGTCCATCTGCAGGTGTGAGGGGGGAGTCTTTGTCACTGCTATGAGGGTGGTACCTCTTATTAGTGTCTCAGCCTGTGCTGAGCAGAGAAACCTATGGGTATGTTTTTGGCCATGGAAACTGGGTGCCATTGTCACAGGCAGTCCAGATTTGTAAGGCTAAAGTGCTGAGGACAATTAGTAATTGGTGACTGGCTGCTATGATGTATAGTTGCTTAGCAACGGTCCCTGAATTAAGTCTCTGGAAGGGGCATACAGGAAGAGACAGACAGGAAGATGAAATAGGTGCCATTTCAATGTGTAGGTGTCTCCGTAATGAAAAAAAAGAGTAAAAGATATTTGTAATCATAGAAATGCCTGAGTAGAGAATTGGGGCTAAAAGAAAGCAAAGGTAGGACATAGTTCTCTTGATGAATAAAATGAGAGTAAGTGGCAGTTGAGCAACTCCATTGATGTCAGAGCTTATTGTCTTCCTTTGACACTTTTTATGACTCCAGTGCAAGCAGGACCAGGGAGCATTCTTTATCCAAAATGCAGCTTGGAAATTTGTGGGAGCAAGAAATAGAGAATGAAGACCTGCTGCCTGGAAATCTTTAGAACAAGATTCACTTGGCTTCTGTTTATACCAGTGAACTGGGGTTCACTGCACAGCAGGGTCCAGTTTGGATTTAGTCCTGCTCTGGATACCAGGTAGAATGGGTGCTCTCCGATTCTGATGCTCAGTCCCATTCCATTTCAAGTTCAGAAGTATCTTGAAGGGGCTAAGAGCAGCATACTCATTTCATCAGACTTAGCTGAGGTTAGAGGCTTTCGGCAGACTAAGATAGCACCTCGAACTACATGATTTAGAGAACTGGATTTGCCTCTGGAAGGCCAGATGAGCAAAAGAAAGTGGAAAAGCAGTAAAAGACCTTGATCCAGTTACTGAGCCTTGTTAAGGGGCTGCCTTATCTATGGCAAGGAGCTCTATCTGGAGGTCTGCAAAGGGCCAGGGGCTCATTATTGTGAGTGAGGGCTGTTTTGCAATTAGTGTTGAAACACTGAGATAAAGAAAGGATATATAGGAATTAAAAACAGATAACGTAAACACTAACAAAGAGTCTTAATCCCCCTGGCTGAGTGTTTTGCATGTTCACCTCTGATCAGAATTCTTAATAATATTGAGTGTGTTGCAACTCAATAAAGATTCCCTAGGAAGAAACAAGTCGATTCTTGGATTAAAAACCACAAGAAAAAGACAGAAACAGAAAAACTCGCCCTCATGTATTTCTGTTACTTTACAAATGAAAATTAAATAAACTTTATTACAGGGAGAAGTTTGCATCACCTGGCTCAGATCACTTATGGTCACAATTCACTCCCCCATCTTCTAGTGACTAGAAATGTATCTTGGGGGCTCAAAAAGCAGATACTCTGTCTCTACAGATGATTTGTTTTTACCTGAAGAATAAAGATGTTTTGATACAAAGTTATTGTTATACAATTGAGAAAATCCTTACTGCCTTGGCCTGAAGTTCCCAGTGCAGAGGAAGCTGATAACCATTCCTGATTCCTGCCTGACTCCTATAAAGTGCTCATCCCTGTTTGCAATAGTACAGGACTGTC
Source organism: Nannospalax galili (assembly GCF_000622305.1). Classification (NCBI taxonomy): domain Eukaryota; kingdom Metazoa; phylum Chordata; class Mammalia; order Rodentia; family Spalacidae; genus Nannospalax; species Nannospalax galili. The sequence continues at coordinate 1,166,944 of NW_008335435.1, forward strand.
TGGGCAGTGAATACTCTGCTCTGAGAAAAGGTCAAAATGACAGTGCAAAATAGCAGTATAGTCTGTCTAGTAATCAATGATACCAGTTTAAATCTTTGAGCTAAGGGTGCTCTGTGCTCCCACATTCCCACCCCCTATTTGTCACCCTCAAGTTAGTAACACTCATAGTTGAGTTGTCCTAACACCCAGCTTCCCTGTGGGACTGAGTACTTGGAAAGCAGGGCCTATGTTCCCTGCTTACTTAATATCTTTTCCTGTTTCTGGGATAAAATACCCTGACTTAAGGGAGAAAGAGTATTCTAGCTCACAGTTCAAGGGCACAGTCCATCATGGTGGGGGAGTCAAGGCTGTAGGTACAGAGGCAGCTGGTCACTTTAATCCACAACCAGGAACAGAGAGCAATGGATGCAAACTAGTACTCAGTTTGCTTTCTCTTTTTTATATAGTCCAGGATCTCAACCCAGGGGATAGTGCCACCCATACTGAGTGGGTCTTCCATCCTCAACCTAATCAGGGCAGTCCCCCATAGGCACGCCCCGAGGCCATCTCCCAGATGATTCCAGATCTCAAGTTGACAGTTAATATTAATCATCATCATACTTGCTTTCTGCTGACTTGTGTACTGTGGCATTCAGCACAGGATGTAGTCCATAGAAGACACCCAATAAATATAAATTGAATCAAATTATTAGAATCTGGCAGTGGTAGCTAGCCACAAGATGACTGCTAATGGCCCTTATCCCCTGGTATTCTCAGGCTATGTAAGTTCCTCCATTTTAATATGAGCTACATTTGGTGACTCACTTCCAACAAATAGAATAAATGTGATGAATTAGGCCTTACAAGATAATGCTTTCTGCATAGACCAGTCACTATAAGGGAAGCTGATTGCCGTGTTTTCAACAGCCCATGGAAGAAGCTCTTGTGATACAGAACTGAGGTTCCCAACCAGTCACCATGTCACTGAGCTGGGAAAAGTATTTTCCAGCCTGACTATAGCCCTGGTTCATTTTGTGATTACATGCTTAAGGAAGACCAGGAGCTGAAAGACCCAGGCCCTAAATTCATGCATAAGCTACAAGATGATAATCCTTCTTAATTTAAACTATTAATGGGGGTGGTGGTGTAAGGGTGGGAAGGGCAGTAGATAATGACTACACTAGCCAGTTATCAACTCCTTTTGTTGAATGCCAGTTCTACTACAGAGTGTGCTAGATGCTAAGGATTTCATGACAATGCAAAGTCCATGCCTTCAAGGAACGTAGAGTCTGGGAGGGAAAGGACAGTGTGAACACAGAGTTCCACAGGTCCATGCAGGTGTAGTGGGCACATAAAGAGGTAAGCTGGAATATCAGCAGCCATCCAGTTGACAAAGTGGTCTCATAGAGCCATACTTCCCTGCCCCTACATGCACAAATACATCATCCACAACACTTCATTCTTTACTGCTCCAAGGCTACAGTAGCTTTCAGTTTTGCAGGCCTTGTTTAGCACTGTGCCATATTACATTGATTTCTGATAGGGCTGAGTGGTCACTACAGGAGGGAGAGTACTCAGATACTTCTTGACCTTTGGTCATGATCCTTTTGTACTGAATTTGACTTAATTTGAGTGACTCTTGACAGTCTGTCAGTTCTCATTACTCTCTTAGGCTCTGTCATTCACACCATTTTCTAGGGGTCCCTTGATAGAAGCTAACTATTTATTTTTAAGGGCCCATGGGCTGGGAATTCAGCTTAGTGGTAGAGTGCTTACCTACCATGTATAAGGCTCTGTGTTCAATCCCCAGATTCCTAGTATTGCAAAATAAATAAGTGAATACTAAAAAGTAAATTAATCAATTAATTACTAAAATGATAAAAGGACAAAAATTCCATAGGATTATCTTGTTGTGTGTTTGTTTGTTGAGACAGGGTCTCATTTAGCCCAGTTACACCTTAAACCTGCAGTGTAACTGACCATAGCCTTGAACCCCTAATCTTCTTCCCTCCACCTCCCAAGTGCCAGAATTATAGGCATGAGCCACTATGCCTGGCCCATGGAATTAACATGGTGGGGGTGAGTCATGCTCTGGGTGAAGCCACATCCTTCTGCAGAATATATCTAAGGGATGCCTCGAAGATAGAGGCACTGGCAACATGCCTTAATACACTGATGGTCACTGATGGTAGCTCACAGCATTAAAAACATATCTCCCTTGGGACACAGGGCTGATTCTTTCTAGTTGCATGGCCTCATCCTCTGTAAACAGAGCCGTCTCTACACATGGACCAGGCTTAGAGCCTGCAGATGTAATGGAAGCAGCCCTGCTGGGTCTGGGCCCTCTATCCTGAAAGGGGTAGGGTCCAGGAAGGAACAGGAACAGGCAACAAACAGATCCAGTAATACAGAGAAGATATGCCAAGCTTACACTGCCTCCAAAGACGAAGAAAGGCAACATGTTTTTTTCTCCTGTGCTGAAGACTGCAGTGAAAAGCAATAGGATGTTGATACCATCCTGCAGGTATAGCTGTCATAAGTGGGTAGAAGGAGGCAATTTAAAGGAATACTTGGCTCTCCCCCACTCCCTGTGCATGAACAGGACAATGATGGGACAATTGGCTGTGTTCAGGGCCTTTAGGTACCCCTTAAGGATTCTCCCCCTGTGTGCTGCCGCTGTGCATGCTTGGTTGTGGTGGCAGTTGTTTTAAAATGGAGAATGTGTGAGATGAGACTGCATAAAAGATGGACTTGTTTTATGTGTGGGATATTGCCTGTCCTTCAGAGCTATGTGTCTCACTTATGGGATGAGCCAAAGTAAGAGAGATAAACTAATATTTTGTATAAGCTGAGCCAGACAGTACAGATGATAAAGATGTTTCATCTTCTTATGCATGCAGAAAATATGAAAAATCGTAGTTTACACATATTTGCTCAATTCAAGTGTAAAATTGGGCCCCTCGATTGCCCTGGGCCACAGTGGCTATGTTAAGGAAGCTCGATTTACCTTGCAGCCGAGTGAAAAATGATCAGAATATTAGACTCATCTAGCCCACATTAAGGGGCCATTGCATTTCCCGACAATTTTATGCTATCTCAATATGAAAACAGAGCAATTTCAACTCATATCAGGTTATGATCGGCAATTACAGTTGCATAATTCACCTACTCGGCTCTTTGCAGGGCCTTTATTTTCCCTTTTGGTGACATTCCTGAGAAAGTGCCTGATAAAAATGTCATATATCATCCCGGCTTTAGAACTCGTGAGGGGGTAATCTGCCATGCCTTGCTGAGCCCATATTCATCACTGGAGTTTTGACTTGGAGGGGTCATGGCACTCATAATTTCCTGTTTGATATTGTCCTCGCCAGCTCTGACAAGGGCTGTAAACGCTCGCTTGTAGGCGGTGGTTAAGCGCTGTGCCAGTGGGCCTCATCCCCTGCAATAAACTGTGCATTACTGTGGCTCATGCTGTAGTTGGCTCTTTCGAAGATAATTAGATTTGATGTCAACATTTCTTTATCACCTGCATCCTTTTGTGCATCTGTGTGTCAAGTTGTTATTTCCGGATTTATTAGCACCCTCAGAGCTACTCTCTGTCAGCCTCTGTGCTGTTTGTGTTGACAGTTGTAAAGTTAATTACTAGTACTAATGAGCATCGGGCTTTTGGTGGACATGGCGTTTGGACATTTAAAACTATAATTAGTGTTTTTCCTTGTGTAGAGCCTCAGTTTAAAAAAAAAAAAAAGGACCCCCATTCCATTTTTTTTTCCTTAAGCAGGTTTTGGTTGGTTTT
>NW_008335435.1:1170768-1192375 GCF_000622305.1 Nannospalax galili
AAAAAAAGGACTCCCCTTCCATTCAGTTTTGACATTCTGTGTGCAGTCAACTTATCTTTTATTCAAAGGCTCCAAAAACTCAGTTCTGTTTCTTTTTGAAATAGACTTCCTTTGCATTGTACCTCCATGAATAATTTCTTTTGTTCCTTCCTTTCCTCCAACTTCATAATGTGGCCACTTCTTTGCCTTGAGAATTAAGGATGGAGATGGCAGAGTGATCAGAAATTGTGCTGGGTGGATGCTGGCCTTGGCCCAGTCAGTGAACTGCAAGTTCTCCCCCTTTTAACTCTTTTTACATCTCTCTCTGGGTTCTGCAGAAAGAGTCAGATGGTAAAGAAGACTAGATCAAATTAAAAGTGTCATAATTTTCTGAGTGGCTAGTCCCAATAGAATAGTGGTAGCTAAATTTTTGCAGTGGTAACTCAAGGTCAAGAATCACTCACGGCAGGCTCTTTCCACAGATGACCCCATTTAATCCTTTAATCCTTGCCCAGGTCAGCACTGTTATCTCCATTTCACAGATGGAGAAACTAAGGTTTAGAAGGGTAAGGAACTTAGGCAAGCTCTGACCTGGAGGCTGTGCTGGGATTCACATCCAGCCAGCATGACTCACAGCCTGTACTCTTACCCGGGATTCCATAGATACAAAGTGTGCTTTCAGGAAAATTAGCAGACTCCAGGGGAGTGTATTCAACTACAACAGAAAGCAATCACTTACCAAATCAGAATGACTCATTTGTATTTCTCTCCCAGTGGTGGAAGGACTCTAGTTTCAGCGTCGTGGCAATTATCTCTGGCATGTACCTGATGGAGGTATTTGTTTGGTCTATTGCGAAGCACCACTCCCCAGCCGCTATTCATGTTTACTTTCTATTCATCATTATCTGCCATTTTGCTAAAGAACTATCCTTCACAGACATAAATCATCTATAAAAATGCTCTGGCTCAGAGAAAATTTCGCCCTGGCACTGCAATGATGAGATAACCATTTTCATCTCTTGTTGAAGCATTGAGATTTATTGGCTTTCGATGGGCAACAGCCCAGGCATCACTCTCTGCTAAACAGACTCCCACTTGCATTTATTCTTATTGCATTTAGCCATTCAAAATGGAGCTCTCGGAATCCCTCGAGGGTCCCTCCCCAGCCTGGGTGGGGTGTTATTACTTTATATTAGATAAGGAAAGGACACACAAAGAAACAAGCAGTGATTCGGATGATTTTTTATTTCCGTTTAGCAGTGATGACAGAATATCATAGTGAAATGACTTCAAAAGTCATTTTTCCCCACCGCCCTGGTTCTGCAGCCTTGTCCCTTGAGGGCTCTTCCATTGTACAGTGTTATTAATTCTGCTAACTTTCAGACTTCATTGCTGACAACAGGCCTCTTGGCTTTCGCAGCCTATTACATTAAATTTCCCATCAAACCATGTCAGCCTCTGAGGTCACAGATTTCAAGAGAAGCTTTAGATATTTTGCCATCTGACTTCACGGGCAGGTGTTTTCTAAATTGCTTTTAGGTTTGTTTTTCCAGTGTCAGAAATCAGCTTGAACCTATTTAAAAAAACTCAGCCGGCTAGTGCTCATCGGGATAAGAACAAAGCAGAGTTTGAGGTGCGCCTGAACTGTGCGCGTGTTTGTGTTTGTGCACCTGCACATATGCGCTTGTATTTCACTTGACCTTCCAAAGGGAAAGCCAAGCCTTCCAGCTCACCTTCAATCCCAGCCCCACCTTGTGAGTAGAGTATCTTGTTGACTGTTTTCCTAGTGAAGCCCCAAAATACAGTGTGGCTGCCCAGCTCAGCTCTACTGACTTTCATTTGGGAAGGATCTGGGAAACTGTTGAGTGGCATTATAAGGTCATGCTGAGCAAATGATTGTAGATCTTGTCCAGGACCAGCAGCTCTTAAACATGGAGTCCTCACCTGGTGACAATACAATTTCAGTGTTTTCCCTTGATGTGTTAATTTAGGCACACTGCTGTGGGATTAAGATAAAGGAAAAGGCCGGGCGTGGTGGCGCACACCTTTAGTCCCAGCACTCGGGAGTCAGAGGCAGGCAGATCTCTGGGAGTTCAAGGCCAGCCTGGTCTACATAGTGAGTTCCAGGACAGCTGGGGCTACAGGGAGACCCTGTCTCAAAAAGACCAAAAAATAAATAAATAAATAAATTAATTAATTAATGGAAAAGTGGAAACCCTCCTCCCAAGGAACATGGCCACAGGCACCCATGTTTACTGTCAAAATTACATTTCGAAGGAAGGCCACAGAGGAAAATGGAACTAGGGCTCCATTTAAAAACAGAAAAGAAATGAGACGTTATTTTTAAAGCAGTCAGCTCACAAAAATGAATACAAATCATTTGGCAGACCCAAAGTGCTCTTGAAACCTTATTTACTGTTAGTTCCAGTTAATATTTCTGTTCCCAAAATGACAACATTCAAATCTCAGCTTGCTGCTTCAGTTCAGATTTACAGGTTTAGCAGTTGCCAGACCTCTGTCCATTCACACATGTGCATGTGGGAGGGTGGCAGAGTGACAGCCTGGGACTTAAAGAGGGAGGACCTTGCTTCCTCAGTGACAGGCATCCAAACATGCCAGGACCATACCCAAGAGCAGATGACCGGCACTCCACTGTTCACAGGAAGCCCACCACTCACTGTGCCCACCCTGTTACTCTCATAATTTCTAGACCCATGGAAGCTGCTCTCAGCTGAACCCATCATTAGCCAGCTCTACCTGCAGGAGGAGATGTGAGCCCAGCCAGGGCTGGAGAAGGATGAGGGAGGCGAGGTAGTGCCGCTGTGTTTCTTCTTGCTAGCAGCCATAAGGAGAGAGAATCATTTGTGGCACTCTGGGGACAGTTTTGTCACCCTGACAGTAATGCTGTTATGTGCTGGCTTGACACACAGGATGAATCCATAAAGACAGATAAGTAACTGTGAAAGTGGCTGGGGATCAGGCTGAGTGCCACCACTCACCTGCAGTGACAAATAGATAGTCATGAAGGATTGGAAATCCTGCCCAACATGGAGATCTGTCAGCAAGGAGATGGAGTGCCACCCTGGTGACACAGTCAGCTCGAGTAAAGTGAGCATGTGCACATGCATTTCCTGGGATGTGGAAGGAGGTTAACTTCAGAGCCTGGAGGGGTGACTTTCCTGAAAGGGGTGCATGTGCTGATGTGGTGGGAGAGGACTCGGTTTCAGTGCTGTACTTTTGCTTTATGGTGTGGAGCTGGGTGCCGGGGGTGGGGGGCTTGTCTTTTTATTAGTACGTTCAGGCACATTTGGTTAACTGATGCTTGGTTTCCATTTTCTCTGAGATTTTTCTTATACCAATAGGGGTCCCCATCTGCAAATCAAATGAATCAAGTTATGATGGTGAGCAGAGTATTTCTGTGAAGCTGCTGACGTCGGTGACAGCAGGCAAAGGGCAGGCAGAAGTGGGGACCCTCGAATTCATCTTTATGCCGGGAAGGACTGCTGTACTGCTTGGAAATATGCTTTTCTTCAATGAAAGAAATTCAGAGGGAATAGGAAAAAAAAAAAAAAAAAAAAAAAAAGGTTCAGGGCCAGTCCTGCTATTTCATTTGAGCAACAAAGAATTTTTTTAAAGTACTTTTTACACTTTTGGAGTCCACTAGTTTTAGGCAGAATAGACCATCTTTGTTTTGGTTGTTCTTGACTCCTGAACATCTGGCAGTGTGCTCAAATCTTCCCAGAGAACCATGAAGCACATTTGAAGTGAAAAGTAAACACAAGTGATAAGAATAAAAACCTCGGGTCCTGGCAAGGATTTAAACAGAAGCTAAGAGACTTTGTATGGCCTCTTAGAGCACTTTGCTGCCTTTTGATTAGAAGAGTATGTTGACCCCGGATGTGAACATAACCCTAACCGGAAAGGCTTCAGGCAAGACAGGTCTGGGTCTTCCTGGCAGGTGAGTGGGAGGTGAGAACGGGCACAAACCAAGATTCTACCATCTGTTTCTAGAATAGCCATCAGGCTTGCTAGCATGAATATGGTGGGTGTGGAGAGTTCAGAGACCCAAATTCTTATTCTGACCTTTTTAAGGTAGTATTTTGTTTTCTATTTTATTTTAGGGCCACACACATGCTATAGCAAGCACTCTACCACTAAGGTACATCCCCCGCCCTCTTTTCATTTTGTTTTGAGACATGGTCTCACTAAGTTGCCTGGGCTGGCCTTGAACTGGGATCTTCTTTCTTGACCTCTAGAGTAGCTGGACTTACAGGCTCAAGCCACAAGGCCCTGCCAAGATAGTATTTTGAAACAATGAAAATATAATAATGAACTTGCTTTGTCCAGGTGAACCCCCTTGCCCAGTTTCTTTGCGGTTACTTTCCCACCTGTCCTTATCTTGGAAATGTGCTGAGCTTATTGTGACTGAACGAGTGCGGCTAACTTGGAGTGAACCAGGTCCTCGTGTTTGTCAAACTCCGACTCTTCAGAAATGGTTATGTGCAATTGAAGCCACTGCCATCACGGCCACTGCCCAGATAGTGTTACTTCTGCTGGTGCTCCTGTGCAGGCAAGCTCTTGCAACCATGTATTTCTTTAGAAAACCCCAGAATCTGTTTGCTGGTTTCAACTCCTTTGTTTTTTTAGTTTATCATTTTTAGGTAGCTGAGAATGTTTTTAAAGCAATTTGGCGGTAATGAAAACATTATTTTTTGGCCCTAGGTTCTTTGTTTGACATATTTTGACCCTATCATCTTAACTGTAATTTAAGCTCTGATCCCAAGAAGCCTTATTAAAGATGTCAGTTTGTGCCCTAGAATAGCAAATGTTCCTGTGAGCTTTGACTCCTGAAGGAAACTCTATTTTGAAAGAATAAAAGATTTTCCTGATAAATATGTTCCTCATTTTGGGCTAATATTTTCGGTGTGAGCATGGAGCTGGGGAAGGTTTCTACTGTTGCCTGACCCCACTTGGTCCCACTTTCTGGGATCCAGAGCCCTTTTTACAACCCCCAGCATTTGAGTTTTATTTTGCCAAGAACACTTTTGTAATGGGCTATAAATCTTCCTATGCACACCTGATTTAAAAGCCTCTACATGAATTAAAAAGAGGGCAAGCCACTAGCCATGGGGTGGGGGTGGGGGGGTTCAAAGGTAAGCATGTCAGGTAATCAGGGCTCTGGTGACTGTAAGGAGTTCTGCCAGGATTTTATTAACTTGGGCACCAAGGTCACACTGCTTCTTAGGGCTACTGTGAAGAAATGCAAGCAGGGAGCCCTTCCTTGGCTGCACTTTTTATTTTCTCATTAATTCAGGATTTCCCAGAAGGCATTGGGCTCCTTCCTACCTGTCCTCACTGGCCACTGAGGGTCACCAAGACAAGGACACTGGGGGCAGAGCTGGCAGGCCGTGCTGGCACTGACTCCAGTCACCACCGCCCCCCATCGTCCTTGGCCTCTGCTTTCTGCTCTTCTGTGTGCATGCCCTGGTGGTAGTTGGAATGCCGAGGACCACTGTTTGTCGATAAGAAGTGTCCAAGGTTGCCAGTTTCCTCCATTTTCACTCCAATATCAACTTCTCAATGAGAGTGCTTTGAAGGAGTGTCTGCTGAACAGTTTAACTTCATCTTTGTGGCTGGCTCTCTTGATCTCTAGGTGAAACTATTCCTGGAGAAACCTGAACTGCATTTAGTACCTCTCCAAGAGTTGGAAATTATTTAAGTAAAAGGTTAAACTTTAAGAAAATGGCATGCCCAGCCCCTCCTTAGGAGTCATGACATTGTATCTGTTACGATTTGAGCGTGAAGTATCCCCCCATAGCCTCATATGTTGAATGCTTGGTGTCCACCTAGCAGAGCTACTTTGGAGAAGTTCTGGAAAGTTACTGAGGAATCTGGGCAGAGGAAGTAGGTCACTGGGGCTGGCCCTTGAAGTCTGTCACATGACCTCCTTGTGCCTTGTGCTTCCTGAGGTGAACAGCCACATCCTCCACATCGTCTAACCATCATGATGTTCTACTGAAGCTCATGGGGCCGAGCACTCATGCAATGAACCTCCGAAATCATGAGCTGCTATAAATCCTTCCTTCCTTGTTTCTCTCGGGTTTTCTCTTTCTCTGTCTCTTTGGGTTTTTGAGATAGGGTCTCACTACATAGCACTGGCTGGCTTGTAACTTGATATGTAGACCAGGCTGGCCTTAAACCCACAGAGATCCACCTGTCTCTCTGCCTCCTGAGTGCTCGGACTAAAGGTGTGAGTCACCATGCCTGGCCCCATGGCATTTCTCTGGATCGTCACATCACAGCGATGTAGAGAAGGCAGGTATTACCAGCGCTGCCTCTCCCATGAGGAAACCAGGCCCTGTAGTGTCACCTGTGGGGAGTGCCAGGAAGTTTTTGTAGGCACTGTTTCTCTGGGTCCTTAACAGTAGTCTCCGAAGTAGACGAGACAGGTAATAATGTCTGGGTTTGCACATGGGAACCCTAGAGCTCAGGGAGGCTGTCATTTGGGGGAACATGGCAGCTGATGAGTGACACAGCTAAGACCGTATCCCAGCTCTTCCAACTCTTAGACCAACACCCTTTCCATTACACCAGGATTAACTCCACAATCACAAAAATCTCAAGAACAAAGCAAATCTTAAGTCTCCATATATCTTCACTCAGATTCCCATGTCAATCAAGCTTCAGTTCCCTGCAGGGGAGATATCTCCTTTTATGGACTGCTCAGGCCAGCCATCGAGGTGTGTTACCCTGCACCTAGCACACACTCACCAACTGGTTGGTGTGGAAGATGCTGAGAATCTGGACCTGGGTTGTGACACTGGTCGCCTTTTGCTGACTCATGCCCTGAGTGTCTGCAGAGTGCAGCTGGCAGGAAGATGCACTGAATTTCCCAAGAAAAGCATCAGGTTTAGCTGGGGGCCACACAAAGTGTCCCCATCGGTGGAGACAGGGAGCAAGGGCGGAACCATGCCTCCCAGCAAACACTGAAGGCAGGAGAGGCACCGTGGAAACTTCCCCCTCACTCCTGCAGCCTTGCTTGGATCACAGGGGAAGTTGCTGCACAGCCCAGCGTGCTGCGTTTGCAAAGGTCAGGCTTTAATTACATGCACAGTCAGATGGAGATACTGTAGAGAGGTCACGCTCATATTTCTTTGGCCTTCATTAATGTTATTGCTCTGTCACTTTCTCTCTCTTTGGGTTTTTAAATGAAAATTCCTTTCATACATTTAAAAGGATTATTTATTTTTAATTGTTTTTGCCTCTGGAAGAGGAGGTCAAATTTTAGGATATTCAGGTTATTTTTGAAGGGGGAGTGAGTAGGCAAAAATAAACTTTAATGATATAGTTCTTGCTAATTTGTTTCCAAACCCTGTGGTTTTTATAGTCTTACCTACTAATGCTTTTGATTAAAACACGAGCAAAAACCAGTCAACATGAACAGGTTGAATACCACATCTGTGCAGAAGATAGCAGCTCACTTATTTATGGCTCAAAGAAATGGAGCCTAAATTAAGCTAGCTATTGCTGGAGAGTGGATAAGCGGCCATTATGAATTATCCTTAATTATAGCGATTTCCTAAACTAATAAACCTGCTAAATCTTTATTGCAAAGGTTAGTTTACGCAGTGCATATAAAATCCGCATGTGCTCCACATCAGCCACCAGCTGTCTGACAGTGTGTTGCTATTTCAGTGAGCGTTCACATAAATTTTATGTTGCTTATATTAACAGTCAGTCCATATCACTACCCACAGATGCCAGTAGACATAAAAATTGCTCTCTAGTGAGCCTAAATATCCCTAGAAGCTAGTTGTGTCTAATGTTCCATGTAGTATTTGTACGTGAAAGCACCAGATTGGAGGGTTATTTACAGATGAATATTTCAATCCAGTTAGTTCATAGAGGCCTACTTAGCCTTCTTTGCTGGTTTATTTGTATGCTAAATAATTCACCAAAGGTTCTTGTTTACTTTCTATAGTAGTTTCTGTGAAATGCAAACAAGGGAGCCAACTTTGGGTGTTCAAAAGGCTAAGCAGCTCTCTGTTTAAATGCAGGTCAGAGCAGCACAGGCAGCCTTGCCCATGGGCTGTCACTCACTCTTACACATTCCTCTGTGGGTTTTCTTTTTTTCTTTTTCTTTTATTTTTTCCCTCCCTCCTGTACTAGCTCTCCTAGGCATTTTTGACTGGACTATCTTTTTCTCTCAATGTATCTTCCTCAGTACCTGCCTGTGCGTCACTTTCAGACTCAGAATTAACCCACACAGTGATACACAGCCTTGACTTTGAGGTGCTTCCCCATGGTCCTCTGGGCTAACAAGAATAAGTCAGTCCTCTGCTATTGAAATCTCTCTCTCTCTCTCTCTCTCTCTCTCTCTCTCTCTCTCTCTGCCTCTCCCAATTTTTTTCCCCTGGTGAATTTCCAAATCTTGAGATTGCCAAGGATACCAAAGCAGGGCCTTTGTTTTTCCTTGAAAGTCCTGAGTTAGTTCAAACTCTGTCACTCCGAAGGACAGAGCGACAAATTTCGGTTGAAAAAGATGCAGTCTTTGGTGGCTCTCAGAACAGATGTGGAACCGGGGCTGGGAAGGAGCATTGGTTCCTAGCATGTACCTGGTCCTATTGTTCAGATGTTCCTGAGGCTCAGTTCATGTGTGAAAAATTCCTGGGTGCAAATGTTCCGGATCCTCAACACTTACCCCACAGAGATTGCAAAGCAGCCTCCTTCATTGTCAGCCAGGCGCTGCCAAGACCATGAGCGAGTTCAATAGCAGTGTTAACTTTTTATTTAATAATATTGATTTTATCATTTTTACTACTTACAATGGGGATTGGTCGGCTGCTGGTTATTTGACCTCCCTTTGTGCATGGCTGTGGAGTGCTTCGTTAAAGCTCTTGACATATCTCTCTCTTCCCCCTCTCCTCTTCTAGCAGCCCATCTTGGCAAATAATATTGAGATGCAGTAACTGTTCCCAGATATTGATTTCAGATTGTGTTCATGACACCCTTCCCGGGGCCAGGCAAAGAGCAGCAGCCCTGGACCGCTGCAGGCTGAGGTATCAGTTCCATCTTTTAAGCAAGACTATCAACTGATACAGTCTGCTGCAAAGTTACCCAAGAAAATGAGAGCACTTTTTGATCATGATTATTTTATGCATACATAATTAAACTTATCTCTTTGGTATTATGTTGGGCTTTTTCTGTTTTTTTTTTTTTTTTTAAGAAGTTAGATCTGTGTGTCCCTATGCTGGGAAGAATTCTGATTACATTTTAATTTCAGGATTCAGGGTTGGCATACTCAGAGAGACCCAGAGCCTCTTTGACCCTCAGTTCTCTGCCAGCTGAGGCCCCTCGCACCACCTGGGCCTAAGGAAGTTCTGTGTTTTGCCTCTGCAGAGACAGATGAAATGGAAGGAGGACATTCAAGTGAACCAGGCATTTTTACACTTAGGGAGCGACCTCATCAGCCCAGTGAATGTAGTCTGAATGAGTACAGTCTGGATATATCTAGTCTGGAAGGACATGGTACTGAGTTGTGAGAACACCACCAAGCACAAAACGGTGCTGGAAATGGGGATTTTCATGGGAGAAGACAAGAGAGACTCTGTTCCAAGTGATCTTTATTCAGCGATGGGATTTCTTTCTGTTTCCTATGTTTTTTTTTGTTGTTTTGTTTTTTTTTTTGGAATTAGAAAAATGGACCTTGCTCATCAGCATTATCTTTGGAAGTAGGAGAATTAGGATGACCAAAACTGCAGAAGATCCACATCCACTAGAATGAATGCATTATCCAGGGTGGAAATTGACTCACTGGCCCTGAGAGACATGGGCAGACATCACTTCTATCAGTGTGCACCTGCCAGTTTTCATTTTGGTAATGTGGTAGGGACTGTACCAACCTCTGCCACCATCAAAAAGTACAAAATGCTTAGAGAAAAGGGCTTTGGAGTCGGACAAGCCTTGTTTGATTTTTGACTTTTTCTCTTCCTAGCTATGATTTTTGAGCAAATTTCTTTCTCTGGGCCTCAGCCTCTTCATCTGGAAAATGGGTTTTCAAGAGGATTAAATGTGGTATAGTGTATGTAAGTCCTTAACATAGTGGGTAGAAAGCAGTTAATAAGTGGTAACTGTTATTCTGTTGTCTGCAGAGCAACCTCCTTACCCAACCAGAATCCTAATGGGAGTCACAACAGCATAAACACAGTCCACAGGATAGGCAGGCTGTGGGTGTGTGTGTGTTTCATTTTGTTTGTTTCCTCCTATTGCCCAAACAAGAGTCAGTTGAGGTCTATCTGGTATCTCACACATATCACATTTCCCAGGACAACCTGATTTTATATAGCACTCTTTAATTCCTTTTCAAATTTGATCCATTTTCAAATATGTACTGAATTAGAAACTGATTTCTTTTAAAGATTTCAAAATAAATAAATGTATTTTGGGGGGAATCACCTTGTAAGTCTTTAGTCACAGTTCCGTAGTATGATCACTCCATTCACAGCTCTAGCATGGACTGCGAGAGAGAGAGAGAGAGAGAGAGAGAGAGAGAGAGAGAGAGAGAGAGAGAGAGGCTGAGACTTACACATGCACCTCCTATCCAAAGCAAGTGTTATAGAACAACAGGGACCTAACAGAACCCTCAGAATAGCACCTCGTGTGTCATGGGGCCGGTTCTGCCACTCTCAGCATTTTCTGCCTATAGGGTCAGATGCCCTTTCTAACACGCCTGGCATGGATCCCTCCCCACAGGCAGCCATCTTCAAGACCAAAAGCAGTGGGGAGAGCCGCTAAATGAGGCCTTTCCACAGTTGCCAGAACCTGCTCAATGGGAGACAGAGGACATTTTGCAGGCTACTGAACTTCTGAAACGTGACAATCTGAGCAAATGAAATCATGGTACCTTTCATTGTACTTTAATTGGACTCAAAGTCTGCGAGAGGGGCTGCTGAAAGCCGCATTGAGAGACAGACAGGAGCCAGCCGGCGCATACAGCCCACACAACACAGCTGCCTGCACTGCCGCGCACTTGCTCTCAAGACTGACTCTTTCGGTCAAGAGAGAGATGACGGCAGCAAACAAAAGCTGAGATTTCAAGGCAGGCCAGACCCGGCATTGTGAGTGGCATGCTGTCACCCCGAGTTATGCGTTTGAAGTAGCTCTGCAGCCAGTTCAGGCCAATTTATTTTAAAGAGGCAAAAAGAAGTGAAACAAACTTGGGCCCTCTCTTCTGCCTGTTCGGGTGTCAAAATATCCATGTCAAGGAGTGCTGTTAACAGAAGGCTAGGGATGAGCTGAGCATAAACACTAACAAGGGGAGAGGGCAAGCACGGCCTCCTGTTGAGTGGAGCTAAGTGGCAACCTCGGTCAAGTAGCCCAAAAAAGCAAAAAAATTACAATAGCTGTCAGCACCGGGATAGGAAAAGAATGGGAGTAGTGAGGGTGAGGTGGGCTTAGAGGGCTAGATGCAAGAGATCATTTCAGGGTATGCATAGCTTAAGTCAGGAGATCTTCAGGTGGTCAGAAGGACATCCTGGCTTCCTTGCTTGGTTTCCGTACCCTTTGAGCCCTCTAGCTGGAACCAGCTCCATACTCTCACCCATCCTGCCTAGCCACTTGACACACTTTTGCTGTCATTATGGCTGTAGATTTCGCCAAGGATGGCTAGGAGAGTGGACAATTTGGGGGCCTGCATGTAACAGACCATCGCAGACATTGATTTTTGAAGGTTCATTAGATAAATGCTGACATCACATATTGATGTCTCTTTAAACCAGTACCTTGTGCAGGACCGTCTGGGGAATCAAACGTATTGATGTAACATGTTTGAGCAGAAGGCCCACTGGAGAATTCCACAGCCTAAGTGGGATTCATCAATTTAGGCTTTCTTTAATTATTCTAATTCTGTACATCTCATTGGAAGGAGAGTTTGGGTGCAGGAGCCATTTGGAGGGGTACTACTCCTGTTTAGGAGTGGAGGAAAGCTAAATAGGATGTCCATGTCTATTTTTCATTGCTTTGAGCTGCTGTTCAGTAATTAAAATTTTTGATCATAGACTAATTTTTCCATACTGTGTGGCTATTGCAATTGACAAGGGACTGATTAATGGTCCGACCCTGGGGCCAGGAGGCTGCTGGGTTGCTCTCTTGTGGAAGGCAAGCCAACAAAATAAAGTTGATGGTTTTGTTTGTGTTTAACCCTTCACCTTGGCACTATCAATAGATTGAAGACATCGTTTGTATCTGCAAGTGTTTCTTTAATTAAGACCTTCTAAAAATCTTTCCTATTGATTCATTCCATTATCCTATTGATTAGCTGCAGTGGATCATGTACTTGGTCTTCAGTGGAAAGCAGCATTCTTTACCATCTGATATGACTGCAGATGCAGACCGTAGGCATCCAAAGCCAGCACCAAGGGCTAGCAACAGTGGCCTTTAAGTTCTAATGAGATATCTGTGGTGACTTACTAAGCCTCACTGAGAAAGCCAGTTGTCTCCGGCTGGAGGAAGGGCCAAGCAGAAACACTCCTTGCACCTGACTAGCTGCCCAGGGACATGGGAGTCTTGGGTCAAGAAAGGCACAGGCGTCCACTCTGCACTGGAACTTGAAAATCTTGAGCTTCAAAAGAAAAGCACACTCAGAAAGCTGGTGCAAGGCATAGCCTATGCTGACCGCTCCACAAGCATTGCCCAGGCTGTAGCTTGGCACCTCTCCTTCTACCGTGCCAACACCCCACCCCCACCCCTGGCCTAGGAGGGACTAGAGGGCTACCTGCTTTAGGACTGCTGCCGCCAATGAGTAGTGTAGAAGGAGAAGCTGCCCGCTCGGTTTACCCTTTCATAGATCCAGATGGCCCAGTAGTAAAAATGAAGTGTGGATGGACTAGTTCTTAAACTTGATGCTTTGAAAATTCCACAACATTGGGGCCAGTGAGATGGTTCAGTGGGTAAAAGTGCTTGCTGCCAAGCCTGACAACCTGAGTTCAATCCCAGAACCCACATGATGGAAGAAGAGAACTGACTCCCACAAGTTGTCCTCTGACTTCTGCACTTATGCGCACCCACAAATAAATAGCTAAATAAATGAATGTAAAGTTACATCTAAAAAATTACAGCTTTTTAAAAAAGAACTTTCTTTTTAAAAAAAGAGGAAATAAAAATTCCTCAGTATTGATAAGCACAAAGCATTGTCCTGATGTCCTGTTAGGCCTTTTTAAAAAGACAGCAATTTTCCATGTATAGAATTCCAAAATTAGAATTGAATGTGCAATCAGGACCAAATAGTGCTTCTCCTATTGGCTGTCATTAATAGCCAATCATGAGCATTAAACCCTAACGCCTGACTTCCCTTGGCACCATGTTTCCAATGTCCTGCGTCCGAGATTTGACATAACAGTTTCCTCAGGCCTCAGCGATTGTCCTAACTGCTACCTTGGGAACGTTTTGAAATGCCTTTTCCACGTTCCTGGGACATTTGCAATGTGAAGATTCCCCAGAACTCTTCAGAAGGAACCTTGTTTGTAACTCTAAGTAACATTTTTAATGCTTGATATTTCTGAGTTTTTCCAATGAACATTTCTTAAACATATAATCTATGCTATTTTCAAACCTTTCTTGAAAATTCAGAAAAGTATGACAGAGGCTGGAGAGATGGCTCAGTGGTTAAGAGCACTAGCTGCTCTTGCAGAGGACCTGGGTTTGGTTCCCAGCATCCACATGGTGGCTCACAACCATCTGAAACTCCAGTTCCAGGGGATCCAGTGCCCTCTCTGGCCTCAGTGAACACTACACAGCATTGGTGCACTTAACCATGCATGCGGGAAAGACACTCATACACATACAACAAAAATAAATAAATAAAATGTTTAAGTATGACACAAAGTCTCTGGAAGCCATACTGCCAGGGGTACCACTGTGTGTATTTACTGTAAAGAAAAGTCAGGATCCTTTTTAATAACTGGCCTCCAACCTTTCTCCATATACTACAGCACAGCACCAGTAGTTTCTCAGTTTGTCTTTGTTTTTGCAGTGCTGGAAATTGAACCCAGGGCTTCATGCATTCTAGACAGGTGCTCTACCTCTCAATCAGGTCCCTAGCCTCAGTGCCTTTTCTTACTTTTCAATATTGGGTGCACGAATGCTCAGGGAAACAGCCTGCCTTGCATTGGCATGCTGTAATTTGTCTTTCCTTATGTCCTTGGCTCTTTAGACTGCTCACTATTTTTCCCTGTCACGTACATGCTAGGTTGGTCGAACGTCCTTATCCAAAAGCTGTTTGTGATTCTTTATCACTTTAGAATGAATTCCTAGAAAGTGAATGATTGAGTCACAACCCTGTCACTGTCACTGGAAGTGCGTGTGTGCATGTTCACACACAATCCTGGCACTGGCACTGGAAGTGCGTGTGTACATGCTCACACGATCCTGGCACTGGCACTGGAAGTGCGTGTGTGCATGCTCACACACGATCCTGGCACTGGCACTGGAAGTGCGTGTGTGCATGTTCACACACGATCCTGGCACTGGCACTGGAAGTGCGCGTGTACATGCTCACGCACGATCCTGGCACTGATACTGGCACTGGAAATGTGCGTGTGCATGCTCACACATGGTCCTGGCACTAGCACTGGAAATGTGTGAGTGCACGCTCACACACGATCCTAGCACTGGCACTGGCAGTGTGCGTGTGCATGCTCACACATGGTCCTGGTACTAGCACTGGAAATGTGCGTGTGCATGCTCACACACGATCCTAGCACTGGCACTGGCAGTGTGCGTGTGCATGCTCACACATGGTCCTGGCACTAGCACTGGAAATGAGCGTGTGCATGCTCACACACGGTCCTGGTACTAGCACTGGAAATGTGCGTGTGCATGCTCACACATGGTCCTGGCACTAGCACTGGAAATGAGCGTGTGCATGCTCACACACGGTCCTGGCACTGGCACTGGAAGTGTGTGAGTGCACGCTCACACACGATCCTAGCACTGGCACTGGCAGTGTGCGTGTGCATGCTCACACATGGTCCTGGCACAGGCACTGGAAGTATGTGTGTGTGTATGTTCACACACAATCCTGTGTGTCTCGTTGATGTACTCTGTATTCTTTTGATTACTAGTGAGGTAGAGATATTTTCTTACATTTTATGGCTGCATATATTCCTTCTTTGGTGAATTGTCTTGTCTGTCTTTTGCCCATTTTATTGGAATGTTAGCCTTTTCTAATTGATTGAAAGAGTTTCGTTTTAATTAAGAATTGAGCCCTTTTTTCATTGACAATCAGATTAGATTGTTACAGATAATCAGATTGGATTTTCTGTGTAGATATTAGTAACATCTAGAGTATCTGTGGATATTGGCAATTTTATTAATGTACTTTTACTTTTTGAAAAATGGCTCTTTTGCCTCTGATAAAAAAAGATATGTGAAAAAAAATCTGACAGTGTCAATCCAGTTCGGGTGAGCATCCCAGGCCACCACCAGCATTTTATTACAGTTGTCAGGAAAAAAAAAAAAAAAAACCAACAATTTTATTGTTTTGATTATTGAGATCCAGCCACAGATCAACTGAGCAATTAAAATCTCTAAATAACACTCACTGAATTGTCAAACAAAGGATTAGCTCCCCATGGAAGGGACTTTTCTAAAAAGATGAGAGTTTTCTCTGTAACGTCTGTGCCAGTAAATGGTTACACTAATTGGAATATACAGAAATATTTGACCAGTTTAACAATGCCTGATATCCTAATCAGATTGTATGACAAGCCTTTCTTTTTATGAACATGATGCTACTGAGTACTGCTGTTCATGGGCTCCTGCGTCTTTTTATGACATGCTAGAAATGAAATTCTTTAGGAGAAAATAATCTGCTCTACTGAATCTTTCCTGTTTATGAAATTATTCTTTGAAAGCTGGACAACAGAATCTTGATTTCTGTTTTTCTTTGCAGTTCCTGGAATAATATATTTTAAGGAATCTTGGATTTGAATAGAAACGGATCACAATTAAAAGCATATTAAAGTACTGGTCCCAAATCCCACTAATCTGCACTAGGATGGCGAGGCAGGATTCCCCCTGGTCTACTAGCTCAGGTGGCTGGCTGAGTGCAAGCTTGGGATGGTTAATGACAATCTTCCAAGCCAAGCAGGACTTAACATCAATATCCCTCTCTCTGATAATCTATAGACTCTGGAGGTGGCATGCTCTGCAGGGTTTTGATCATTTCATGATGGCTTGTGTATATTTACAGTGTGTTTAAAATACTCTTTTTAATTATCATTTGAGTGACAAAGCTTAATCTTTCGATCGTTATCTGCACCTCCTGGTGATGTATGTTTGTTGGGTAACTCCAAAGAGGAAATTTAGCAAAGCCAGGGCTTTATGCCAGTAATAAGAACGTGGAGTCAATAGATGATTAACCTGCCTTTCTCCTCTTCCCGAGAATAAAGGAGTCACTTTAGAAAATCTTTCCAGGTGGCTCAGATTTCTCAGAGCAGCATCCTTGAAACACACAAGAGCTATGCAGAAACAGGCAGTGTTTGAATCCCACAAAGCAAGTGTGTGCGGAAGAGAATAGCCAAAAATCTTTTGAATATTTTTCTTCTAACATGCCTACATGTAACCCCCATTGAAACTGGCCAGAGAGCTTGGCCCTTACATTTTATATGCACATAGATGTTTCACATACACATTTGTGTTTATACTTATAGGTTAATATACGTAGGTGCTTGTTGTAAAGACATGCATTTATACCTATATGTGTATGTTTATATATACAAATTTGTTATATACAGGTTTGTGTGCATAGGTATCACATGTATATATATTATGTACATACAAGTTGCCATATGGAGCTAAGTGACATGCATTGAATGCTGATGCTTTGTTACATTTTAGGAACTAAAAAAATAGGTTACTGTTGTTACTTTCACCCATTGAAGCAACACCTTTAAATACTTCCCTTGTATTATCTTATTTGAAAAGGAGTGAAAGGCCAAGATTCTTATTCCTTATTGGAAATGAGTAAAGGCACCTGTGGTAATAAATTCAGGGGATTTAGAATTAACTATTGAGCCTCTGGCTTGGTGTTCCTAAATGAGGCATAACCACCAGTCTGTTTTGAGAGCTTTTGTTCCTTAGAGTAGAAGGTCAAAATTTCAAGCAGAAGCAGAGGAAAACAAGTTGAGTTAACTAGCCTATATGATTGTTTGACATAAGGGGTTAACTGACCAAGTTAAATAATCATGATTGCCATAGAAAAGAACTCTGGGCTACGTGTACCCTCAGTGAAGCCTAGAAAATCATGGATTGATTTGTAGATTTAGTGGGATATGAAAAGCTAATGTTGTGTCTGACGAAGATAAGCATTCCATATTAGACTCTGCTGAAGAAAACGCTCACATGGCTATGTGATTTTATTGACAGCTCAGAACTAAAGACCATAAATTCTACTTTTGGGCAATATTCTGCCCTAAGAGCGTGCATTGTGAATGTGAAGTACTCAGCAGATGCAGTGTGGGGTCAAATGAGGCATTAAACCTAGGTCAGTCCATCACCTGCACCATTCTGATTTCCAGCTGTCCCTGGTCTGCCTTGGCTGTCTTTGCAACACATCTATTCCCTTGAGCATTATGGGCCACATGCATAGCTAAGTATTCCGACCAGCCACCTCCCCACATCGTCAAGATGATACTGATCACAGGAATGCCACTTTGAGATATAGGCAGAAATAGGATAATTTGGAGTTTGTGCCAGAAGTTGAGCCAGACAGGAAAGCAAGCATTTTGAGTCCCTCAACCAGGTAGTCAAGTGATTGAAAAGAATCATACACCAGAGGGAAGGGTAATGAGCTGAGAGCAGGCAGCAAGGATGCAGTCTCTAAGCAGTTTGGCATATGGAGCCAGGAAGAAGAGACTGGCACAGTCTCCAGGCCTGAGTGACAGGCAGGTGGACCGAGAATCCAGATTAGTGGACTTAGAATGAGAAAATCCAGGACTCAGAGCAAAGTTCTGAATCAAAGGTATCAGAAAGCCAAACCAGAATGGCTTAACTGTAGAAAACAGAAGTCTTGTTATGGGATGAGCCCTTGAGAGAGTAGCAAATCAAGGGTGGGGCCATGGGAACAGTCTATCCCAGTCTCCCTTCCCTTCCTATCTGGGCTGGCAATATATAGGGCATGTTTGCTGTTTATAGAAAGTGTTTAAATCAGTTTTCTAAACATCATCATACATGTACACATTAGTTTCAAATTAGGACATTTTAATACTAAACATCTTTTAATAAGCACTGTTCTATATGGACAATAATTCAGAGATACCTCAGTTACGCAGTCAGCTGGACACACACACACATACACACACACACACACATGCACACACACGCACACATACATATACTCAGCTACACATATTTATTTCAAGAGTAAGTTCATTATCATTTGGAGTTGTCTGAGCTCACTTCAGGAATGGTTTATGTCTCTGACCACTACAATGCTGTATGTCCTTGTCTCAAAGCAATATATTCAAAATAAACTGATGATGGGGAAGGTAGCCTTCCACGTCCCTCCCTGAAGTTGTCATTTGAGCTTAAAACAGGGGGGACTGGGATGGACAGAGAAGCTATGTACACACTTCTGAGTTGATATTTTCACTTGATAGATGAAAACTTTAGTTCTTTTCATAAAGTATTTGGTTGAGTTTTAATCATAGTTTGGTTGAACTTAAGTTTATTTAACTATAAATCAATTATTTCGATGCTAAAGAATGAATCCATGAGTTATTACTGGTTATTATACAATCACGATTGAAAATTAATGTATTGGGGACTGGAGAGATGGCTCAGTGGTTAAGAACACTTGCTGCTCTTGCAGAGGACCTGAGTTCAGTTCTCAGCACCTACATGGCAATTTATAACTATCCATAATTCCAGGGAATTCAATGTTCTCTTCTGGCCTCTGTGGACACTGCACACATGGTATACTTGCAGACATGCAGTCAAAACACACACATTTTTAAAAAATCAATCAAAAAATAAAATTAATTTGTTGTAGAGAAGTGAGAGGTGTAAAGTCATCCACTAAGCTGTTAGATCTGTGGGGTGGGGCCTTGGAGGTTGGAGCTACTTAAGGTGTAGCTCTTGCACTGAGGGCCTGCCTAGATGAGCAAAGGCAATAGGTAACGTGGGTACAGGGAGGCCAAACCAAGAGTGACAGTTGGTTCTGAACTTGCCACCCACTCTAGGTAAAACCAGGGCAGAAGCTGCAGAAGGACATGTATAAACTACTAGTTACGGACTCACCATAGGTGATAGACAGACTCATTGTTGACGGCTGCAGTAGGGAAAGCCTGGAGGTGCCAGTCGATAACAGTGTACTATGGAAGAACTCATGACATTGCTAAGAAAGCTCTGAGACCCTGAACCAAAACCCCAGAAAGTAAAATGGATGGGAGAGGCCAGAGAGACCATATCTCACAGGTTATGGAGGGTGCCTCTCCTCTACAGCCCAGTGAGCTGCACAGGGCCTGGGAACAGACAGTGAAAGAGGAAAAGCATGGAGAGGTCAGGCTGGTTTCTGTCTGGGGCCTGTGTATCCTTTCTAACCAAGGCAGCCAGTACTCAGTTACTGTCATGAAGGAATAATGGCCCAGATACAAGTGAAGTCAATAATCTCAATTTTCAAATAAAATCTCAGCATTTTTACAGTTTCTTTTTCTTGAACTAATTCACAGGTATAGTGGCACAAGCCTTTGGTCCCAGCACTTGGGAGGTAGAGATAGGCAGATTATTGTGAGTTTGAGGCCACCCTAGTCTACATAGTGAGTTCCAGTCCAGCCAGGGCTACATAGTGAGACCCTGTCTGAATAAACAGAACTAATTTGTGCTCTAACGAGGTTGCAAGAGTTCAGGAATATTTAGGCCAAAATAAATATCTGTAGTTAAATGTAGCCATGAACCAGCATTTTGTCACCTCTGGGCTAGAGACAGCATTACAGTTTAAGTTGGCGAGGCTCTCAGTACCAGCCACAGCATGATTTTTATGATTTGGAACATTAGAGAAGGTTAATAATGATTATACTTCTAAGAGCAGAAGCCTTCCTGTGTGTTAAAAGACAAGTGACAGAATATCACAGAAACAGTCACAACTTGGAGTCACTGCTATTAATAGCTGCTACTGGCTGAGCTGGTGACTAAGTACCAGGCACGGTGCTACACGCTTTACATCCATGACTAAGTTGAGTCTCTGTAGTGACTCAATGAAGTAGATGTGCGCATCCTCACAAATAAGAAAACTTTGCAGGATTCTGTGATTTTTCTCAAGTTCAGCCATACCATCAAGACTCCAAGGGAGACCTCAGTTAGGACCTCAGACCCAGGGTCTGCCCACTGAGATAATCTGCAGTCGGTAGCAGTTTTGTGAGTTACACCAGGAGGCCACACACGGTGTTGCCTTGACTCTTAGTCCAGAAGACCCACTCACCCAAGAGCCTCGGTGGCTTCCCTAGCAGTATAAAGGTGAGCAGCTTCCTTAGGTGATTTCTGCTACCTGGTTGGTAACTGTTTCAACACCACAGTTTGTTCTTACTGTTATCCTGTTAGGGAGAGTTTGCCCTGCCAAGCCCATGGGAAAGGGGACTAACGTGTGCAGTTTGCCTGAAGCACTTACGTCAGCACTCTGTTCCTGGAAGAGTATACTTAGACTTAAGCATTGCTTGCTTAATAGACCACAGAAGTCAACATCCCTCTGCAAGTACAGCCGATGCTTAGAGGCCTCACAAGAGCCAAAAGATCCTGTTAAGGCAAGCTATTGTGTGAGACTCTCCAGTGGAGCAAGACCCCATCTCCTAACTATAATGTTAATATTTAAGGAAACCTCAGAAACTTTCTCTGAGCTTTCTACCAAAAAGAGTTGAGGTCCACCCCCTACTTTGCTTTTCAGACCTGAAAACACATCATCAGTGTGTGTGTGTGTGTGTGTGTGTGTGTGTGTGTGTGTGTGTGTGCACATGCATGTATGATATGTATGTATGAGCGTGGGCATATGCGTGAAGGTAAGAGAACAAGAGAAATCTGCCTGCCCCTGCCTCCGAGATTAAAGGCTTGCTCCACCGTACCCAGCTAGTGCTTTTTAAAATTTTTTTATTTTAATTTTATTTATTACTTTTATTTTATTGCCTGCATGTATGTAAGTGTACCTGTGTCATGCAGTGCCCTGCGGAGGACAGAAGAAGCTGTTGGATCCCCTGGAACTGGAACTACAGACAGTTGTTAGCTGCCACGTGGATGCTGTGATTTGAACCCAGGTCTTCTGCAAGAACAGTCAGTGCTCTTAACTGCTGAACCATCTCTCTAGCCCCATCTAGTGCTTTAAAAGAAAGAAGGAAGGAAGGAAGGAAGGAAGGAAGGAAGGAAGGAAGGAAGGAGAAGAAAGAGAAAGAGGAAGGAAAGAAGGAAGAAAGGAAGGAAGGAGAAAAGAAGGAGGGAGGGAGAGAGAAGGAAGAAAGAAAAGAAAGAAAGAAAGAAAGAAAGAGGGAGGGAGGGAGGGAGGGAGAGAGAAGGAAGAAAGAAAAGAAAGAAAGAAAGAAAGAAAGAAAGAAAGAAAGAAAGAAAGAAAGAAAGAAAAAGAAAGAAA
>NW_008335435.1:1211771-1218764 GCF_000622305.1 Nannospalax galili
CCTGCACTGCATAGTACAACTTTGTCTCAAAAAGAAAGGAAGGAAGGAAAGAAGGGAGGGAGGGAGGGAGAGAGAGAGAGAGAAAGAAAGAAAGAAAGAAAGAAAGAAAGAAAGAAAGAAAGAAAGAAAGAAAGAAAGAAAGAAAAGAAAGGGGGGAAGAGAGAAAGAGTCGGGTGTGGTGGTGCATGCCTTCATTCCCAGCACTCTAGAAGCAGAGGCAGGTGGATCTCTGTGAGACTGAAGCCAGCCTAGTCTATGTATCAAGTTCCAGGCCAGCTAGGGCTACAGGGAGGCTCTGTCTCAAAAAACAAACAAAAAAGAAAGCTCAATAGACTTTAATATATATGACTGAATGCATGAAATCCATTGTGGGGGCTATGGGTGGTGCAGATAAGGAAGGGAGTCTAAATATGATTATGATGTATTGTATGAAATGCACAAAACTTCAATAAAATATGTATTGAAAATTAAAATAAGAAAGAAAGAAAAAAGAGAGAAAGAAAAAGAAAGAAAGAAAGAAAAAGAAAGAAAGAAAGAAAGAAAATGTGTCCCTCGGGGTTGAAGAGATGTCTTAGTGGATAAACTGCTTGCCACACAAGCAACAGAACTGAGTTTGGGTCTCCAACACCCACATAAAAAGCCAGGAGCAGAGACAGGCAGATTCCTGGAATCCACTGGTCAGTCTGCTTAGACAGATTGCTGAACTCCGGGTCTAGTGAGACATCTGTCTCAAAAAATAAGGTGGAAAGCAGCTGAGGAAGGCACCTGACATCAACCTTTGGCCTCCATACCTACATATGTGCGCGCACGCACACACACACACACACACACACACACACGAACACTCACACACACACACACACACACACACAGAATATGTCTCTTGCCCCAGGTATGAAAGTGCTACAGGAAGCCTACATGTAGAAAGGAGAAAGATAATGTGACTGGCAAAAGTTGGTGCAGACTGGAAGGTGATCCAGGACTTGGGGCTTGTGGTCAAGGCCTACGTGTTCCCACAGAAGGCAGTTAGATGCTATTTCAGAGTCCTTCCCCCTGCATCCCTCTTCTGGTTTCCACAATCCTCCATCTTGTCCTCCAGCTCTGGGGACAAGGTTGTGTGCATGGCAGAGCCGGCCATGCAGGTATTGGTGTGGCCCACACAGAAAATGAAATCCAATCTGAACAGTCAGGACACATTCTTGAGTGGCTGGACGGCCCCATGGATGCCTCTTGTATATAGTATATCTAAAGGAGCTCAGGGCATGTTTAGTCCATGCCACACCCAGGTGTTCTAGCCACAGGAACCATATTGAAACCAAACTGCAAGCACTCTAAATTGTTAAATGCCCCCAAACACTTCATTGTGTGTAGATAGTGGTGTGTGTAGGAATACCAGGAGGCATCTAATCAGAAACCAAGTGAACAGCCTTGTGGAACAGGTGGGCAAAGTCTGTGGACTTTCCTCCCTTCATGAAGGAGGGACCATTATTTAAATTTATATTCTGTGGAAACCACTAGAACCCCATGCTGATGATTAAACCTGATGATCAGAGCATCCAGATGCACTGCACGGTGACCTTCAATGGTGACCTTGTTCACAGTCATCTATGAACAGAGATGCTGCATGGTCCTAGCCAAGGGCACAGGCAGTTGGTACCATAGACCTATCAGTGCTGATGCTTGGGTTAGTGGGACATAGCAGAAAACAGTACCTCCCTGCCCCTCCAGCCCAGGAAATCTTAGCTATTCTAAACACCCACCACCCTGTTAATCCAAGAAATTACTTCACTCAGACTCTTTTTTTTGTTATTATTTTTATTTTATGTGTATGAGTGTATTGCCTACGTGAAGGTAAGTGCACCTGTGTCATGCAATGCCCACAGAGGTCAGAAGAGGCTGTTGGATCCCCTGGGACTGGAGTTACGGATAGTTGTTAGCTGCCATGTGGGTGCTGGGATTCGAACTCGGGTCTTCTGCAAGAACAACCAGTGTTCTTAACCACTGAACTATCTCTCCAGCCCCTCACTCAGACTCTTGTACCTAAATAGCCACACAGAATCTCAAGAACTACACAGAAACAAGCAAGGAGGCATGGCTCTGAGAGTCAGTTTGCACTTTTCAATCAAGAGTGGTATCTCTCCTTCAAATTTGTGACTCTCTCCAGTAGCTCTTCAGAATGCAGACCACTAGATTCTCAGTTTGGATCCCATTTCCCCTTGAGTCTTGCTCCAAAGACTAACTAAGGAGCAACTTCATGTGGAAACCAGTGCCATCACCTCCTCACCAGTTTCCTGTTGGAAGCATGACCTGCCTCTGAGGATCACCCTGTTGATGGAACCTGGGGCTCAGGTTGTCTGTCCAGAGTTCTGAGTCTGGGTAAGGACTTCAGCGCTTAGGGACATGTTCAGAATGTCCCCAATATCAACATCACTTCACTCAAGCTCCATGACTTGGAATTTTCATGTTCCCCTAGACAGTGAGAAGAGAGCCTTATGTCCATCTCCGGGTTAGCTGGTGGTCTGTGATGATAAAATGACAGGTTAAGCAGAGGTGGGGGACCATATCATTTCTTATACAATTTTAGAAGACCCTAAAAAAAATCCATTTCCGTGGTAACTAAATTTTAAATTGAAAATTTTGTGAAACCTGCTGGATCATTCTTGATTACACTCAGGTTCAAAGACCCCTTTTGGCTACAGTTAACAAAGTAAACCTTTAAAAACAAAACTTTACAAGAAGAGAAAAAGGCTGACAAGTTGGAGCTTTTTTTTTTTTTTTTTTTTTTTTTTAGTATTAAGCTTGTCTTCTTAGCCTTAACCTTGAGGGGGAAATAGAACATGTCACATACATATATTTTCTTAATTGTAGAAAGTAAATACCCTAAAATGTACTTTAAAATTGTGATTATGTTACAGTGGTTTCTATGTACCATAGATTAGATTTTTATTAAGGGTTTTATTAAATAACTGGTGTTTCACCAACATCTAATTAAATCTTCTATCTAAATTGAACAGAAAATTATGGGGGAAAAGAAAGCATTTGTAGCAGACTTTATTACAGATAAGGCTATTATTTGTTCATCTTAAGAATTTGAGATCAAATTTACAAGCAGCATCCTCATCAGATTTCTTTTCTGGGCTGCTGAGCCCTGGCCCCTTGAAAGCAGCCCATTATCTCCCCTCCCCCTTTTTATTACAGTGTCCTGGTTGTTGGCAACACGCCCGCTGTTTAAGGTTACTTTCATTAATTAACCGAAAGTTAATTTCTTTGCAAGCGAAATCTCTGATCTCATTATGTTGTCTTTAAAGCTGAAAGCTTCAGGTTTTCTGGTCTCCTTTGATGACACAATAAAAAGCGTGCTCTTTATCTTTAGGGAAACTGTCTCCAGGGTTTAATTTAATAGTCCTTGAAATAGTTACAGCACAGCCAGGCAGACTACAATAATATGCCAGTTCAAGAAAACCTTGGCTTTGTCATGGTTAGGGAGCCCAATGACTGATACAAAGGTAGACTGCTGCAGATTTGTTTCCAAATAAGGACCCCTCCACCCACTTCTACACCAGCCCCAACCCCATTAGAAAGCATATGGAAGACGGAAGCAGACATCAAGTGTAGTACACCTCCTGTGCACCATGGCCCGACTACCCTGCTGTCTGGTTCCTGAAGGGTCGTGGCTTGCCATTTTGTCTGTATGTCTGTGCTGCATTTGGCAAATGGCTCTGTCCACTGGTAGAAACAGGACAATATTGGGTGCTACTGAGAGTTTGGGGTCCTGCTGTCCAGCCTGTATTTAAATCTCACTTCTTCCTCTCCCTGACTGTGCATTGAGAGTGTTATTTAGCTTCTCTGAGTTTCAGTTTCTTCATCAGTAAATTTTAAGTGACTATGTAGAGATCCAAGATAAAGCGAGGCGGCTGGTGCATAGCCGGTTCTTGATAGCTCCGTTCTGGTCTTCAGTGGCAGATATGTCATAGAGAGGAGGTTCGTCCTGAGGTCTGGACTGGCCTGTATCCAAATCATTGCACCCAAAGGACAGTCTGAAGAGAGAAGCAGATTCCATGGAGCATGGTTGGTGTGAAGTTGAGGAGTTAAGCTCTGCATTGCCCCAAAGGTTTTTTATAGACTCAGGGACATGAACAGTGTATGCTCCTTGTCTCTGTGAGTTAGCTTCGTTCTCAGTGATGAATCTTGCTGCTTTCTGGAGCATTAAATTCAGTGAGTCGAGAGTGGCCAAAATGTCTTTTCAGAGCTACCAGGTGCAGGTCACATAGAAGGGACAGAATTCTTCAGGTGGCTCAAGTCTCCAGAGCAATCTGGATACACAGAGAAGCCATTTGAATCCCGTTGAGTCCAGTGATGTTATATACAGCTGAGATTTTCAGAGTGGGGGTGGGGCTGCTGAGAGGGGGTAATGGCACTGTCACCATGCTGCTCCAGGGCCCTAAGAGATTGGGCCTGTGCTATTTGCATAAGTTCCCTCTACCAATTCTTGGGAAGGATGCAATTGACTCAACTCAAGCAGATCAGAACCACTTAGGCAGAAAATTCGAGGCCTTGGGAAGCAAAGTCATGTGCCCCCTGGGCCCTTGGCAGAAGTCAAGGGTCCAAGGTAATGTATTGGCAAAGATCCTGTCTGCTTTGGCAACTGGCTTCCAGTTCCCCCATGCTTTTAGGCAGAAATATTGTCAATGTTATTGATTAGTTGATCTGATAATCCAGTGGACTCCCTGATGTGTTAAATTTCCTACTTTAGGATGGCTGTAAATGTGGGCAAAGTGTGCACCTCAGTTGGGAGAACTCTCAGTGGGCTGTGTTGGATGCTGCTTCTACTGCAAATTGCTGCAGGCATGACAACTCCAATTATTCTTTTGGCTGTCACACTTAACCCTTTCCAAGACAGTATTAGTTGTTCTTTCCAACCTTAGTTTAGATTTGGAGAAATGCTATGGGGTCTCTGGTATGCTGGCCTGTACAGAATTTTGTTTGTTGGTTTACCTCTCTGCCATGAGCCCCCTCCATTGGCTTGACCTTTCCCTCCTTCACATGCTCTCTCTGGCAGAAGTCACATCAGCCTGGGAAAAGTCTTTAAACATGCTCAGCCATGTCCGTTCCTTTAGAATTATATGGCCACTTTATGAAAGGTGTATAATTCATGATGTGTAGAGATCAGAGGAAGTCTGGCTTTAGGCCAGGACAGTAGAAGTTTCTATAAGGAGCATGATGATGAGAGACAAGTGCTGAAGTCCGTCGGCAGGTGGCGTGGGGAAACTGAAGGACCCTGACTTGCCTTTCTTTTATTTAAATATTTTTATTATAGTTTATTTATTTCGGGTAAGAGAGTGGGGCGATGGGCATGTGGTGGTCAGAGGACAACTTGCAGGAGTTGGTTCTCTCCTTCCATCATGTGGGTTCAGGGATGGAACTCAGATCATCAGGCTGGGCAGCAAGCACCTTTAACTGGCTGAGCCATCTTGCCCATCCAATTTGCCTTTCTTCAGAAGCTAACTCCTCACCCCTCTCTCTCCAGGTCCCCCGAGCCTTGTCAAGGGCACTAAGACGCCCTTGCAAACCCACTTGGACACCTGCGCTTTCAGTCGCTGGGTTCCACAGCATCATTTGTCAACCTCACTGCCCTTGACATCAGTTCCATTTTCCACCTTGACACAGAGAATCCAGGATGACCACTTTAATCCCCTTTGCAAATAACAACACACCTCCAGGCAGAACACGTTAAGCCTAATTCAGATTTTTAAAAACTGAAAACAAATCATAAATACCTGAGAAATGAGGTTCATAATAGAAGCTCTGAGAAGCCCTTTAACCTGGGCAGAATCCTATAACACAATTACATACAATTTCACACTTGGCTGGAGATGTTATTTGAGCAAAATAACCACTTTTTTTTTTTTTTTTTTTTTTTTTTTTTTTTTTTTTAATTGAACCTCAAGATCCATGTATCCAGCTGCAGAGAAACAAGGCCTGCCCATTACACGTACACCTCCCAAGGAAGCTCTAAGGCAGAGCCATCACAGGAGCAAAAGAGTTAATCATTGGATCCTGCCCACAGCGACCACACAATTAAGGGCAAGATTAGCAGAGATGAAAAATGTATTGTGAAAATGCAGTGATAGTCTGCAAAAACAAAGCAATTGCAGGGCTGCACAGAGCAGTGTCTCTGTTGCCATAATCCTGATGATCAACACCATTACACTAATAAGAGGAGAAAAAGGAATTGCAGTAAGGACAGGACAGATCTTTTTTAATCTGCGTTGTCATCCCAACTAAGTCCCAACCCATTTGTTTTAACCTCTGCTGACAGAGTCACATGATGAACATAATTTCTTATAATTTACCAGCTATGGATCTAACCTTTCTTCATCAAATATTCATAAAGGCAGAATTCTCAATGATTTTCTGTCTCTCTTCATATTTACAGCTTGTTGTCTTCTTCCTTTTTACAGTAATTTGGACACAATTGAAGTCAAATGGAATTAGAGTTAAATGCCTTTAGCAACAAAGGTGCCTAAAAGCAAAGACTTAGTGGAGGGGTCGTGAACTGCAGGGGTGGGGCTTGTAGTCCCAAGCCCCTCAGCATCTTGGAGGAGGCTGCTAGGCTGCCTTTCCCCTAAGGGAAGGACAGAGTCAACTGAGAGAGATGACATGCCTTTTGGGGACCTGGCTAAGACTGCACTCGCTGTGCTGTGAGGGGAGCTCCAGGCTGAACACGGACTGAGAGCCCCAGGCCTTGCCCTGTCTTCAGGGCAAGGGGAACTAAGGCCTCCATGGCCAGGTCCTGTTTGTGCATGTGCACCCAGAGGGGCCCAGGAAGCATGCCCGGGGCTGAATGGTGGACAAGAAGAGCCGCTTAGTGCAGTTAGCTTAGAAAGCAAGGGGGAGAGCTGAGCCTGACAGCATTCTTGGTAGAAAACATCTGTCTCTACTTTGCAACTTTGTGTTTTTGACAGATTTTCTTAACAGACCGGGGGGGGGGGG
>NW_008335435.1:1218823-1266246 GCF_000622305.1 Nannospalax galili
TTTGTTTTTTTGACAGTTTTTCTTAACAGCCCGGGGGGGGGGTATTAAAAAACTTAGTTGTTTGGGTGTAGAAACTGCCTTTTTATTTTTCCCTTGTTGGGCCTTGGTTTTGTTGCAATGCAGATATTTGAAGACAGACTATCCAAAAACTCTCTTTTCCTGTTCTCCAAGCAGCCAATCTTCATTAAAACAGCAAAGAATGTTGTAGATAAATTTTCCTTTGCAATACAAAGGAATTGTTTTACCTCGTCGACTTGTATAGAGCAAGCCAGGAACTTAGTGCTTGCTGGGTTCCTAGAATTATGTGTGAAGTATGAGGATGGAAGGCAGGTGCAACCTGGAGCTACTGCCGCACACCCCCAGTTGAGGTTACCACCGCGGGCATCTTCATTCTTTTCAGCTATACAAGTAATGCTCACATGCATTCCCTTTATAAAACCTTAAGCTTTCTTGTTAAGGACAGAGTCTTTGTAGACCAGTGCTCCCCATCTCAGGCCTCCCAGATCTTACTCTGTGCATCTCCAGACATACATGTGCCCATAGGCAAATATATTTGTATTTGTTTTATGTACATGGTTATTATGCTAATCAAATTAATATCCAAATTGCACAATTAGACATCTTTCCATGGAGAGCATGTAAGACTCCCCTCCTGTTTAACTATTGCTGGGAAGTCTGTGCTGTGGGTGTCTATAGTTCAGTACCATTCCCTCCTCAGTGGATACTTATTTCTGAGCTGTTTCTGCAGAACTTCAGTATGTGTTTGGAGCTGAGATGGTTCAGTGTGGTTGTCTTACTGGCCTGTGTTTACTGACCTGAAGATGTGTACAGTGCTGAAGGCTGAACTCAGAGCTTTGCATATAATAGGCAAGTGCTCTATTCCTGTCATTATAAGATATTTAGTATCCATTGTCTACAAATCAATAGACATTCCAAAAATGGCAATGAATTAAATATATTCAATACAAGAAAGAGAAGTCTGTGCTGTGAGAGGTGCCCTCACAAAGGAGCCAATGTTACTTCGAGTTTTTATGTGGATTCGATTGTGCAGGTTGGACTGTGTCTGCTGAGCTGCAGCTGCCCACTAGGAATGCCAAATGGCAGAGCACACTCTCCCACATACTGCTGAGTTCTCCTTGGCTTTGTCTGTCAGCACCCACATTTTATAGAGGTTACAGTGAGTGTGGGCCTACCAGAATATGCATACATGGCCCAAATAACCTCACCTCAGCCTCTTGCCAAAACTTCAGAGCAGTGACTCAGAGTTGTTAGGGGTCTTCGACAACATCCCTTTCGACTGGAATTGGATATGTGTTGGGATGTCCTTCACTATCTCTGGCTTAGTGGAAGAGATGAAGCACATGTAGAGCCCGATCCTGGAGCCTGCAGAAGTGGAGAATAGAAACGCCAACCCAAGTGAGTTTAATGCAGAGATTTTAGAACGTTTTTAAAAATGGTGCACCCTGATTACTTTTAGCAGGTTGGGTTAATAGTGCTGTTGGGAAGAGGTTCTGCCTTCGTGAAGGCCAGTGACTGTCTTGAGAATGGTGCATTATGGAAATGGGAGTTCAGAGCATGTGAGGTACTGGGCATCTTGTATTCCCTGCATTCCAGCTTGACTCAGTACCTCCTGCCAGGTGCTGAGCACTCTGATCTGTACCTTTTAAGAGGTAAAATTGATCTCTACTATCTAGAAACAGTGGAAACTTGAGGGTGCGTAGTACATACCTGTCATTACAGCACGAGAGGGAGGGGGATAGGAAGGTCTCAAGTTCAAGGACAGCCTGGACTATATAGCAAGGCCCTGTATTAAAAAGACCAAAAAATATATAAATAAATTGGACTTCATCAAAAAATTATAAACTACCGTACATCAAAGAACCATGTCAAGAAAGCAAGAAGACAGCTGTGATCATCTTGATTGTCAGTTTGATTGAACCGGAGTCAACCGAGACACCACCTCTGGGCAGGTCTGGGAGAGCATTTCAAGTCAAGTGAGGGGAGAAGACTGCTAGCCGACCTTCCATATGATCTAGACATAAAGAGAGAGAGACCCAAGGAAAAGCAGGGCTGGCTGCCTCCTTTTCCTCTCACCTCAGGTGTGCCTTTCACCCTGTTACTGCTGCTGTCATCCTCCTAAGACACCAGACGCCAGCTCCTCCATCTTCCAACTTCTAGGCTTTCTGTGCCAGATCGGGCCTCTGAGGCCTCCAGCTCCGTGAGATGAGCAGCTTCTGGGTTCTCAGCCTCTCCAGCATGTAGACATTGTTAGAATGTCCTTCCCTGTGAGGTGGTGCAGTAACACTGCGGGGTGGTGATTTGGAGAATGGGCTTGGGCCATAGCCTCATCAGCACAAGCTCTCTAGCTTGGGCACATTACATACCCACTCAGTGTTCCCATCCATAAGGTGGAGCTGTAAGCATCCCAGCCTCAGTGGGGCACAGTGACCTGGCACAGAGTAGATGCTCAGAAGATGCTGGCAATTGATGACCCCAATTGAAAAAGGAAAAGCGAGCCAGCCCACTGGAAACTCAGTATCCCAAGAGCTGGATCCTAGCCGCTGACTGTCACAAACCAGTCTGTTAATATCACTTTTAAGCTGAGGGAATAGCAGGTAAGTTTCACTCCTAAGGACAGAGGTTCCATTCGATTTGAGGTTGGAAAGAACAAGCATTGCTGTCAGAAATTACCTTGCTGAAAAAACGAGCATCCCCTTCTTTCGGGAGAGAGCTTCGGATTCTTTCCAGTGGAGCTGTTCCTTCGTCCTCACTCTCCCCACAATGGAGAAATAATTCACAGGCCCACTGCTCAGAGACCTTTCTCCTGGAAATGAACTTTATAAATCATTTTAAAAGAGTTAGTGGCCATAACTCCCAGGCGCTTACAGGAGACCAACTGGAAAAAGGATGTTAACTTGGAACCAATTAAATCCCCTGCAGAATGTACCTGCTGCCTTCTTGAACGAATCTCTCCCAGAAGGCCAGTCATGTGGTCAGCCCTGACCTTAACCACCTGAAAGTTTACCTCCTCTTCCCACCCTAGGTGATGCAGAGCTCACATGCCATCCTGTCTCCCCAGGGAGCAGCACAGGCTACCTGAGAGGTGACTTACAATACGATCTCCAGACAAGTCATTGCAGTTTAAAATGCCTTTCCTTTCTTCTTCACACAGTTGAAAGAAGCAAATTAATGGTAGATTCTGTGGCATTGTTTGAAGGCCAGCGCAAGAGCCATTTTGGAATGACAGCCATCCTGGCTCCTCTCTATCCATAGCACAAACAGACCACTGACTGGTGGCCTTGTACCTTACTGACAGGTACCTCTGAACACTAAGCATCTCTGATAGTCCAGATGGAAATAACAAGCTTTCACCCCTTGCAGTCAGACATGAGCTCAGCTATCATTGGAGCCCTGCAGAGGAGGCATAGTAGCCTTGGTGAGGCAGGCTGACCAGACTCCCAGGTGGTCTCACCTGCAGATTGTTCTTCCAAAAAGTATAAATTCCAACTTGGTAGTCTGCAGAGAAGCCCATCTCCCCAGCAGGCCGGACTCAGGGCAGGAGGTCACAGTAGCTAACCAGGCCTCACAGTTCTGGCCAGCTCACTATCCAGCCCTGACTGTCCCCAGCCACACAGCCCTGGCCGTCCCCAGCTGCCCCTCTCCTGCTCTGCTCAGGAGGAAGCAGAACTTTCCCACTAATCGGTCTGTTTTCAAGAGCTGGAAGGTGACTTGTAACAGGCCTCCTGTTCCCAGACTCTTCTCTAATGACATGCCGCACAAGCAGATGTCATCCTTTGATTCCTTATGACCTTCTGGATTTGGGCAAATGAGAACGTGCCTGGGCTCCACAGTGAGGGTCTCCGGGTGTCTGTGCAAAGAGCTTCTGTCATCCACCCCACCCCCTCATCACTACCAGACTTTGTGGCAAGGACATGGCCTCGCTCATCTGTCATATGGGAAAAGCCTTCTTCCCAGAGCCAGGGCCTGTGAGCTGAGGTGGCCATACTGGTCCACCCTTCAGGATGTACCAGACCTGACTCCAGGTCTCAGCCTGACAGATGAGACAATGCTGTGTAACTAGCCTCCTCAAGGTCACTCCACAGACAAACACTGGTGCTGGCAGAATGAGGTCACCCCCAGACAGTGAAAAAAACTAGACCCAAGCACTGAGGGTGAGCCCTGCCCACCCACTACCGCCCCATCAGCTGGGGGACATATAGCAAGAAGACATAAATAAAGCCTTGGATTCCCTGCCTCCAGCACAGGCTGGAGATGCTCATCCTAAGGTTCGGGGTCCCAGGACACCCTAAGGCCATCTCTCTGGCAGTTTCCTTCCTTGCCGAGGTTTCAGGGAACTTTGTTCACTTATAGTGTTCCCCAGAAGCATGTGAAACCTCTGCTGTGGTTCTTAGAATTCGGTGTGCTCTGTTGTAAAGCCTCCCTGCAAGCCAAGTCTCAGCACAGCTGGGCTCTGAAGCTGGTTCTCTCCCCCAGGTTGTCGGCATGTCAGGTTGTACTTCTTCCTCAGCCCAAATCTATAGCGCCGAGAAGAAAGGCAAGTGAATGTGTGTTCTGGAGGGCCACCTCAGGTAGTCTCAGAACACGGGAGTCTTTGGCAAAGGGGACAGTTCACAAAAGCATTGGGACAGTAAGGCTTAGAGCCTGCCTTCCTCTAAGCCCTGGAGCAGGAAGGCCATGAGTCTGCCACAGAGGCTTATGGAGGATGCTGCCTTGTTGCACTGATTCTGAGTGTAGGAACATGTAAGTTTCCTCTCATGAAACAGTCCAGTCCTGGAAGCTTGCTGCAAAGCATTGGGGCGAAGATCTTATCACTCTCTTGCAGATAACCCTTCACAAGTTCTTCCCTCTCTTGGAGAAATCTAGTCTTCGCAGTGGCTTCCAGACTCATTTCCTTCCAGTCGGCGCCCCTTCCTCCAGCTACACTGGCTTAACTCATTCTCACCTAAAGCACATTTCCCCAGGTGAACACCTGCCTGAGCTGCCATGCCAAGCCCTCCCCTGCCTTCCCATTCACCCTTTGCTTTTGCACCTGTCTAACTTGCCCCAGAGCATTTGTATCCAGCAAAAAATATATCTATTTATTGGATTACAGCCTATAGCAAAAAAAAAAAAAAAAAAAAGTACTAACTGCACATCTTGCCCCATTCTTTCCTTCTTCCTTAATTTTGCTGAGCCTCAATTTTGATGAGAAAGTATTGGGCAATGCAGCCACTTCCCAGCCCCCCTTCAAACCCAGGGACTAATTTCCTGTCAGCTGTGTAGACATGGGGATGGCCTTCTTAGAAAGAAGAGGAGGGGCGTATTTCACCCTCTTCCCTTTCTCCTGTTCCCTGCCTGGGATTCCAGTGTGGTGGTTGGAGTGGCTTAGAACACAGATGACCTCAAGAATGACGGCCAGCTGCTGATGGCAGAGCAGAGTGTGAAGGAACAGGCAGGTCCTGGAGAATCTACACGCTCTTCCCACAACCCCTCAGACTTCCTGAGTGAGAAACCAAGATGAGCATTCAACTTATTTAACCACTGTAGTTCCTAGACTCTCTCACTAGCAGTCAAATGCAGGTTCCACAAAACCGAGACCTTTGTTTAGTTCACTGCTTTATCTCCCCCCCATCCTGGCACTTAGTAAAGATTTGTTGAATGAATACTAAAAGCAATAGCAGAGCTCCTTCTTCCCTGATCCAGGATTTATCAGGACCATTTAGTAAGCATATGACTTGGCATCTATCTTGATCACCTCCCCAGTGAGGTAAATCCTTTGTGGATAAAAGCAATCTTAGTATCCAAATGTTAGCCGCAGAAACCCTCATTCTGTAACTAGGGATTTGAAAGGTAGGTTCTCTTTGGATTTAAGACTACTATTTAGGAATTGAGGGGGCATACTAAAAAGCAATATTTTTTAATTTGAACAGTTATAGATTTAGTCATTTTTAAAAATATTTTATTTATTATTTTTATTTTATGTGTATGCAGGTATTGCCTGCATGTAGGTAGATGCACCTGTGTTGTGCAATGCCCACGGAGGACAGAAGGGGCTGTTGGTTCCCTGGAACTGGAGTTACGGCCAGTTGTTACCTGCCATTTGGGTGCTGGGATTCAAACCCGGGTCTTCTGCAAGAACAACCAGTGTTTTTAACCACTGAGCCATCTCTCCAGCCCCAGGTTTAGTCATTTTTAAAAATATTTTATTTATTATTTTTATTTTATGTGTATGCAGGTATTGCCTGCATGTAGGTAGATGCACCTGTGTTGTGCAATGCCCACGGAGGACAGAAGGGTCTGTTGGTTCCCTGGAACTGGAGTTACGGCCAGTTGTTACCTGCCATTTGGGTGCTGGGATTCAAACCCGGGTCTTCTGCAAGAACAACCAGTGTTTTTAACCACTGAGCCATCTCTCCAGCCCCAGGTTTAGTCATTTTTAAAAAAGAAGGGGGAGCCGATGTGATGGCTCAGCAGGTAAAGGTGCCCAGCCGCCTGAGTTCAGTCATGCTACACTTTGGGCTGCTCCATAAACAGCTGCACTCAGAATCGCCAAGGCCCCAGGAAAATGGAGTAATTATCTCCAATGTACAAAAAAAAAAGAAAGAAAGAAAAAAAAAGGCAGCTTAAAGAACACACACTCTGGCTAGTGGAATAGTAGAGGCAGTGAACAGTGTTGCCTCCAAGGGACTTGGAACCTGCCTGCAGATATAATCAGAGGGACAGCGGCTGGTGGCACTTCCGGTTCTATCAAGAGAGGAGATGCTGTAACTAGGGCTAGAGAAGTGCTGGACCAAAAAATGACCTAAGCCCTAGTCCCAGCCATAGGACACACCGGCCATGGGACCTGTAGTGATGCCCCCAAGTTGTGTGTCTCCAGAACTGAGATAACTCCTGTCTTTCCTACCCCAGTAGTGAGGAACACATGAGATTGTATGGATCTTTGCTCAGAGATGGGAAGGATCTTAGGGTTTGTCTCACCCAACCCTCATCATACAGATCTGAGTCAGGACAGCCAGAAAGTCAGAGTATTGTCCAAGGTCACAGGGTAAAGTAGTAGCAAAACAAGGTCTAGGAAAAAGGAGCAGTGATACTAATACTCTGAGTGGTTTGGACCCTCTAAAGGCAGATGAATAAGCCAATGTGAGTGGAGCCAAGTGCAGAAAGGGACAAGTGAGGGAGAGAAGATCAGCGAGGTGACAACTAGTAGATTGCAAAGTGTCTTCTGGACCATAAGAAGAATTTTGGCCTTGTTGCCCAGGCTAGCCTGGAACTCCTGCCCTCTCCTCCTATCCCCTCTTCCCAAGTGCCGGGATTACAGGTGTGCACCACCATGCCCAGCAGAATTTTGAATTTGACTCACCTCTTAAATCTGTGTAAGATGTAATTCCCATAAAAAGACTGGCAGCCCCTTAACAAACAGGCAGTTTTCTTCTGCCTTTCCCCCAGTCTTCTCTCAAGCCTGAACTTAAGACTGTCCCACAGTACTTGGGTATTGGATGCTGCAGAGCTCTCTGCTGCAAATGCTCTTGACCTTTTAGGGGATGTTCTTGGGCCTTGAGTTACAAATAAGATTAAAATAAACTTCGGGGGTGTTTCTCAGCATCCAGACACCAATTGAGTGGGTTATAGGGAAGTATTTCTAAAACGAGTAGTGCTGTGGAGACAGACTGATAGGTGAGCAGATGGGGGAACCATCAACTCAGATTTACTTTACAGCTTACAACTCCAGTGAGCGTCGCACAGTCAGAACAGCTGGCCTTCGATCCTGTAAGTCATTGTCCTTTGGTCGGCTTATCTCTCAGGAGCATGAGTGGATTACGTGCCAGTGGCTGTCTGTCTGTCCATCTTTGACTTTGTAGGCTTTGTAAAAAACAGACCCTTTGTGTAAATCAGATTTTGCTGTGACATCTGCTTCTTCCACAGGTTATGGAATTTCTGGGTTCTAGAAATCAATGGCATTAGCTTTTTAGCTTCTATTTTCATAACTATATTTTTTACCCATATGACAGCCATTATCTGATTCTGGATAAATGGAATTTTTCTTTTCCAAAGAGTGAAAAAGCAAAATCTTAAGATTTATAGGAAGAAATGTTTTTTTGGAAATGTTATAGTGCATCTAAAAACCACACCGCCTTGAATTTCTAGTCTTAGGTTATTCTGGAATCCTTCTGAAGTCTGAGACTGCCCCACGCAAACGTGACTTAGGTTTCAAGCAACAAGGAAGTCATGAAATCGGGAAGGGCGTCTTCTGTCCGCCATGGTCCTCTGTGGGGCTGTGCTGACAGACGACAGTGGAGAGACCGTATTTTATGGCTGAAAGCAGGGCTTGATAGCACCCGGTGCGGATTTTGTTCCAGTAATTGCATCCAATTGGACCTTTAGCCACAGTGCAGGCACGGCATTAATACCACTCATTAAGTCATACACCGTGTGCTTTCCCTCCCAATGGCTGAGTCACTGGCAGAATATATTTTCTTCC
Source organism: Nannospalax galili (assembly GCF_000622305.1). Classification (NCBI taxonomy): domain Eukaryota; kingdom Metazoa; phylum Chordata; class Mammalia; order Rodentia; family Spalacidae; genus Nannospalax; species Nannospalax galili. The sequence goes on from NW_008335435.1 coordinate 1,227,303, forward strand.
AAAGTGTTTGTTTTCATTGTTGCCCTTTAAAAATAATGAGTTCATTCTATTCCCTTGCAAGAAAGCTACTCTAGATCACTTTGAAATTGTATATCCTTTGTTGAGCACATTTCTGCAGTGGTTCCATAGCTTTGTGTGCTGGGGAACCCTAGCCGGCCTCTCTTAAAGCTTCCAACCAAGCTGCCTCAGACTTGATACATAGAACCGCAAACCGGTTTGACCTTTATATTGTTACCCTTGGGCAGGTAGAAGTCATGCAAGTTTCAGGTAACCCTATCATGTGACCAGAGGTCAAGGATCAGCAACTCCTAAATGTTCAGCTGTCAAGGTGGCCCATTCATCACCGTCATTATGTAACTGACAGGCCGACAAATGAACCTGGGGATAAAATTATTCTCAACCTTCTGCCTCCTGGATTTATACCCCAGAGGTGGGCCAAACAGTCTCACATATTAAGTGGTTCCAAGGGTCTGCCAGGGTCCCTGAAGTAGGGGAAGGACCTGAGGAGACCTATTGGATGTTCTGAACCCTGGAAGGCCGCCAGTTGCCTGCTATCAGGGCCAAGTTGCATATCTACAAAAGCCACTCTATCTTTGATTGTCTCTGCAACAGAGATAAATCTAATGTTAGTTCTGTGTGAGCACAAAAACACCCCATGTCCCCCAGCTATACTCCTGCCTTAGCATCTTTGTGTCCATTGAGCAGGTTTACATGGCTCATTGTCTGTCCTGAGTGACTTCCTCCTTAGAGTCACTTAAGAAGGGAGCTGGATAGATGGCTCAGCTGTTAAGAACACTGGCTGCTCTTACAGAGGATCGAGATTCAATTCCCTGTACTCACATGGTGGCTAACAACCACTGTCTGTAACTCCTGTTCCAGGAGAATCCAACACCCTCTTCTGACTTCCTTGGGCACTGCATGAAATGGGTACACTTACACACATTTAGGCAATATACACCTACAAATAAAATAATAAATAAATTTTTTTAATTAAAATTCTAAGAAGCTGCCCCTAAAGAGTCTGGGACCTAGGTGCCCTTGCTACAAAAAGCTTGAGATTTGGGGTTGGACAATTCTGTCTTTGAATCTGGACTCTTGTCTCTTTTTTGACTATGAAATCTTATATGGATTAGTTAATCTTCTAAACCTCAGTTTCTACCTTGAACACAGACATTTAAAAAGAAAATGTGGGGCTGGAGAGATGAGCCAACTGTTAAGAGCATTGGCTGTTCTTGAAGACCTGGGTTCAAATTCCCACACCCACATGGTGGCTAACAACCATCTATATTTCCAGTTCCAGGGGATCCAGTGCCCTCTTCTGTCCTCCAAGGACACTGCACCACATGGGTGTACTTACATACATGCATGCATAACACTCTTACACATAAAATAAAATTTTTTTAAAAAAGAGCTGCAAAGCGTCTGACACGTAGTGTACAGCGCCAACTTTCAGTAGCAGTTTTGCTGCTCCTTTGATCTAAAAGGAGATATCACTGGAGTAGCAGTGGCGAGAGCTAGAATAACTTTATACTTCCCTTAGGGTGACAAAACCCCCAATAGACCTCTAAGGGTATCTTTCAGAGGGGCAGAAGTAAGAGGATGCTGTGAGGACCACACATTATCACCTAGGCCAGGGAGGAGCTCTGGCCTAGGCAGCATGCACTGACAGTACAGGGAAGGCACTGCACTTCTCTCCTAAAGAAAGAATGGAAATGCTTTTAGGCCACACTATGACCAAAAGGTGTCCCTGGCTTTTATAGCAGCAGGAAGCCCGTGTGTCCTCTGCCTCTTTGCTTCCTGATCTGGCAGTGCTGTCTGAGCACCTTTATCTTCATAGGGGCCTTTGTTCCATAGAACCTTTGTTAGAGGCCAGAGAACTCTCAGCAGTGATTCATGGTGAGAAGAGGCTCTAGTTCCATAAGGTAGGAAGACTGGAAACCTTTATCAAAGGAAGTCTCTTCTTAGAATCTGAAGTTGGAAATCTAACTGTTCTTTCTCAGTAAAAAACAAACAAAAACTTGATACTCATTATGTTAGTCAACCTTTTCTCTCTGATGAACAACTTAAAGCAAGAAAGATTTATTTTGGTTCATGGTTTCAGAAGTTTCTGCCCATGGTTGACCAGCTCCATTGCATCAGGCCTGAAGTGGAGCATCATGGCAGCAGGAATGTGATGTAACAGAGACTATTCACCTTGTGGAGGACAGGAGAGAGAAGGCCAGGAAGAAGAGGCCAGGGACAAGACATACTCTTCAGAGGCACATGCCTAGTGATGCAATGTTCTACTCAGTTGTGAATCCATCAATGGATTAATCCATTGACTAGGTCAGCACCCTCAAGATCCAGTCACTTACTACCCCAACACCATATCTCTGAACATGGCTTTGGGAACCAAGTCTTTAGCACACAAGTCTTTAGGGAACATTTCATGTCCAAACCATGTTATTGGTAGTTATTAGATGACATGGGATTTTTAATATTATTTTCAGACATGCCGAAGGAAAGAATCAGGAGCTTTACACCCATTGTTTATACAGGAAATGCCTTTTGTGTGCCAAGCAAGCATAGAGGACACAACCCAGTTTCCTCGCCCAGTCAGAAGAGCAATACAGTCAGCACTCTGTCTACACACAGACCGTGTAACCAAGGTCCGGGCAGCAGGCCAGCCATGCTCAAAGGCCTCACAGTCTCTTGGTCCGTGCCTGTTTGGCACTGGTAGCATCATCTTGGTATTCAGAAGTTCTTTTGGTATATTTGGTATTCAGAGCCATTTTCAAGTATCTTTATAGCCCATCATTTATTAGACTCCCCCTTTCTTTCCGCAGTGTAAAGTTCAAAAGTAGTTCTGTATACAACTAGGAATTAAGCCCAGGTGTTCAGGTAGCTATGCTTCAAATGTAGTACCTGTCAAAAAGGAATGTTGACCTGGAAGAAAGAAAGTTGACCTGTGGGCAAGAGCTGGGCTTTTCTCTCCTTCTGATGTGTGTTGACTTTTCTGATCTGGAGACATGAATGTCGCACAGAGGCAAGAGCTTAAAAGTGTCTCAATGGGAGGGTGACTGTGCTGTGTTGAAATTCACTTAGGAACTTTCTTCTCTTAGTGCTTCTGCACTGGATAAACTAAGTGAGAAAAACTTAGCAAGCTTGTTTATAAAACCACCTTTGCCAGAGTAGATTGTACTAGTTACTTTTCTATTGTGATAGAACACCATGATCAAAGCAACTTACAGAAGGAAGAGTTTATTTGGTTAACAGTTCCAGAGGGAAGAGAGTCTGTCATGGCAGGGCAGGCAGGGCAGGAGGCAGCTGGAGCAGAGCTGAGCACTCATGCCTTCACAAAGGCACAGGAATCAGAGAGGGACAAACTAGAAATGGAACGTGGCTGTAAACTCTCAAAGCCCACCCCCAGTGATGTGCTTCCCCCAGGAAGGCCACACCTGCTGAACCTCCACACTCAGTGCCACCAACTGACCAAGTGTTCGAATACTTGAGCCTGTGGGGGACAATTCATTCAAACCACCACATAGATTATCATGGTGGCTGGTAAACAGGGTGACTCTTTATTTGGAGAGTTTTCCATAGTTCTACAACAGCAGTAACAAAAATCCACAGAGTATTTAGAGTGTCAAGTCAAAGTGTGTGCATGTATGTATGTATGTATGTATGTATGCATGCATGCATGTATGTATGTATCTATCTATCTATCATCTATTTTTGAGACAGGGTCTCACAAGCCCAAGCTGGCCTTGTACTCTGGATCTTCCTGTCTTGTCTCATGCATGTGGTGATCATAGGCATGCACCGCCATACCGGCCTAAAGCTAAGATTATTATATCCCGGCCTGCACATACTCACCATTAACTGAAATAAATTTTTGGAACAAAGTATGGTGAGACTGAGAAACAGTACAGTAGAGTGGCTTCTCTCTTGAGGTTAGAGTTTGTTTTACTGGTTTTACTTATCTGTGTGTGTGTGTGCATGTGTGTGTGATATGTATGTAGGCACACGTGTCAGGGCATACACTGAGGTCAGGACAACTTTCAGGAGTCAGTTCTGTTCTTCTGCTGTGGGATCTGGGGCTGAAACTCAGGTTATCAAGTTTGTGTGGCAAGCTCTTTTATCCCCCGAGCCATCTTGCCAGCCCAAGGTTAGATTTTAAGTGGCAGTTTAAGGTAGGCAGCATGGATGAATCCCTTCCATTGAGGACTGATCAGCTTGCTGTATGGAGAACACTCATCTTAAACACTTTCTTTGCTCCATGGGGCAGATGCTGTAGCTCATGACCCAAGAAGACTGAGTAGAACAGAGACATGTGGTCTCCAACTCCCTTGAAAGCCTCAGGTCTTTGAGGGAACCATGGCCCTTTCCATCATTATTTCCTGCTCTTTTTCATGGTGCTCCAGGCACCGGGGTTGGAGGGTTAGTGTGGCTCTCTATCACCAGTGTTCCTCCCTGAGTTCTCTTAAATCTTGAAACTGGTAGCTATTGTTTGAGGGAGTATATTTGGATATGGCCGAGACTCTAATAAAAGAGATCCTGTACCAACTTTAGCCAGAGTGACTGTGACCTCCTTGGTGTGGGGGAAAATTCCAGGGAAAAATTCTGACTTGAAGAGTACACTTCTTCAGTCATTGGAGATTTTCTGATGACGTTCTTAGTTTAAATTATTCTTGCTTTTAGAAGCACCAGTTATTTCCTTTTCATTTTCAAGTGCTGAAAGCCTTCCCAGCTAGCTTTGCATGATTAACTGTGCTTTAAATCTAGCATGTGTGTCCTATAGGAGAGAGGGTGTTGAGGCATACTTATACATTTCTGTACACTTTACTTATCCAAAGGGTCTCATTCATGCCTTGATCTCATCTCCATGTAACATGGCAAAGCAGAAGAGCATGAACTTCCTGCAACTGGGAAACCTGAGCCCTTGAGATAGTTTCCTCAAGGTCACCCAGAGAATACCATGAGAGATGGATTATGTGCCCAAAAGACAGACATCTTTTTTTTCTGTAGATAATGCTTATAAGAACTTCAAAGTCATTAGAGTGAAAATAAAGAAAAATAAGATTTATCAGTCATTTGCCATAACAATAATCCTTCCAGAAATAAGAAAAGCATTGCTCCTCCCCCCCACCCCCAAATGGTTTGGAAACCCCTGAATATCTCAGTTGGGCAAGAATAGCTAAGTAGTCAGTGGACAGGATCCATTTTGGTCCACATGGAAATTCATGAAAAAAGAGTGTAATAGAAAAAGCACCCAGCTTTTGTGCAGGTGTCTGGACCCACCCGCTTCCTTCCTGCTTTGGGTCGGCCTTGCCTAAGAAAGGCCTCATGCAATTGGGAACCAAGATGCCAGTCCCCTGCCGTCCCCTGGCTTCCCAAGAGAGGAAAATAAAACAGTACCAAGTGTTGGTCATTTAAGCAACAAACAAGATGTGGTTGTTCTTTTCCTCGGGACTCATGTTCCTCTTTCCCAGTAAAGAACTCATTTAGTGCTTCTTTTTTCTTCTCTCTTCTTTGCATGTGCTTGGTAATATTTCTCTATGAAGTTTGTGTGTGTTTAGCTTGTCTATCATGATGAGTCTATTAGCAGAAACCATCTCTCCTGAAATCTTTATCATTGCCTCAAGAATAATGGAAATGTTACCTGTCCTCCTTTATTTGTTGCAAAATTTAGCGACAAGGAAGAAGACCATATGTGTTTTCTTAAAATCAATGGCCAGCACATTACTGTAAAACCTATTGATTAAAAACACAAAGTATAATGTTAGTCATTTAGTCTGTGAAGTGATGCAATAAGGGAAAAAATTTATCCCTTGACTTTTGCATTAACCTTTATTGACTGCTTGCATACCCATAATTAACACACACTTTAGCTAAAGTGGTTAATTTTAACATGGCGGCCAGCGCTCACTAATGTAGCTGCCATCTTGATCACCTAGAAGTAAGTGAAGCCCTGGGGGAAATCATCGAGGCCCCATATGAGTTACACCTCAGGGTGGGACCCACAGGACCTCTGGACCATCTGCTGACAGACCAGCCAGTGGGACACCTTTTCATTGCTTCTTGTTCTCTTGCTGGGTCAGTCAGGGAGAACCATTCCTGAGCAGCAAAGAGCTTTGAAGGCAACTTATTGAGTTCTTTGAATTGCAGCCAGGTGAATTGGGGAAGCAAAGGGATGATGTATGGATGAAATGCTCCCTTGAAGTGCTTCAAGAAAGGGGCAGTAGACTCAAATTTACTTACTAACCCTAGAAACCAAAGGGGAAGAAAGAGTAGAGAGGACAACTGAGACAGTTTTTTGCCTACACTACATGGTATCAGCAGCAACACATGGGATCAGGTGGGACACGTGGCAGGACCATGGTAATGAATGTTGTGAAAGGTAGGAAGGGTGGACTAGTGTCATCAACTAGGATTCCTTGGGTTGCAGGTACAGAAAACCCTTAGACAATAAAGGCTTGAGAAAGTGAAGTCTGCAAAGAATTAGCTCAGGTGAGCCTTGTCCAGCTGACAGTATTGTTTAGCACCCTGCCCCTGATGGCACAAAATGACTGTGGAAGGTTGAGGTTTCATAGACCAAGAAGAAGAAAGTCTCTTCTCTCAGCTCCCATACCAGACTTCAGGTGGAGTCTTGATTTTGCTCTGGATTGAGTCATGTGTTCCCCAGCCATTCCCGGTGGCTGGGATCATGGGCTGTGCTAAGTCTGAGTGCTAGAGCCTGTCACTGTGAAGTCACAGCAGCTTGACTGGGTAGGCCTCTGTGTCCTGGGCTGCCTACTGTGATGGCATTCTGCTGTGGGCTTAGTTTGATTCAAGGCAGAAAGGTGTGCCAGGGCCTCCAGAACTTCTGCTAGAAAGAGCCAGACTAGAGGCACCAATCTAGGTGCTGTGGAAGAAAGAGACAGCCACAGCAGGACAGGCAGGACTCTGGTGGCATCTCTCACCTGTCACTGGCATGCATGGTAGAAGTAATGATGGTCGTGATATCTAATAGTTACTGAGCGAGCTGTGTGCTGGGCAGGGTTCCAAACACCATCTGTATTCACTCATTTCATCTTCCCAACAAACCCTAAGTAAAATATTATTATTGCTACAATACCTACCTTCCCCAGCCTGACTCCCACAGCATGCTTGAAATTATGGAAAATAATAATAATAATAATAATAATAATAATAAATTTGTCCTATACACACATATGTAGGATATAATTTAATTTATAAGATAGGAACAGTAAGGGATGAACAGCAGTACTTAATAAAACAGAACAATTTTAGCAATACATTCTAATAAAAGTTAGATGAGTGAGCTCATCTTGTGTTGCACTTTTGGTTTCTGTAATGATGTGAGGTGGTAGTGCCTAATGAGGAGGTGACTGAGGTGGATGACAGTGGCATAGGACTTGTGATGCAGTCCAAGGCCACTGTTTACCTTCAGAGGGTATGTCAGGAGGCTGCTCTGCTCCCAGTGATTCTAGATCATAATGTGGTAGCTCATAAAACGTGCTTATGTAATTATAAGGGACAGGTGACTCACATCCTGGGTGGGGCACGAGATTCCTTCACACTGCTCAGAATGGTGCACAATTTAAAACTTACAAGTTATTTCTGGAATTTTCCATTTAATATTTTCAGACCATGGTTGACCATGGGTAACCAAAAATGAAGCCCTAGATAGCGGGAACTACTGGACCATTGTCATTATCTTTATGGCTGTCATCCCCAAGAGACAGGCAGGAGCCCAGAGAACACACCCTGACCCGTGATGCTGCCATCTCCCTACTGCCCCTCCTCCTTAGGACACTGAGACTCAGCAGACAGAAGAGCGATTTGAACAAGAGAAATAATGGCTGAAAGGGTGCAAGCCTTTGGGTCATTTACTACCCTACCCCTCTTGGTCCCCTTCCAGTCTGGCATAGCACTGAAGCAGACAGTGTCGCTGGAGTCGGGGGCAGGTGTCCTTTCTCACAGGTAAAATTACTTCAGACTACTTCTCACTAGCATTTGGAAATTAGCACACAGTACTGGCCATTGGGGGATCTTATAGGAATCTTAAATAGCTGAATTAAGCCCTGAAGAAACTCAATAAATGATCTTGTCCCAACCCATACAGAGTCAGTGAATGTGTATATATAGCTATAAGCTTACCAGGTTTGTGTAACATGGGGTGGGGCCTCAGCCATCCTTGATGAAAAGACATGTCAGAAAACTGGGAACAGCTTGCCCGGAATCACAGCCAATGGCCTTGGAAGCATGTACAATCCGGCATGCACACAGCTCTGGGTTTTAATATTTTTAGTACTTTCTCCAAGTGAGGAGGCAAAACCCATTTGACAGCTGAAAAAGCATCTCTATTGACTTTTTACAAACCTTATGATATTCTAGGTGGATCGACACTTATCACGGCCCTTTAATCTGCCAAGCAGGATAATGTGTGCACGGATAATTTATCCACTGTGAGATTGAAATGCTCAATTTGGAATAACTTTCCCTACCCAGCAAATTGAGCATTACTCTGCGATTCTGAGGCAGAGAGAAAGCACAATTTAAAAAGCTTTGCCGAGTTCCTTTGTAATTAGTCGCAGCTTTCCTTGAATATTAATTTCCCCCTCGTCCCTTTCAAGTGATTTAGAGACTGTCACAGGAACTGCTGAGATGCACCCTAAGAAGGGTGACGGCAAGCAGCATGGTCTCCAGCACCTATTAAGAAGTAGTGTGCAGAGTGTGCCCTCTGTCCCTCCGTGCAGAGTGTGCTTATCAGTGCAAACAGTTTAATATTTATGCTAAGAGGATTGTCAGGAGCAGCTTCTGTTGCTTTAGTTCTTGTTTTAAATAAATAATGAGAACATTTAAACACATTACTCTTCTTGGGGCCCTGAGGTCAGCTAATCTTATTATTTATGAAGTGATGTGCTACATAATAGTACTTAGTGCATGTTAACAGACGCTATTATCAGAGTCTGATGCAGAGAGCAGAAGATATATTGGAATGTTACGTGTAATGTACGATGGATTGAGTGCATGGGATGCCGGTATAGCAATTAACCACATGTGAAAATAGGTGTAAAGTTGAAGTATGCTTTCCCCTGGGAATCCCCTCACATTAATAATCCCCCAGAGAAGAAAGTGTCTTTCCTGAGGCTCCCACACCATCAGACAGTCAGGAATGTGAGTGGCCACTCTAACTGGCAGAGGTAGGACACCTACACAGCTCTTGAAAACAGGCAGTCTTTAGTTTGGGTGGATGTGTTCTGCCCACCAGAAATGAAGAAACCAAGACATGGCTCATTATTTATTACAATTTGTTTCCTTTTCTCTGACTCTCATTTTTCAGGTAACCAGAGCTCAAGCCACAGAGCTTCCCCAGCCCAGTTTTAAATGAGCTTAGCTCTCTGAGAGGGTGGTGACTGCCAGGATGTGCTGATGTTGCCCCAACTTTTTTCCTACTAGACTATAATTTCACTGCATATGATAATTAATTTCTCTACTATTGATGAATAATCCATTTAATAAAAACCGTGATTTAAGTGTTTTCCTTGGGGACTAACTCTTGCTAGCCTCTTAATTTAATTTTGTGGAAGTTTCCCCACCTATTCATCAGTGGAAATGATTATTAACCTCTATTTGCATATATCCTTATAAACCTCTTTCTCCTTGGAGTGCCTTTTTTCTGAGCCCAGCAAGCTGGGACACTTGTAAATCTCCAGGATCTCCAAAGTCAATCCTGGTCTGTAATATTGTTTAATCTATTCTTGGACGTTTTAATGCAGTAAATTCAATTTAATCTTTCCCAGTAATCTAGTAATACATCGAAATCCCACAAACATTTAAATCTGATAATGGCTTAATCACACACTTTAAATAACTGTTGAGATAATGAAAAAATAATTCACCATTTTAAAGGCAGAGTAACTCAATTTCCTTGGTGATTGGCTTTTCCAAAGCCACTTGAGATAATACAGATCTGGGAATTGGAAGGACTTGAAGCCCTAGCACTCGAAGGAACAATTTTTCCTTCTTAGAAACATGTGCTTTCCACCTTGCAGATGCGTTCCTCTCACCATCACCTTGACCTTCACCACAGAGGCCTATTTCTGGAACATGTGCCAGTGTTGTTCTCTAGGTTTTCCATGAGCTTGGATATTTTAGTGAGCCCCAGTGGATTAACTGCGTGCACTTTTTCTCATAGGTGCCAGTCCCGAATTGCCCGGAATTTACCAGCGCAACAGAAACCAGATTGTCGGCCATACTGGGAGAAGGATGACCCTTCCATGCCTCTGCCCTTCGACCTCACAGACGTGGTTTCCGAGCTCAGAGGTCAGCTTCTGGAAGCAAAACCCTAGAGGGAGCACAAGTCTTAGGTGGAGAGGGAAAAGATGCCCTTGGCTTTCCTCCCCAAACCCTGGACAAGGGCAGTGTAGACTTCTCTCAGCCTGTAGGTGGTAGAACCTCCGTCCCAGTTCAAAACAGCTAGAGGATAAAGCCCACAGATGTTGAAATGTTGAAAAAATGTTTGTGTTATAGTCTGATTGTGGTATTAAACTAGAATTACACACACACACACACACACACACACACACATACACACACATACACATACACACATCCACACACACACACACACACATACACACACATACACATACACACATCCACACACACACACACACACGTTATTACCACTCATATTTTATCATGGGAGCCCCTTAGCCCCCTAGCTAGGGCAGCAACAGGAGTGAGCTACGCCTATGACAAGCCTCACCTACTTTCCCCTTGATCAGCCACCTCAGAGACTTCGGGCAGACTCTATCATTGAGGAAACAGAGTTTGAGACGCCCATCCTGCCTTCTCACTGTGCCTCCAGCAGTTAAGCCAGTTAGCACCTATTACCATGGGGGAAAGAAATGAAAAGCACACAGGAAGAGGGAGGAGCTAACAAAGGAAACAGCTGCATCTAATGACAGAGATCTGCCCTGTGGACACCGTTTCTTGGATTTAGTCTTTTTTCTAGACTTCCCCCATTCATAGGTGCTGACAGGTAGCATAGGGGCTTGAAGGACTCAGAGCCCCATCCTAAAGACGCTGGAGCATCACTGAGACCGTGCAGAGATGCTAAGCTTGGACTCTGGTTTCAGAATGCCTGGATTTAGATTCCTACCATTTTGTGACTCCCTTGTGTCTCAGTTTCCTCATTTGTGTAGTGGGAATGTTAAGTCTCAACTCCCAACATGAAGATTCAGTGAAATGTCCTAACTAGCCGCTAGACATACAACAAATATTAGTGTGGCTATGTGAGCTTGACCTGCAAGTAGCTATCTTCTTCTCCCTCTGCATTGTTGTGCCAGTTGTGTCTCATGACACTGTAACCCATATCTTACTCTGTCTGGCCTGGCTCCTGCCTTTTGGTGTTCCCCAAAATAACGGTAACAGTTATCCTCACCCCTCAGCCCAGTATTGTCCCCTGGCTGTCGGTCGTTTCTGCACATGGCGGGGAAGAGGGGTATACATTATCTTTATTGCAGCCAGGATTCCATTGGTTTAAGGTGAGCCTTCCTGCCCAGAGTTAGCCACAGAAAAGATGCATTTTATAAGCAGTGGGATTTCCTGGTGCTGGGACCTGAGCCTCTCAGACCTTGATTCCTTCCAGATATCTTAAGAGCCCCAACTTCCTCATCAGTAGAAAGGTGAGGTACATCCAATTTCACAGGGTGCTGACACCGATGAAATGGAATGAGATAGAGTATGGCTTCAGAGGTCACAGACTGAGCCCACCTCCAGGCCACTTGGCCCTGTGGTTTCTTGGGCCCCCTTGATGTTTCTTCTTTATTCTGTTTGATTGGGTGCCAATATTAGAAATTGGGAGATATCACATAAAATAAAAATGTCTTCATTCTCTTTAGAAGTCAGAATGCCTAGCAGCCCAGGGCCTCCATCCTAACATGGCAGTAGCCCAGTAGTGTCTGCTGTGACCCTCTGTGCTGTGTTGTAGACCCTGCTGCTCCCTTACCATTTTGTAAACCTGACCCCATCCCTTCACAGCAGCACCTTTCAGACCTGCTTGCTTGCACCCTGTAGTAGAAAGCAGTGATATTCTAGTGTTCACCCCAATATGTGTTATTCCTTTTGAACTGTATTCACAGTCTGCTGGTAATGCTATGTTGTGTACATCCATTCATATACAATAAAGAATTAAAATAAGAAACCAAAGAGGTGCTGAGCTTTTCTCTTTATCTACTAGGGGTAGCCCTGCTTTGCTGGGGAGCGGTACATGAAAGCCACTCTCACCCTCGTGGTGCACCCAGGTCATGCACAGCAGAGCGACTCACATGAAGGGATGGCTCTCTCAGCTCCATGTGCCTGAGGATTGCAGGTGCTCCATGAGAGATCTTGGGTGGCTGAAAGGTTGGAAAGCATGGGACAAGGGAAAGGTGGCTGGTGAGGCTAGACATCATCTCAGAGCCTGCAGAGCCAAGCCGAAGGACTTTCCTGGGAATACGGTCCCTGGTACCGTCTAAGCTATAGGGATAAATATGGATGGGGAGCCAGCCTGGGTTGTAGCCGTCCCACTTCAACACTAGCTCCTGCCATGCTCTCCCTCCAACTCCTCCCTGCTCCTAGATGACAGGCATATTAGTTACTTCTCTGTTGCTGTGATAAAACACCATGACCAAGTCCACTTATAGAAAGAAAAGTTTATTGGGCTTACAGTTCCAGAGGATAAGAGACTGGCATGGTGGGGAGGCATGGTGGCAGAAGTGACAAGAGCAGAAAGCAGAGAGCTCACATCTTCATCAGGCCCAGGAAGCAGAGAGAGCAAAACCGGAAGTGGGATGAGCCACATGCTCTCAGCCTGCCCCCAGTGATGTGCTTCCTCTAGCAAGGCCACACATCCTAAACCTCTGTAAACAGCACCATCAACCAAGGAGAAAGTGTTCAGACATTTGGAGCCTATGGGGGACATTCTCATTCAAATCACCACAACAGGTCACAGCTCACTTGAGAAAAGTAGTCTAAGATCCTTTGCACTGGGGGCCTCTGACCTTCTCTTTCTAGGCACCAGCCATGTAGGGAGTCCTAGATCAGATCCTAGGCTGGATCTCTGTCTTCCAGAAGCTCCCAGGTTAATAAAGGCCCAGGAGAACTTAGACTCTCACAGGGTGACAGTAAACCAGCACTCTGATGAGATCATTCTAGATAGTTATGCTTGGAAGAGAACCAGTTGGTCAGTGACATGAACGGGAAGCTGGTGACCAGTACTATAGAAGTTGGTATATGAGCCAGGGACCATGTCCAGGAGAGGGGACAGCAGACACAAAGTTCTGGAGGCTGGGGAGTCCTTCAAAAGAGGATTTCAAGAAAGGAAAAGGGCCTTCCTGGGCTAGGCAGAGAATTCCAGGAAGAGTCTTGCTGTTCCAACTGGAACAGAGCTGCAAGCTGTGTCGCTTTACACAGAGAGGGCACAGGGCAATGTAATGAGATATTTTCATGCTTTCGACATTCACTGTGGCTAATGCCTGGATGCCTAAGGGTCTTCCACATGGTGGGAAGGAGCCCACCAGCAGGACCATGGCTCCTCCAGTGTTCAGAGTCTCCTCTAAAACAACACCCATGTACGTGCAACAGCCGTCCATTCCTGCTCTCACTGGCGGCCTCCAGCCTACTAGCAGGGTTTTCTAGACAGAGGAGAGCAGGGTCATGGCATATGACACAATTTTAGTAATAAGCTTCCAAATGCATCACTAAGTGAGTGAATGGAGGGAGACCAGATATGAAATTGCTCGTGCTGGGGAGTGGCTTTGTGTGCATTTGCAGGAAGGTATTTTCTAATGCAACATGCAACTTTTTTTTTTTTTTTTGCCTGCTCTAGGTAAGGCTGATTTTACCACTGGGCAAATTGCATACATTTGGATCCATGCCACACTAAATACTGCTTATTCTGGAGATCTGTCAGAGGCGAGCACATGGAAGACAAGGGGTTTCTGATTTGAAAAGGCAATTCTCATCCAAACAGGTTCAGATGGAGCGAAGCGGCAGGATTAAAAGGCGCTGAAGTGGTAATGCCGCTTATCCAGTTTGCCTTTGTTACTCTGTGATTAAATGGTATTTTTAATTAAGTTTCATTGGGAGCCCTAGGTATCGAGGTGGTGAAATCAATTTGACAACCATAAAGAGGGAGAGACGGCGAGGCGGGTTGTAATGACTGCCGTGAAGACTGCAGGGAGAGCCACGGAGAGTCGCAGCTGAACAGCCGGTGTGAAGGCAGGCCTGATGGGATGATTTCCTCAAGGGCACCTACGGCTGCTCCTGTGTTTCGAGGCCACTGTCAGAGGTTGTCAGGGAAAGGAAGACACTACCCTGAGACCCAGAGAGATTCTCATAGATTCCACAGCAGGCTGGAGACTCCAGGAAAGGGGCTAAAGGATCCATTTGTTTCTGTCTTGTGAACAAGGGCAAGGCAGAATGGCCCCCGAAAACGCCTTGTTGCAGCTTGGCCCCAAGCAGTGCCATTCTCCATAAACCTCCAGAACCCTGCAGACACACATTCTTCCTGTTACCAGGCCTAAATCCTCCTACAACAGAGACTAGTTCCCTTTATGCCCCACCTCCATCTATCCTGTTAACATTTATCTGATTTCCCCAAATCTCTGAGTCCTGAGTGTCTGTAGAAGCTTCTAGGTGCAGACTTTGTTGGTCTGTTCTGCTTCTGCTTGATGCACCCTTTCACATAATGATCTGACAGTAGCTTGAGGAGGTCATGAGGAGTCACGAAGTTCATGTGCAAATGAAGGGACTGAGACAGTGCCTGGCATGCCCAGGGCTTCAAGGAGGTGCTAGCTCTTATGAACCCTCTTTCCTGAGATCAGAGTTGTCACTGTGAGTCTGGCAAATGGCTTAACCTCTTTGTGATCTGGGGAGGGTGGTACCATGTCACAAGTGGTCAGTGAGTCCCACCTGGTCTGGGTTTAGTAATCACTCAATGCTTATGTTATTATGCCATTAAGATCAGTGGCAGCCCAACCAAAATAGTCAATAGTCACCGAGAGACAGCAGAGATAGCCTGGTTTGCTTAAGAACAGAACGCTATCATCCCATATTTATCCCAATTGTGCCTCATGGCTTCCATTTTTTTCTAAGCAGATGGCCTGGAACTTCTTATAAATGAGATGCTATGAAAAATGATTCCTTCACACTCCCATTACTGTGGCGGGATTAAGTCACCCCTTGCAATTTCAGATTTGCTTAAAAACCTTCATGCCGTCCCCTTCTAATGGATGATCTGTGTACAACAATTGTTTATTGACTGGGATGCCTGAGGACCAGGGTCAACCTGCTTCAGGGGAGGGAAGCATTAATTAACTCCCGCCATTAGATTCAGTGATTCTTTTCCAATGTTGCAGTTCATGACTTGGTTCACATTTGCTTTTCATCAGCCCTGGAAGAATCGAGGTGAAATAGTTTCTCTGCACGTGTGTGTCGGGCTAAATGGATCACAGTAGATACAGATCTGTTTGCCTGTCTGCACTTGCCTTTAGACAAAATTCATCAATTTTACAAAAGCCACTGACTAACCGTGGCACCAATACAAATGAAGGGCTTCTAGCCTGTAAAAGCAGTTCGTTTCCTGCTGAGAGATGGGAAGTACTGGCCTTAGAATGGCACAGTGCCCCACAGATGGGAACCCAAAGGTCAAGGCCACTCTGGGAACTACCTTCAGAAAAATGCAGTGGTCCCACCTGCATGTACTTGGATCATTGGCCCTCTTGATCAGGGACTGTGCATGATGCACCCTGCAAGTCTTGCTTGGTGTCAGTTGATGCCAGATAAAGATCTCCCGTGGGGCTGGGGAGGTAACTCAGTGGTAGACCACTTGCCTAGCATATGCATGCCCTGAGTTTCATCCACAGTGCTGCAAGAAAGTGAAGAGAAAACTAACATCCTTCATGATACCAGTATTCAAGGGACCCTCTTGCCCTTCCAAACACAGTATGTGTATAAGCCACGGGATCCCCATGAGTTAAACCCACGAACAGCGGAGCCCACATATTTCTTTCTCCGATGGAGACTTCATTTGGAAAGGAATCATAGACACCCCAGCCCACACAGACCCAAGGGCAGACGTTGCTCATGGAACCAGTTACCTTTCTAGGTGATGGATTTCCCCGGTTCTCTCCTGACCAGGCTAGGCCCAACAGATGCAAGAGCAGCATGGGGCCCACACTGGAGGCTTCAGCCAGAAGAGCTGATCTCCAAACAGTCATGAACAGTATGCTACGTGCTGCCCTGGCAGTTTTGTGAGACTTCATACACCCTTTGAACAATACCAAAGCCAGCACAGATGTGTCTCACCCTCATTAAGTGATCCTGGAGCTGCAAACATGACAGGGAAGCAACAGTATTTCTTGACAAAACTGCTGTGCCCCACTGGAAAGCCCAGTTTTCCTTTCAACGGAGGACTGGGTTTTCACGTCAGAGCAAGCAGTTAACCTACCAAGCCCGAAGCTCCACAAGGGATGAACCAGCCTCTCAGAGAATCAAAAGCTACCACTGATAACTCAGCCAGCATGGAAAACCAGGCCCCTGCTCCCTTACTTCCCTCCCAGTTCTTCAGACAGTGGATTCCATTTGATTTCAGTATGATTAGAGCCAGGAAAGGAGCAAGCCAGGTGTATAGGATTCCCGCTGTCCCCCCTCTGGTACTCCCCACCAGAGTCAGGCCAAGAGGTATCCAGGTGATGATGTCAACAATCAAGCCTTGTTTACCATGGATGCCTCGTTTTCTTTTTACAAAATCAAAACAGAGTTTATAGTAGGCAGTATATTTCATACATGCCCCTTGATCAATGCAATGATCTGTCAGAAGCCATTAAAGCCCCCATTAGCTTGAATGCATTCAAAGCTAAACTATTGGATCATTTAAGGGCCACAGGGATTGTTTTTAATATACTGTACACTGATTTCTCCCTGTGAGCAGCAACGTAAGTTTGAAACTAACTGTGTATGACTCAGACCCCATTTGCTGTCTCCAGCCCTCTCTGAAAAGCTAGTTTTCATTCGACCAGAAAGGTCTGTGGATAGTTTTCAAAGCTATGCGGACCCTGGTAGAGTTCCGAGGTTTAGGCTGGGTTGGGTTCTTTTTTTTTTCCAGAGCTTTCTCTCGTTTCTTTGTACCCATTGAATGAGCCATGTGTGCAGCATCCTTGCCAAGGGCCCCAACTGAAAGGCAGGGGGGAAATTTTTCTGAAAGCATGAAGCCCAGCAGAGGTCAATGTGGAAGTGAGTCTGACGGCATCGGGCCAGGAAGTGTGTGCCCAGCACCAGGCAGCCCATGTGTGGCTGTGTAGAGGGTACCCTCCCTGGGCCTGCCTGCGGAGCTGAAGGCTCTTTGGAAGAGCCGGGTAAGAAAGCAGCCAAAAGTGGTCTTATTGGCACCATATTGCCAGATATGCGTGCATGGACTCTTCTTTCTTAGTCGAAGCAGATCCCTCTAAAAGACACCTGTTGGTTCCTTCATAAATGCAAGCCTGCAGTAGGAGCACCATGATCCTAGCCTTCAAAGCCTTCTTCAACAGTGTTCTGATTCCTCCCCTTTGCTCAGTTTTGCTACGGGGCCTGAGGATGGGACAGCAGTTTGGCACAAAAGGATCCTTACTCTGTGTGCAAGGGCATGTATCCCAGGAAGAAGTATTTATGCAGCCTACCCATTTTACAGATGGGGCAACTGAAGCCCCGGTGAAAGAAAGTACATTATTAAAGCTGAACTGTGTAAATTTGGTTTCATGTTTCTGGTGTGTAGTGGAATTTGGGAAGAATCTTCTTGAACTCACCTCCCATATAAGCCTGCATTCTGTTGAAGACATGATTCTGGATCCCTTAAAAAAAGGCATCATCTTCCTTCCAATTCTAGCCTCAAAAACAGCAATTTTTCCCATCTGGAAAATAGTTTGTGTGCTGTTAACCAGTTTTCCTTAGCCACAAAGGCCCACAGGACTTCAGTGACTTTCAACTGCCTGAATAAGCTGCTCTGATGGGCAGTCATGACTCAGGATGTAAAATTCAAGGAAACTCAATTCACCATTCAAAATGATAGCAGAGCCAAGCCTGGTGATACAGGCCTGTCATCCCAGCTACTCAAGAGGCAGGCACAGAAAGGCTCAAAGTTCAAGGCTCCTTAGGCTACCGAGTGAGTTCCAGGCCAGCCTCAGAAACTTTGCAAGAGAGACTCTGTCTCAAAATAAAAAGGGCATGGGGGTGGGGCATGGTGAGGATGCAGCACAGTGGTAGGCAGCATGGGCACAGTCCTAGGTTCTGTTTCTGCTACCACAAAATAAAGGTAGAGCAGGGAATGCAACTGACTGCAGTAACTTCTAGAGAAGTCAGGCTGGAGAGATGGCTCAGCGGTTAAGAACACTGGCTGTTCTTGCAGAAGACCTGGGTTCAAATCCCAGCACCCACATGGCAGCCAACAACTGTCCATAACTCCAGTTCCAGGGGATCCAACAGCCTCTTCTGTCCTCCATGGGCATTGCACAACATGGGAACACTGACCTACATGCAGGCAATACACACATACACATTAAAAAATAATAATAATCTAGAGAAGGCAGCAAAGTACAGCCCACAGCCAAATCTGGCCCAGCAATGTTTTGGTCAAATAAAGCCTTACTGGGACACAGCCATGCCCCTGTGCAGCACAGACTGTGACTGCATTCTGACCACCACGGCAGAGCTGATGGGGTACAATAGACTGTGGGACCCACAGAACCCCTCATGTTCACTATGGGCCTAGTACAGACAGGGGCACTGAACAGAGCCCAGCTCAGTGAACTGCTGGGTAGCTTCTGATCATATATGTTAAGTGATTAACATTGTATCTAGTTCTTAGTAATTTTTCAATGCGTGTAAATTAAGATTTTTTTTTTATGAGTATCTCCACTAAAATAACTGGGAGAGGCAGCATGGTCCACCACACCTGGTGTATAGCTGCTGTTACTTCTGGGCTAGACTTGCAATCCAGAAGTCCCCAGTTCTTAGAATTTCTGTCAGGAAATCCCAAATTGCTCATTTGCATTCCAGCATGGAAACTAGGAACCTCAAGACATGAGCCAGCCATGAAGCTCCTGTGCAGTCTTCAGTCTTCCCAGAGCCCCAGCTACCCCTGCTTTCCAGGGCTGCCTCAGTCTTCATTTCACACGGCCTCTCTTGCCACTGCTCCTAACCTCTTCAACCCCACCTTTCAGAACATACCCCATGTGTTTGTCCCAAGTCCTGCATCTTCTCCTGGCTCCGGTACAGGGTCAGGTGAGGTGGCTGTATTCGTGGTGGACTCTTGGCAGCAGTAAGGCATCATTAGAAACAGTTGAAAGAACCCTCCTGCACAAGAGTCCTTTGGAGCCCGTAGGCAGACACAATAAGCTACCATCAACCCAGCGTTCTCTCTGCCAGGCCGAATTCAGGTGCTTCACGTCCTGTGTCACATGACGCTCCCAGGCATCCTACACTGCAGCTGTTACTATTTAGGCCTCTTTTTTTTTTTTTTTTTCAGGGTCTCCCTGTAACCACAACTGGCCTGGAACTCACTATGTAGACCAGGTTGGCCTCTGCCTCCCAGTACTGGAATTAAAGGCATACTCCACCACACCCTGAAGGCCTCCATTTTTTTCAACATGAGAAAATTTAGGCAGAGCAAGGCTAAGTCACTTGTTCCAGGTCACACAGCCAGTAGCTGGCAAAGGTACGCTTCAGACCCAGGCAGCCTAACCTCTGCCTTCTCAGCTGACTCTCAGTCAAATTCCCAGTTATACCCCTTACTGCTCCCACCTAGCACGGAAAGCGGCAGGCCTGCCCAGTGAGACTTGACAGCATCACTCTGCAGCACAGTGGCAAGATACCTGTATGTGGGGCTCAGCGTACCCATGTGCCAGGAGCCCCTGCCCAAGTGCAGCAGCAGGCCTGTGGGCAAGCTGACTAATCTCCTGATGCCCCTGTTTTCCCTTCTATAAAATGAGGCACCTCACAGCACCAAAGCTTGAGGGGAACACATGGAACAGCCTAGTGCGACCCTGGTGATCACCGACAAGTGCTAACTCTTACTACAGGATGAGACAAGAGCCCTGGTTCTTTAATGCTGGGTGCCATTTGCTCTTTGGTGTTGGGTGGTAGCTCCAGAGGGTACAGCTTCTGCCTGTGAGTTATTGCCTAAAAGGACAATTTCTGCTCCCCAGTAAAAATCAGCAGTGCCGTCTCAAGTCCTGCTGTTTGAAAGCTGCCCATGCCCATCACAGCTGGGAGGCATCAACTATATCCCCTCAGAACCACGGTGGGGATGAACCCAAAGAAGGGGCTACCAGAACTAGCCAAGAGGATGGCAGATATGTGAAGGGAGGCTTGGTCTTAAACCCTTGTAGAATGGATAATCTCACTCCCCAATTTAAAGGAAATTACCTTTCACCTTCATGGAAGTCTGGAAGAAACAGTTACTCTTGCTCTCGCTTTCCTGACTTCATCTTCACCATCCTCCTCTCCTCCCTGTGTCTCTCCTTCCATTGCCAAGCAACTCCCCCATGCAGGGCCTGTGCACCTGCACTTTGCTGGAATTCTCTTCTTCCTACCTACGCAGGGGGACCCCTCACCGCTCCCCGGTGCTTTCTTGAGTGGCACCTCAAACTGAGCCATCTCTTCACCACCCTCTACAAATTGAAATTTAGAGTTTTCACCATCAACCCCAAAATAACATTTTCAATAGCAACCTCATTGGGGTATTATTTATGTCCCCCCAAACCAAGATAATAGTTTTAACATTAACCCTAATTGTTGTTATATCAAGGTTTTTAGACTATAGAATATATTTTCTTTCTAGTTCTGATGCCTCTGACATCAGGGCACATCTCAGAAGGATGTCCTGTTCCCAGCTACCATTTGATTGGCCCTGTTTTGTTTTCCCTGTCTTGGGATGCAGTGGAAAAGGACATACCTTAAAAATCAAAGGAATCTCTATAATGAAATACGGCATCTAAAGTTTCCACAATGGTTTATTCTAAAGTGTTCCCAGTACAAATTTCTCCTGGATGCTGGTAAAGATATAAGATGTGCTGTGAATGGCTTCCCCTTGGGCTCTGTCACTGGGATGCAGGCCCAGGATCCCAGCTGCTTCTCC
Source organism: Nannospalax galili (assembly GCF_000622305.1). NCBI lineage: Eukaryota > Metazoa > Chordata > Mammalia > Rodentia > Spalacidae > Nannospalax > Nannospalax galili. The sequence goes on from NW_008335435.1 coordinate 1,248,451, forward strand.
AATCTATGGATGGAGCGATGTTTTTAATCACAATTTTGGGGGTGTTTTTGAGGCACAGTCTCCCTGTAGCCCCAGCTGGCCTGTGACTCGCTATGTAGACCAGGCTGGCCTCCATCTCACCTGCTTCTGCCTCTGTAGGATCAGAGGTGTGTGCCACCAGGCCTGCCTTCATCACAAAACTTTAATTGCTACTCTTCCCCTTACATTCCTCTTAGAATTTGTTCTAGCTTGTCTCTCCATTGCTGTGACAAAACATTCTGATCACTACCAACTTGGGGAGGAAAGGGTTTATTTATCTTACATCTCCCAGGTCACAGTTCATCAGGGAGCCCAAGGTAGGAACTCAGGGCAGGAACATGGAGGCAGAAACTAGAGCACAGGCCATGGAGGAATGTTGCTTACTGGCTTGCTCCCTGGCCCCTGATCAACCTGCTTTCTTATACAACATAGGCCCACCTGTCTAGGGGTAGCACCACCCACAGTGGGCTGGGCCCTCCCATATCACACAACAATCAAGAAGATGCCCCACAGACATGGCCACAGGCCAGTCCAATGGAGACAATTCCCCAATTGAGGCTCCCTCAACCCAGGTGTGTCAAGTTGACACTAAAGCATCCAGCACACAAGGGTTTCCTCTTCTTCTATTCTGGATGTCTGCTGAGGGATTTCTTTTCTTTTTCAAACATTAAAAACAATAATATTGAAAAGCATCTTTGAAAACCATATCAAGGTGAAGTGGAGTGGAAGTTCAGGGCTTGCTGACTGCCACCGGCAGTTTGCATTTAAACAAGTATGACTTTGATTTAAGAACCTGACTGGATGGGTAATCTGTCCATGGCAGGAGGTGATATATACACTGTTTCCACCAGAAATATCAAGTTCTTCTGTGATGTGTTTATTTCTCAGAGTTATTATTTAATAAATAATGTGTTTCAGTGGACTTGATTTTCATGTTGTGTTTAATACCTCCACAGTATGTCTTGGATTCAGGGTTGAGTGGCACCTCATAAATTACAAGCCGTTATTAGCTGCTTTTGTGTTGCATCTTAATTATTAGGTTGAAAAGAAAGGGCAGACTTTTATAAGCATTCATATTTTCTGTTTACAAGGCTTTTACTGACGTCTAATAAATTTAATTACCTCTAATAAGAAGAGGAAATGAAGTTCTATTTAGCAAATTCATAGCTTTGAAACGCATCTTGTAGCTTTACGAGGGCTGGGAGCTGCTGGAAGGTGAAAGCTATTTAGGGAGGTGCTGCTGGGTTCCACTCACTGCAAAACTGTTCAATTATTTTTGTTTCCATTTTATGGCTTTACCTCCAGGGTAAACTCTGGGCTACCTGAAAAAGCCACCTCTCCTGAACTTTAAGCCTTACATCCTTACCCCACAGGAGTGGGGCAGGATCTATATTAAAGGTGCATTTTTCAAACATAATTTTGAGTTTGGAAATGATTGTGCCTTGACCTGCTTACTTTCAAGAGCTGTGCCTTCCTGCCTGCTTTGCTGTGTTCATGTTCTTAATCCATCGTTCTTCGCCAGGCTCTCACGGGTAGGGGTGGAGGAGCAATCCTGTGGCAGGTTCAGACCCACAACGAATTTGACCTGGCTGCAGACTAAGCCCTACCACAGTCTCTCTCCACGAGGAGCAAGGTCAGAGATGGACAGACATTGTGTTTGGGGCTTTCAAGAGGAAGCCTGTAAATACTGACTCATTTTATAAAGTATCACACAGTTCATTTGGATTTATTGGGCGGGGTCTAATATCTTCTAGATTTTTCTTTTGAGAGTATCTTCTGTGCAGGGGAACACATAGGACAACCATATGACCTAGTGAGAGCTCTTTCTTCAAAACTGGAAAATAGCCAGATGTGGAGTGCACACCTGCAACCCCAGCACTTGAATGGCTGAGGCAGGAAGATCGCATGTTCAAGCCAGCCTGAGCCACATAGGGAGTTCTAGGTCAGTCAGCCTGGGCTACCAAGTTATACTCTGTGATGTATTTATTTCTGACTGGTCATGTCTCAAGGTGTTAATAAGAGGGTCACGTGGCTGGATAGTGGTCCCTTGAAGCAGACCTCAGACTGGGATTCCCCTTTCACTGTCAGCCAGTGGCTGTCATTCTGGAAGCAGCACTTGGGGCTTATCCCCCAACTCTGTTGGGTTACCACCCCACTCTCACCTCTGCAGTGGGTGTCCCCATGTCCTCAAAGCTGTCTCTGGATCCTGCCTCCCTGTGGTTTGCCTAGTCCTTATCTGTGCTCTGCATGGTTTCTACTAGGGTGTCCACAGCCTGCTGATGGGGCTTTCGGCCTCTGGTCTTAGTCCTTCTAGCCTATTATCCACACAGTGAGCAAGGTTGGCCTCAGTGGACTCAGTGGATGACAGTGGAGTGAAGCCATATAGACCCTTCCTTGCCTTCATGACCTGCTATGAAAACAAGAAAGACGGGACTACGAAAGGGAATCTTTGAGCTCATTTTATGGCCATTTCAATTTCTCCTTCTGTGAGTTGCCCATTCATATTCTTTGCCATTTTAAAAATCATTTTTATTGATTTGTGAGCACTTTCTGCATATTTGCATATTACCCCTGTTTGTTCTATGTGTTACAAATAATATCTTGTAGCCCATCCTTTGTCTCCTAATGCTATTTGCAGTATTTTCAGTGTATTTTATGATATCTTTTTATCACATATGCATGTCTGGTTGTAATATCAAATTTCTTAATATTTTCCTCTTAATTTTAATATTTTCTTCCTAGTAATTGCTTCTTGTTTCTGCCTTACAAGTTCTCAGCACAAACGACTTCTTGTTTGCTTCTAGTATTTTTTATGTTTTTACCTTCAGATAATTAACTTATCACATACTTTGAGGCACCAGCAAGACTGCCCTCCTGCTACTCCCGGTTCTTCCCTCCCCCTCATTATTCTCTCACTTTGCTCCTGGCCACCTCCCAAGGCTCCGGGCATGGTCTCTTTCTGTTCAAACCACCATGGGGAAACTCAACTTCTTTTAGGTCCCCGCCCTACATAGAAGACCAGGGCCCAGATGAATGAGTCTGACAGTTCTTCCTCCCCAGCCCATGCTGTGCAGCAATGGTGGCCCAGGGCTAAGCAGAGGTCAGGTATAGCCAAGGGATTCATATTCCCTGCACCCAGAAGCCATCAGTCCCTCTACTCCACAGGGCCTATGCCTGCCTCCTCCCTCCCCACACCTTGCTGCAGCAGAAGCTGAGAGTCCTTCCCAGAGAGGAAGGTCCTCTTTCCTCACCTGTCATCTTAACACCTCACTATTGGCCTTTTATAAGAGCAAATTTTCTAGAAGTCAGTTGCCAGCACAATAGTTTGTGCAGAGATGGGCTCTGTCCAGCCTGTGATCAGACTTCGGAGTGTCTGCTGTGCAGCAGCTTGTGTCTCTGGAGCACTCCATTCCCCGGCCCAGAGCAAGGGGTTTTATTCGTTTAGGACAATGCCAAATGGTCCCTCCCAACATGGAAGCTGTCCTAAAGGCCAACCCTAGCATCCACCCTTGGGACTGCCGAGAGCTCAGAAACACTGGACTCTGGTCCCCTGCAAGTCTTTCAACCCCAAGCTTGCTAAGTGGCCTGTCGCCCCTTCAGCTGCCTGGAGATGGCAGTGGGGACATTAGATTGCATGTGAGGGGAGTTCAACCCACTGTGCAGCAGCGGTTCACAGAATGCTTCCCAGGACCTCAGTGATGTCCTTGGGCAGTTCAACTTTGTGGCCCTGCCAGGCCTCCAGCAAGGCTGAGCAGGAAGAGGAGGCACAATGAAAAACACTATCCACCTTTGTTTTCTAAGTCATCAAAGAATGACTTAGAAAACAAAACGGCAGAGACTAGAAAAGTGTTGCCCGAGTCATATCTTAAGACAACATTTGCTCTAGAAATTTGGAACAGAGGCCTGGAATTCTAGAGCTGGAAGGATCTGGAAAATCAACTGTTCAGTTCTTCACTTTTGAGAAAGAGGCTGAGAGCCAAAACAATCCTCTGACTGACCAAGGTCCTCCAGAGAGTAGAGTCCAAACCGGGCTTTGGCCTCTAGTCCTTAGTGTGTGTCACTGGCAACAGAGATGCTCATGGGGACCGTTAGAACCAGGACTTTTGAGGATGGTAAGGATTCAGAATGCCTGAGCTCCTGGCTTACAATGGCTAGAAGCATATGGATGCTCTTGGACCTCTGAAGATCCAGATCTGGATCATTTTGACTGGACCACTTACCTTGGAAGCTGAGTATCCTGGTTCATCTCCCACCTCCATCTCTTCTTTCAGCCCCCCAGCAATTTTCCAGCTATGGTCAATGCCAAGCCCTGACTCAAATTCTGTACTGTAGGCTTCCAGAACTTTCTTGGTTAATAGATATTCTCTCTTCATACTGAATCTTATCTTGCAGCAAATGATTATTTGGATTTAATTTTGGACTTTTAAGAAAGTTTGCCCCTCGGTAAGTTTCTCCCCAGTTGGTGCCCATTGAGCTTTGCTTTCCTGTTTGTTTGGGGGCTCCTTTGGGCTGTTTTAGGGTTCCTTTAAACCCATTTTGGTGACTTCCATTTGGTAATTGGCAATTTCGGGGCTGCCAAAGAGCTTGCATTTGTGAAGTTAAGGTATAATCCACCCACTGTGAGACTCGCCCCTCCAGGTTTAGCATTCAGTTATCTGAAGTTGATTAGGCCTCATCACACCCTAACCTCAGAACTCCATGCCCTTGGAAGTCACTGCCCAGTGTCCCCTTGTCCCCAGCTCCTAGACTCTGCTACCTGCATTTGGTCTCATAGACCTGCCTGTTCTGAACATCATATATAAACAGAGTCATAGAACACGTGACCCGTGCTCCTGGATTCTTTTCCTTAGCGTACTGCCGTCAAGATTCACCCATGCTGTTGCGTGCTTCAGCACTTGATTGTTTTTTATGGCTGAATATATTCCATTGTATATATGTATTTCCTTTATCACCCACAGGTTGGTGTTTTAGTGGTTCGTGCTTCTTGGCCGTGAGTATTCATTTATATTTTTTGTGTGCCCAGATTTGCCCGTTCACTTGAACTTATGCCTCTGAGTAGAATTAGGTCATGTAGTAGTGCTACAATTACATTTTTAAGAGCTGTTCTCCAAAGTACCTGTGCTGTTTTGTTTATGTTGCATTAAGTTTCCAGCTTCTCCACAGTATCAGCAATACTTACTATCATCCATCCTTTTCATCACTACCCTAAAGGGTAGGAAGTGATATTTCCTTATGCTTTTGACTTGCATCACCCTAGTAACTAATGGCATTTGGTACGTTTTCAGATAATCTCCATTTGTATATCTTTGGGACATGTCTGCTCAGATCCTTTGTCTGTCTGTTAATTGAATTACTCTTGTTTTATTATTGAGAAAGTGCTCTTTATATATTGTGGACACTAGTCCCTTATCCTCTATATGATTTGTAAACATTTTCTTTCATTTTGTGAGTTGACTTTTCACCTTCTTCATAGTGTTCTTTGAATAACAAGAACTTATTCTCCTCCATGGACAGCAGGCTTTGGGGGACAGAAAGGCCCCCTCACTTGGTCCTTCTATCCAGGCTGCCATAGAGCCTGCTCATCCCTTGAGTTCAACTCTCTGCAGGACCAACCATAAGAGGCTCATGGTTCTGACTAAGGCCCCTCTGAAAACGTGGAACTCAGAGCAACATTTTGGGGTTCCTCATCTATCCCAAGGCATAAAGAACCCAACCAAGTCATGATAGATTCTTGCACACCGAAATTCAGGGCATTTCCTCGGCCTGTTCAGTTATCCCATCAGATGTGGCTCTCTGAAGTCTCACCGAAAGGCTTCCTCTGTCTATCTCTGCTTTCATTTCTTCCCCCACCAGGTGTTCTTTCCTCTGCCAGCTTCCAACCCACAGGCCGGGCATAGCCAGTGCTGCAAGTTTGTCATGGAAAGAGATGAGGCAAGGCCTTCAAAGATGAAAGCTCTGACGTGTTTCAAGAGAAGCCTTCTAGTCTAGTGCCTCATGGCTTGGCTGGGAAGGGGGGACAGTGACGGCAGGGGGGTGCGTATTGCACCATGGAGGAGAGCTCAGTGTGCAGGGGGCGAGGCAGGAGTAAGACAAGGAGGTGCTAGGAATGGAGACAGAGGTCTGTGAGCTCACCTCCTGAGATGGATCAATCACACTCCCAGCCTCACCACCTCATCTCAGGACAGATCATGCAATTGAAAACCGAGCAGAAAGACACCCTGCCTCCTTCTCATTTATTAGGACTTAGAGAAAATGAATTGGATTTGGAGTTCTTGGGGGTCAGCCCTGAGTGCCATTTGTTTTTAGCCCAGGGGTAGAGGGTCTGGAAAGGTTAGCATCCTATCCCTGAGCTGTTAAACAGTATGAGGAGAGGCTGGGGAAATGGAGGGGGTGTTTGTACACATTAGGGAATGAAGTTTACTGCCCGACACCAGTGGCTGTGGAGGTTAAGGAGCAGTGACAACCCATGATTTCTCAAGGGCGTTTTGTTTGCAGATGGCTTTCGGGTGATTTAGGCAGGTCGTTAGTGGATCAATACTTTTTTCCCATGTCCCTGAAATCCACATCTGCTTAATAGTTGAGCCTACCATTATATCTAGAGAGCAGTCGTGCCCAGTGGTGGGGGGGCCTCCGTGTGACTGGTCGCAGCCATCTACCAGTCCGATGGCCTACTAGGTATCTGTGTGCTTATACTATCAGTTTGTACCATTTTGTAAATGAGTCAGAGGGATCAGATATCTGGACTAGAGGTCTACAGTCTAACCATCTAAGCTGGACTAGTCCCCTCCCTGTGAGCTCATACAATGGGCTTCATCTTCCAAAGCCTGTTTCCTCATCTGTGAAATGAGATAGTGAACGCTAAGCCCTTGGCCTTGCACCTGGCACGCAGTCAGTGCTCAATAGTGATAGCTGAGGTGTGGGCTCAGGCCTGGCTGGCTCCAGAGTCCATCTTATTTTCCTAATACTACAGGAACCTTGAGAAAGGAAGGAAGAAGTATGATTGGGCTGAGTTTTGTAAATGTAGGTATTTCCTTGCAAGGCACTGACTGTCCCATCTTCCAGGGTTTCCACAACCTCTCAATATGGCAAATACATCACCCATGGATTAACCCATAAACAGGATCCAAGAACCCATGATCCAATCACGTTCCCCAAAGCCACCTCAGTGACAGTGCTACACTGGTACCCGGCCTTCAACACATGAGCCTTTGGGGGCACATTTAGAGCCAACTGCAACAATTTCATTTTCAGTTTGACACATAGTCCTACTGTGGTGGGGGACAGCATCCAGCTTGAGAGATTGTCCTGCAGGAGTGCAGGTCTCAGCACCATCCACAGCCAGGAACAGGAACATGGAAGAACCAAGGCATGGTGGATGGGAAGTGTCCAGAGCACGGGAACAACAGCAAGTCACCTCCATCCAACTCAGTTCTCCAGACTTTACTAGGTTGTGCTGTAGTTAGCTCTCAGATCTCAGCAGCTTACAATGGTTTAGTGCCCGTGCAAACTGTTGACAGTGCCAGCTATGGATCATCATGGTTGTGAGTCTTTTGTATTCCGGGACCCAGCCTGAGGAAGCAGCCTCTAACCCAGGTAGATCCACTACGAGGAGGAAAACCTGCCAAAATGTGTAAGCGCACTTAAATGTCTGGGCACTTAAAACTTGGCGTATGTCATTGGCTAAACAAAGGCATGTACTCAGGCCAAGGGCAGGGCTTAATACTTTTCCCACAGGGAGCACTCTTAAGTGGCAGGCCACCAGCAGGGGTGCAGAATCCCCCCTCCCCTACCATAGCAAAACCAATACAGCAGAGACCTAACATAGCAGGCAAGCACCACTCTGTACAGAGCTGGTGGAGCTCAGGGCGGGCATTGGGAAGGAGGAGGGAGCCCACAATCTTCCCTTCACCCTTTGTCATCTGAGTTCCTGGCAGGGATGGCAGGGAGTACCATGTCTCAGACTGGCGTCATGTGTGGTTCAGCTGCTGGTAGGAGGCAGTATCCTAGGCACAGGATGGTGTCCAGGTTAACCTGCAAGAAGAGGTGGGCCACTGGAGCCCAGCCTGTTTGTCCCCTCCTTTCAGTCCAGTCACCAAGTTCTAGGGGTGAGGCTCCCCCCCTTCTTTGTTCTCTCTCCTGCTCCAGGCTCAGGCCTCCAGAGCCTCGAGGGAAGGTCAAGCACTGGTTCCCTGCCTTGTTTTTCAGACATCAAAAAATGGTTCCCGGGTGAACAATGGCCTGACCATCTGCGAGATGTTAACTGCATAATGGAATGTAACACGAAGGGCTTTTAAAAACACGAAGAGAGATTTTATTGTAACTAATCGTGATGGATGGTGAGTGTGGTCACACTCGGGCTGTAAATCTTTGTGCCAACCCCGGGACTTAAAAAGCCACGGAACTTCGGAGTTCAGAGAGCCTTGTCCTCAGGCATGGGCAAGCCACATGGGAAAGATCTTGAGACCTCATTTGCATTTGCACCCTTCCCCAAGCCCACTCCCCCACCTCTCTGGTGTTGGGCTCCTCAGCGGTGAAGTCATCGGCTGTCTCTGTGTGAGTGATGGGCTGCTAGGGAGCATCCCCTCTCACCTCACTCCCAGGAGTGGACTGGGAGGCAGGCAGAAGGGGAAAGGGGCTGGACAGAGCCAAGGACGCTCCCAACTCTTCTCCCATTTAATTAAAGAGAACCAGCCACAGGTCAGGGCAAGCTCTCAACAGAAAAGTTCATGTGTAATAGCTGCTCCTTTTAGCCCTGTCTGTGGCTTTAGAACCATCTCGGCTCCTGTGAACTTGGCCAAGGCTTTTTCCTCATGAAGTTTGTTGATGAATCAGCCAAGGTTTTACTGTTGAAGGAGCAAGAACACTGGACAAAACTCAGCATGTGTTAATGCTCTGAGACCCTGAGAAAGGGACCCTCTGCGCCTTGCTTTTCTCATCTGTCTTCTGTTAAGTGGGTATAAGCACAGCCAGGCTACCTAACTAAAAGGGTTTGTGTGAGGATGATGTATCATTTATGTCTCAAAGCACTTGGTAGAAGTTTGGAAGATGTTATTTTTATTGAAATAGAAATTGGAAAACAATAAAAAACTGTTCCAGATACCAACATTCTTTTTCTTAGAAAGACAGATGAGCAGAAAAAAAAGTGGGACTGGGCGGTTGAAAAATGAGAAAACTGTGTTGGCCTCACTTTCAAGATGCAAATATGGAGGCTGGAGAGATGACTCAGCACTTAAGAACATTTACTCTTCTTCCAGAGGACCGGATTCGATTTCCAGCACCCACGTGATGGCTAACAACAATCGTTAACTCCAGTTCCAGGGGTTCTGACACCTTCTCCTGGCCTCTGCGGGCTTTGCATGGGACAGGTACACTTACAAATATATAGGCAAAACACTCATATACATAAAATAAAAAAAATTCTTTAGAAAATTTAAAGATGCAAATATGACTTGGCTTTTGGCTTCTACCTACTTCCTCCTACTTTAAAAAGGATAGTGGAAACTCTAGAATCCACATTCCTTTAGAATCTGAAGGTGCCATAGCCTGGGTGTTCCAGACATTCTGAAATTCTTGTGATGAAAACCATGTCAGTAGGTGACATATTGGGAAATGGCTTTGGGAAGCAATTAAATCACAGGGGTTGGAGCCCTCTTGAATGGCATTAGTGTTCTTATAAAATAAATTCCAGACAGCTGCCTGTCCCTTTGCTAGTCCAGGGATTCTGAGAAGGTATCATTTTCTCAGAAGACATCAAATCTGCCAGGTTTTGACTTTGGACTTTCCAGCCTCCAGAACTGTGAACAACAAATGTCTGTTGTTTGTAAGCCTCTGAGGGTGTGGTGTTGAGCAGTTACCAGAAAGCTCTAAGACAGAGACAGACAAGACAAGACAGAGACTGTGGCAGATTCTTACTTTGGAAAAATATCTGGAGATAACTTCTCTGTAGGTCTCTGTACGGCATTGCACGGCTGCCAAGTTGGTGATTTTCTTATATGAGGCAGTTTTCCTGGGGTTAGTACCCCAAGGCTACAGAAAACCCTGTCCAACAGGCCCAATGCCTTGGGCTCTCCAAGTGACCTTTCCCATCTGTCTTTACTTGTCCTTAGAGATAACATAACTAGGCTCAAAGTCTTAGAACACTGTAGATGAGCACCCTTTCAGATTCCCATGGTCCACATTGCTGAGCCACAGGGACCTAAATGAATATAGTCTTCCTTGATAGGGGATAAAATATGGTATGTATGTATTAAGTGAACCTTATATTACTCTGCATTTAATACTCTCGAATCCTTTGGTTATGGGGCTACCCACCTAAATAGCAACTATTGTTTTAATTTTCTGCCACAGCAGCTGACTCTGTAGCCCACGGTAGTTTGAACTCATGATCCTTCTGTCTCAACTTCCCAGGTGCTGAGGTTTTAGGCCACTGCTAGCACAGCTGGCCCTATCCTTTGACTCTTGAGAATCTCTGATTGCAATAGTACTAATTTATTTGCATCATCTTTTATTTGATTGATTTATTTATAGATGATGTTAGTAATGTTTGGTTTTCTATTGTTTTTGAAGGCTTGTTTGATTTGCCTTCATATAAAGTATATTTATATAATTTTTGTCATATAAATTATATTTACTGCCATACATTCATTAAAAATAATTTAGGACATTGCTCATTGTTGTTCTGTTAGTAGCAACCTTTAAGTTTTTCAGATGTGCCTTGAGTCATTTTTCTCTATTACTACAAATCAGTATCAGACTTTCCCATGTATATGATGGAAAATGTCTTGAATTTGTCTCTTACCTCATTAAATTGATTTTCTGCAGTGTCCAACCTGCTGTTCATAGGCATTTTTAATTAATCCATTGTGTTTTCTCGCGGCTCACTCTCCCTAATCTCAGTTGCTCTCTTTCTCTTCCTCCTTGCTTTAGCTTCAGGATTCAACGGCCTCTTGAATGTTATTGAAAAAGCAAACCAGAAATTACCTGCAGTTGCCTATCCTAGAAAAGTCCATATGGTGAGGGTGTTTTCTACAGCCCCCAGGTAGCCTGTCTTCAGACCCTCAGGAGTTCCTTCTGTGCCTCAGGTCCCATCTGCATGTCCAGCAGGAGGTCCAGCTCTTCCAAGCAGGGTTACTTCTAGGGGATCCTGTCAATATCTCCACTTACTTCCTGCTCAATGAGCTGCTCTGAAATTGGTTAGGGATCATAAACGTCTTCTGAATCCCTCCCCCAAAGCCCAAGAGTTATCCCATGTGAAGCCGTGGTGTTTGACCTACAGGATGACCACACCCAAGTCTGGGTTTTCATTGCCTCACAGGCAAAAAAATGAAATGTATAGTGTCACTCAATCAGGGTTAGGCTTGTCAGACCATGAGTCTTCTCTGATGTCACACAAAGATACAAAGAACAGGTTTCTATAGCAAGTTTGTTTGTTTTACAAAGTTGTGTTAGTAGGCCCAGCAATTCCTGTTCTTAGGTTGGATTCACCAGCAATAACTGGTTATGGACAAAGTGAGTCCATGATGCCAAATCTAAAGTTGTTTTACGTGGACCTAAAACAGCCTGGAGGATCAATGAATGCTTGGTATGCAGCCCTCAAAAAGAATGCAGGAATATTACGTGGCATGGTAATATTTCATTGTTTAAGAATCACAAAACCTTGCCTGATCTATTTTCATAAAAATAACATATAGAGGGGGCTTGAGATATGTCTCAGTGGAAGAATGCTTGCCTAAAGTCCTGGGTTTAACCCACCAAAAAATAATCACACAAAAACACACAAACACACACCAGAACATATACATGTACATATAGATGTATATACCAAAGTGTGTGTGCAAGAAAGAGAGAAACAGACAATATTGCAGCAATATGATTGTCTCTCTGTGAGATGATTATAGAGATTTCAACATTTTTGCTCTTTTGATTTTCTGAATTTTCCTTTCTTTTCTCACCTCTAACATTAATAAGGAAGTGTTTTTTTTTTTTTTTAAATCAATACATTGGAGGATTTTTGGAAACCTCATAGATATTATCTCCACATAAGATGATTATGTATATCTTGCCACCTCCCATTAAAGAAAAGAAAGATCAAAATGAGAAAAGCTGGACATTTTGGTCATGTTAGTAAGAGAAAATCATAATGATTTCTACCATTAAAACCCTGTTATCCTGGAAGGTTCCAAAATAACCTCTGAATTATCAGAAAGAAAGATGTAAGTCTATTCCTGTGTGTGCATTGCCATTTTAATTCTCATGTGGTATTTATCCATGTTCCACTCTAGACACTGAGATTCTAGAACTGTCAAAGGATCTTTGAGGAGAGGTCATGGGGGAGCTGGTCTCAAGTGGCACAGGGCTTCTCTTCCCACAGTTGTGTAATCAACCAAATCAAATTAGCTCAAAAATGGGAAGGGTATTTATTTACACCAAGGCAATTGGCAAAAGCTTCCATTCATGACTCTCTTTCTAGAACTGCTTGCTAAACATTTACAACTTCTAATGGTCCCACGGCCTCTCAGAAAACAACACAACTCAATCTTGGGTAGTGTTGAGAGATCTGTTTATTAGAGTTAGGGGAGAAGCCTTCTTTTCCAGAGTCTGAAAAAAAAAAATGAACAGGTACCCATAAACATTACGTTGATTATGTGAATTCACATGGAGACTCACCAAGATAAAGACAATTAATCTACATGTGAAACCAAGCATTTCTCAGATAATTGTTTTTTTAAGCTTAAATCCCTGTATTAAACAATACAATATTCTTACCACTGTGCAATGATTTTGTTAATTAAATTGTTGCTAAAACAATATTTAGTTTTCACCTTAAAATCAGCTGAATATCAATCTGCAATCAATATAATGTTGCTGGGAGGCATGCGTGCTTTGAATTTGCTTCACAAATACGCTGCAGGTAATTTATACCCAGTCAATAAGACATGTTTCAAAAGCTACTTTTCCGTCCCAACAGGCAACCCTGGTCTAATTTACAATTGGATAAAAACTGGCAAACTATACACACCTGAGTTAAATGTAATTTGTAATAGGATTTTTTTTTTTTAAACAGCAGGGAAAGATTTGATTTCGTCTGTTCGCTATGCAAGCCGTCGTGGACTGTTACTGGGATGATGACTGGAAAATATAAATTGCTTTGTTCTCCTTTCAGGCATAATTTTTAGTTGTTGTTCTTTGGTGGGGGGACCTTCAGGGACAGTGAACAAAATGATTGCTGTCTCTGATACATGTTTGCAGACTCCATGGGTAATAAGTCGAAAAGGCATTATTATTGTCTGGGCTCATTTCTTAAGGAAAGAGATTTTTGATTCAAAGACAGATCTTTCCCTTGTTCCCTTCTATTTTTGAGGATGCAGAGGAGAAACACGAGCTGTCAGGGTTTGGCTGAATGAAAGCCTTACAAATTAATCCCAGGGCTAGAAATCTCAACAAAGGTTGAAATCTGTAATTAGTGATAGAAACTGTAATTAACTTATTGGGTAGCTCTGTGCAGTGTGGACCCTCTTCTTCGGCAGGTAGAGACCATCATTAGGAAATTCTCTAGGAAGCGGGTCTCTCGGCTCTCACCCCTCCATCTTATCCCCCTGGCTGCCAATTTGATTGGTTAAGTAGTTTGGACTGCGAAATCCTCTTTTTCTTTTGGATTGATGTGTTTATTACTTTTTGTGACAGTGGCTCCCAAGGCAGATGTTCAATAAAGCAAAAAAAAAAAAAAAAATCTGATACAGACCCAAGTCAAGAGAGAAGCAGTGGAGACTGCAGAAAATTGGGAAGTTCTCATACACATAGAGCTGTTATTGGAGATTTTGCTCCCAGCGTTTGTAGCTCTTGCGTTATTTACTCCTCAGCAGACGGAAACCTAGCAGGGAATTATTGAAAAGCGAGTTTCCTGAGTTTTAAATTGCACTTGTTTGGTGCACATCATTGCGGCCACTTGGCAAGGGAAAAGCTAAATTGAAGTTCTGAGCAGTGAAAGCTGTTGTCTCTCTGGGTCTCTCTGGGTCTCTCTGTCTCTCTGTGTTCATGTTTTGCTCAGAATGAGAACAGGCTTGGCTGCCACAGAATGAGCTGGTGTTCATTTGATGGCATTATGGAGCAGGGCTGTCTCGGTGACTGTGACTATGCAACCTGTCTGGAGGGTCCTCCTGATTCCACTCCTTGCTCACCTTTGTGACCCTGTGAAGTTCTACTGGAGCCTCTTCTCCCTGACCCTTCCCCACCTGCTGTTCAAATTTGCCCCATAAAGACTGACCTGCCTCATTCATCTACCTCTTTGCTGGGGACCTGGTGACAAACTCATGCAAGCTACTTTCTTCCAAAGCCTTTCACACCTTTGTGTATTCCACCCCATGTCACCGCCCCACAGTGAATCCGGAACCTTCTAGAAATAGTACTTTGACCAGAGTTTCCCTCAAGCCTCAAAGACAGAAATTCTCCAAAACCTTCTTTCTGAGAGGCAATTGCTTCTAAAGTTGCCCAAAGGCTACTTACCTGAGGCTTATGCCCTTTCCCTCCTGTTCTGTGTCCTTCAGCTGGGCACAGAGCACTCATAAAGCTGTAAAACCCTGGAGCTCTGGCCTTAGCCTGCTAGGTAACTGCACTTTGGAATTTGGGAACCAAATAGATGCATTTGCAAGCAGTCCCACTCTGAGCATTTAACAAGTCCCCAAGAGACCCAAAGTAGAGAATCCTAACTTTGGCCTTTATCTGGTGTTTCCCAAACATATCTGGCCTTTGAAATAACAATTCTACATGAATTTATTGAAAATGCTGTGCATAAGTGTGTGTGTGTGTGTGTGTGTGTGTGTGTGTGTGTGTGTGAGGCCTTGTACTAGCAATCAGGAAAATACTGTGTAAAAGAAAGAGGCCATTCCTAATAGAACCTATCCCCAATACCCTGATTTATATGAACCTAGTGTTCCACAGAATGGGACTTGGAAAACTATCCCTTAATAAATCCAAGGAGAGGTCTTTCATTTATCTATTTTTATTTATTATTTTTTGTTTTTGTTTTTGTTTTTTGAGACACGCTTTCACCACATAGCCCAGGCTGGCTCTGAGCTGCTGAATTCTTCCCTTGGCCTCTTGAGAGCTGAGATTGCAGGCATGGGCCAGCATACCCAGCTTAATGATGTTTCTCAGTGCCTTAAAGTGACATCGATCTGATAGCAGCTTCCTTGGTTCACACAAAGGCCTAGTCCTGAGAGCAAGGGAAACTTGCAACCGATCATAAGACATTCAAACACGGGGTGGTGACGTGTGGTGTAGAACCTTCGGCATGAACTTTCCCCCAAGCCACCTAGTCTGACCGCACTGAAACCTCTTTATTGAAGCTTCTGAAGGACAGGAGCTGGGGTTGGTAATTGTACATTGGCCCTGTTGCTTGCCTGCATTCCCTCTGGGCAAACTGGGACACACACAGCCTAGTGGGATCACCCACTAGAAAGTAGTCTTGGAAATTCAGACTAAGAGCTTTCTCCTGAGACCATGATTTGAAATATCAGAGATCAAAACAGCAATGGATGCTTCTACCAGTTATAATTGGGAGATTAAAACCACCATCAATCTCCCTTCTTTTCCTGTCTAGCCTTTAGCTAGAGAAAGGTGGCCTGAGAGATGGTCACATGGCAGTGATATGTGCACACAGACGAAGTGTGAAATGCAGTTGTGAATGGAGAGCTCTGGGCATGTAATAAACCTGTCCCTTCCCCAAAGCTCCCTCGCCACTGGCCCTTCCTGTTGGGAAGGATCAAGGGCCCATGTCTTCACAGAGCCCCTTCTGCCCTGAGCAGCATGGGAGCTCTGGAGTGGCAGAAAAGCCATTTGCAGGCAGGCCCTCCTTGTTAATAGAAGGCTTGATGTCTAGTCTGGGGGCAGGTGATGGACTGAATCGTGTCCCCCAAATTCACGTGTTACAGTCATAACCCTGAGTAACACAGAGTGCAACTGTGCTTGGAGTTGGTGTCTAAACAGGAGGTAAAGTTTGAGGTCTTTAGGTGGATTCCATCCAATGCCACTGGTATCTATCCTAAGGGGGCATTTAGTCACCTGACATGGATGCCCAAAGAGAGCATGTGAGGACAAGGTGGGACACCAGCCATCTGTAAGAGGCATGAGAGGCTATTGCTGTAGTTTGGATCTCAAATGTTCCCCAAAGGCCCATGTGCTAAGGCTTGGTTTCCAGTCCACAGCAGTGTTGAGAGGTGAGGGAGCTTTGGAGAGGCAGGGCATAGTGGACGGTTTTTAGAATGTCAAGGGCAAGCCCTTGAAGGGAACTGTGAGAATGTCTTCTTTTTCTGTCTCTTCCCTGCCTCCTGGCTGTGAGGTAAGTGGTTTGCACACCAGGAGCTTTCTCCTCCATGATGTGCCATCTTGCCTGAAAGCAGCCGGTCAACTATGGGCAAAAACATCAATGCTGTGAGCCAAGGTAAAGCTTTTCACTTCGGAAATTAACTACCTCAAGTATTTCTGTAGTGCTAGAAGCTGACGAATCTTGAGCATAGCGCCTACAGAATTATGAGAGAATGAGTCTCTGCTTTTTAAACTACTTGTCAGTGATATTTGTTATAGAAGACTGATCATTCTAACACAGGTGCAGAAGTTGGTTACAGTTAAACATCAACCTGCTGAGAGCAGATTCCCAAGAGGAGGTCGGGAAAGAAGCAACCTTGAGTCGGCATGCAAGAGGAAGGACTTTTGCCATCTCCTTCCAGATTTCCCTATGATCCTGCCTATTGTCAGCAGAACTCATCCTCACCAAGACACTGACTGAAGAGCACAGTTTGCTTCTGGGGTGTTGACAATGGCCTCGTTTGTTTCCGCACTGCGGTGGTTTTTTTCTTCTTTTTTCCCAGATGAAAAATGATTTGTAAAAATTATTTATTTAGAAACATCGCCACGATCATCGCGGTGTGCTGCTTCACCTGTGGCAAGATTTGTCAGCAACAAGTGGGAAGCTTACCTGAGCTGCTGCAGGCGAGTACACTGAGGGGATGCTCTGGGCCTGAGGCACTCCTGCTGTGGCCGCATGCCGCTAACACACGTGGACCTCATCGAGAAGCGGCTCAGCTGTGCGGCCCTGGAGAACTGACTGCTGGAGTCCACCACTCTCCCGCTCTGTTGGCCATGGGAAGTCTCGTGCCATGCTGAATTCAAGCTGGGGTGTCAGGAAGGCCAGTGCAAATGCCTGGCTTTGGCCCTGTGGCTGAGTTGTTCCATCCTGGAAGGAACCATCCAGTAAAGATACTTGCAGAACCACCAAAAATTATTTTTTTCTTTATATTTTTATGTATATGAATGTTTTGCCTGCATGCATGTAAGTGTACCTGTGTCATGCAATGCCTACGAAGACCAGAAGAGGGTGTCAGATACCCAGATACCCTGGAAACTGGAGTTACAGATGGTTGTTAGCTGCCATTTGAATGCTGGGAACCCAACCCTGCTCCTCTGCAAGAGCAGCCAAGGCTCTTAAGCACTGATCCATCTCTTTAGCCCTCTGATACATCTTTTTTTCTTTTAAAAGCAATATCACTCTGTGTAGCCTGGCCTGGGACTTGTGATCCTCTTGCCTCTGTCTCTTGAGTGCTGCAATCTCAGGCCTCTGCCAACACACTTGGCTTGAACTTTTGACCGTGTTCATAGTATCACCCATCAAATATTCTTGGTTATTTCCAACTTCCATGCTTGCCCTCAGACCCACACACATCAGTGCTGGTTCCAGTAGAGGGGAATGGTGGAAGACAAATATGAAGACTCCTAGATCCTTGT
>NW_008335435.1:1268612-1271097 GCF_000622305.1 Nannospalax galili
ATGTAGACCAGGCTGGCCTCAAACTCACAAAGATCCGCCTGCCTCTGCCTCCCAAGTGCTGGGATTAAAGGTGTGCGCCACCACCCCCAGCTTCAAGATCTGTTTCTAACATGGCACCAGATGATAGGTCTCAGCTGAGATCTTCCCGAGGCTCCCCTCTCACTCAGCCGGAAGCCTTGGATACAGAGTGGCTTTTGAGCCTGGCATGACCTGCTGTCTCCTCTTTCTTCTGCTCTCTAAGCATGCTTCTACCGCATTGGCCTCTTTATGGTCCCTCATGTCTACCTCAGGCTCTTCACACCTGCCTTGACACTGCTGAGGCCTTTCACCCTCAGCCATGCCTCTTTGATGATGCTCCTGCCTCCTTAGACTTTCCTTCCCATCTCTCCTTGCTGTGTAGAACCTGCTCCCCATTCCAAAATGCAGTTAAGCACTCTGGTGCTGTATGTGGCTTATCTCCCACAGCACATCGTTTCTCCTGGAACCAGAGTTAAGGACTGTTGTTAGCCACCATGTGGATGCTGGGAACCAAACCTGGGTCCTCGGCAAGAGCAGCAAGTGTTCTCAACCACTGAGCCATGTCTTCAACTCTGAGTGCTGAACTTTTTAATGGAGAGCAGCCTCTAAAATCTTTAGGGACTCTGCCTGTAGGTTTTCTCACCTTGGAAACCTGCTGCAGGGCCTGCGCTGCCCCTAGGAACTCTTCTTAAAATTATTATAACAAAATATATATGGCATAAAGTTTACCTCTTTCACCATTTTGAAGTATACGACTGGGGGCATTAGGAACATTTGCAGTAGTATCTGCAATCTTCATCTAGTGGAGAGAATACAGTAAACGGGATGGGGCATCACTCTGACAGACTGTGGCTTCCACCTTGGCTGTCTGTGCCTTGCTCTGATGGCACCTGCATCCTCATGGCCAGTTGCCTTGGGAGAGGCTTAAAGCCTGGGAACAGCAACTGCAGTAAGGGCCTGACAGAAGTCCACAGTCACTGAGTGAGTTAGGTGGCAGGTCTTTCAGAGGCGGACCCCAACCATGCTGCACCTAGTAGCCTGGTGAGAGAGGCTGAGCCATAGGCTAGCTGAGCCAGCCTAGGATGGTTGGCCTGCAGGAGCAGAGATGACCCGTGGCTGTCCAGTAAGTCACAGGGGTCCCTGGCTGTTGTTAAGTTGCTGGGCTGTAAGGTAATTTACACTGCAGTAGATGAGATCCAGAGCTTTGCTCCTTCCATTTATTCAAAGTAGAGGTTTCTGATGCCGAGGCCCTTCCTCCTCAATGCCATGCAACCTCAGTGCCCTCTTATGGGTGAGCACTGGACTCCTCGGCTTCCTGCACAGGCTGGACAGAGCTCGGCACCACATGATACTGTGCATGACTCTGCCACTTGGAATGATGCCACGTCCTCCCTGTACCCCTTCATTTTTTCACTGTGTTACTCTGGTATTGGAGATCAGTGACTGGTTATTCTCTGCCTTCTTCTAGAGGGTTTCTTTCCCCTTGACTAATCCTTTCTCATTCCCAAGACCCTCCCAAAGACCTGAGGAACTGTGTACTCTCCTTGTAGGTGGCCCTGCTGCCTCTCGGTGTAACCACTTGCTTCTCTTCCTACCCTCTTTTCTTATGGTGTGGTAATGACGCACATGCTACCAGAACTTTTCATCCCTGAGGAGATGACAACTGTACATGCCAAAAAAATGTGTTCAATGCTAGATGGTGGGGGGGGTCTCCTAAAACACTCCTAATGGATTCTGGGCCCCATTGGTCCACAAGGTGCCACTTGCCTGCCCAGTTAGGGAAGTGAGACCCCAGACACCTCTGTGCGCCCTTCCTCCTAGGGGTGTTTCCAAACCACCCTTGCTCAGCGTTGCATAGACACACAGCACACCTTCATTCAGGGACGAGTAGCAAAAGACCCCAGCACTATCTTAAGGAGTCATACTTGTTTTTGTCTCCAAATAATTCTTTTAAGTGTCAGGGAGGTGAAGACAGGGCTCTTCCCTTGATCTTAGTGAGTGCAGTTGCCTAGCATTCACCCATCATGAATTTTGGGTATGGCTCCCAACCTCACCCTTAACTGCTTTGAAGATATGTGATGTCTATCCCAGGAACGCTCATCCAACGGAAGCCCGAGATCCTTAATTTTCTCTGAGCCTTTGCCTGTTTGTTTTGTTGTTTCCTTCCTTCCTTCCTTCCTTCCTTCCTTCCTTCCTTCCTTCCTTCCTTCCTCCCTCCTTTCCTCCTTCCTTCCTTCCTTCCCTCCCTCCCTCCTTCCTTCCCTTCCTTCCCTTCCTTCCTTCCTTCCTTCCTTCCTTCCTCCTTCCCCTCCTTCCTTTCCCTTCCTTCCTTCCTTCCTTCCTTCCTTCCTTCCTTCCTTCCTTCCTTCCTTCCTTCCTTCCTTCCTTCCTTCCTTCCTTCCTTCCTTCCTTCCTTCCTTCCTTCCTTCCTTCCTTCCTTCCTTCCTTCCTTCCTTCCTTCCTTCCT
>NW_008335435.1:1271417-1295055 GCF_000622305.1 Nannospalax galili
CCTCCTTCCCTCCCTCCCTCCTTCCTTCCTTCCTTCCTTCCTTCCTTCCTTCCTTCCTTCCTTCCTTCTCTCTTTTAACATCTACCCTTTCTCTAATTATAAAAGCAAACTCACAACTGTATGAGCAACAGAAATAAGCCATTGTGTCTCCTAGGTCAGAGGGTGACAGTTGCATACAGCATTCACCTAGTGGAGACAAGCAAAGGTTTCCTGCAGGCCAAAGTCAGATGAAGGAAGCATGGGGCTACTGTCCTAGAGGTCTGTGTTCAAATCCTTGCCATGCTACATATCCCGCTGTGTGATCTCAGGCAAGTTACTGATCCTCCAGAGTACCACTTGATGGTTTAATGAGGACCAAATGAGGTCACAAAGGTGATCCTGAAGACCAGGGTTCCAGATAGAGGGAGCATTTTATAAATATCAACGCAGGGAGCTAGAGAGATGACTCAATGGTTAAGAGCACTGACAGCTCTTGTGAAGGATCTGGGTTCAATTCCCAGCACCCACATGGCAACTAACAACCATCCATAACTCCAGTTCCAGGGGATCCAACGACCTCTTTTGGTCTCTGTGGGCACTGCACAACACGGGCACACTTACATACATGCACGCAATATACTTATACACATAAAATAAAAATAGTTAATAAAATATTAAAAAATAAATATCAATGCACCCCAAATGCAGCTCCTGGGCAGCCTACAACAAAGCTCGCTTCAGAATGCTCAGTGCACTGAATGGCACCATTTCTTACTCAGAAGCTCACGTGCCACGCTCGACGCTTCTCTGTCCTTTACTGTCCATCACCTGTGCCTCCGTCACATTACCTCACTGCCTTCTATGTTTCACAATTGTCTCTTAACATCACTTTCTAAGGCACAGGTTTTTGGAACCTTTTGTGAAGCGCTCCAATGATATGGCCCCTGGGGCGAATAACTTGCCAACTCCTTGAGAAATTAAACATAGAATCGCCATGATACCCAGCTGTCTCACTCCTGGCTACACTCAGGAGTTTCAAACAACCTTGCACACCCGTGTTCATAGCAGCTCTATCCATCATGGTCAAAGAATGAAAACAACCCGAGGACCCATCAGTAGGTAAATGGCAAAATTGGCTCTAGCCAGGAGATGGAATACTATCCAGCTACAACAAAGGGCGAGGGGAGGGGGTCCGCTACAGCACGGCTGAGCCTTGAGTGCATTATAGTAAGTGAAAGAAGTCAGAAAAGGTTCCCTAGTGTGGTGCCTTGCTACACAATATCCTGGATGTACAAACTCACAGGGACAGTCAAAGCTAGAAAGAAGGGCACTGGGAAGCAGCTGTCAGGTGGGTTACTGTTTGGGGCCATGAACATGTGCCAAGACCAAACCACACATTTAAAATGGTTAAAACTGAGAAGGTTACACTATGTTTATTTTACCCTGATAAAGTTATATTATTTCTTTGAAATTCAAATTTAACTGGCTATACTGTTTTTCATCAGGCAAACCTTCCCCCTGCCCACCAGGAGTCACCAGACTGATGGAGCTCTGATGTCTTCTTACAAGCCATGCAAGTGGGTTATGTCTCTGTTTCCAGGAGTCCCTTTAGGTTCTGTCTTCTTTCTCCTCTCCCTCCTATTGCAGACAGGCTGAACAGCAGGAAGATGACTGTCTGAGGCTCTGTTCCTGACTCCGGCCTTTACCACTTGGTTCATATTGACCTTGTGCCCAGTGCCTTGGGCTTTGCCTGCAGGGAGGACACTACATTGCTGACAACCTCGTGTAAGTCTCTTGGGCTAGTTATGTGATTCATCTTGGTGGAGGGGTTGAGGAGATACTGTACTTGCCAGAAGCTGCAATCCCTCCCTCCATTTCTGGCTCTCTGTCCAGATGTTTGATTGTGGGCTTGAATTTCCTGGAGCTCTTTGCTGTGGACAGCCATCTCTGCCTGTGATACCCAGGTCAGGCTGTTGCTTCTTCATTCTGATGTTCAATATAAGCAATATCCACCCACCAGGGCTCCAATGGCAGCAGTTTGCTTCAAGAGCACAAATTAAAGTGATGACACCAAGGGCATTAATGGTGTTAGCAGAGTCAACACCGAGAGCATCACAGACTCCCTATTTAATATGAAGAACAACTAGGTGAGGAGCTGGCCTTCCAGCCAGGCCTAAACTTCATACCAAAGAGACTTAGTGGGGAGAAAGGAGGAGGGGAAACAGCTCCGACCTGCCACTCAACTGCCACCGCCCAGCTCATCTGGCAGCCCTGTGGGGCCAGAAGAGAGAGAGAGAAAGTAAAGGTCAGAAACTCTCAGCAAATATTTGGCTGGCTGTTCCCAGGCCTGATGGGTTTGGACACAAGTTAATTCTCTCCTGAAGGGCCAGTGATCCCTGAGCAAATGCCTGGCCTAACTGGCAACTCTATGGCATCTCCCCCAGGACAGGCAGGAAAGGAGAAGGTGGGCCCAGCACCCAGGTGGAGGTTGAGTACGAATGCAGGAGGCTTCTGCCCCAATGAAGAGCCCAGCAGCTGGGGCGGGATCCTTTCTTGAGTGACCTTGTGACTTGAGATGTACGACATTGCTGCCTATAAAAATGCCTATGGAGCTGGGGTGGGAAGAGATAGGAGGATGTGGTCTGAGCATGGAGCCAGATTATAAGCTGAAAGGTGGCGTTCCTTTTTAAAATATTTTCTTATTTTTATTTTTATGTGTATGTATGTATGTATGGCCTGCGTGTATGTAAGTGCACCCGTGTTGTGTAATGCTTGTGGAGGTCAGAAGAGTCCCTAGAACTGGAGTTATGGACAGTTGTTAGCTGTCATGTGGGTGCTGGGATTTGAATGTGGGTCTTCTGCAAGGACATTTAGTGTTCTTAACGGCTGAGCCATCTCTCCAGCCCCGAAAGGTGGCTTCCTTAGCCTGCTCATTATTGGATGGCACACTGAATGACTTGTAATTCAGTGGGCCCCTTCACTCCATCCCATGAGACTGAGGATGGGAGCAGTCAGAGAACTAAGCTGAGAGACAAAGGAAGGGTAGAGCCAGCTAGAAGGAACAGCATCTGCAGAGACATGAGGGTAAAGGGGGGTCATAGCACAGCTGAGGCCACCAGCAATTCCAGATGCCTGGTGTGCCTGTAGGTGCTGCAGTTGAAGCCACAGCAGAATCCAGGGCTGGAGGGAGGGAGTGGCCTGTGAGGAAGACCTTGGAATCCTCTGGAAGCTCCTACAGGGTTTTAAGTAGCAGCAGAGCAACAATATCTGATTTGAATTTTAGGCCATCTCTGTAGAAATGAGTCTGTTCATTCTTGCTATCAGTGTATCTTAAAAGTTCCAACACCTGCAGGACTGGTATCATCTAGACAGGCACAGACCAGAAGACACAGGTGACTGCATATGTAATTAAAAATTCCTAGTTGCCACATGTCCTAATTTTGTTTCTGTTGCTGTGATAAAATACTCTGATCAAAAAGCAACATGCTACACCAGATAGGAAGGGCTTATTTCGCTCACAGTTCTAGGCAACAGTCATCATTTTGGGGAGTCGAGGCAAGAACTCAAGCACCTAGTCACATCACATCCACAGTCAAGAGCAAAGAGAAATGAAGGGAGCCATGCAACCTGCGTGCTACTTACGTTCAGCTTCCTTCTTCATTCTTAAACAGTTCAGAGCCTAGTGTAGGGAGTGGTACCACCCACAGTGGGCCAAATCTTCCTGTATCAATTAACAATCAAAACAGTTCCTCCCTAACTGTGCCCACAGGTCAATCTGACCTAGAATATTCCTCAACTGAGACTCTCCTCTCAGATGATTAATTCTAATGTGGTAAATTGACATTTAAAATGAATTATCACTCCACATTTTAATAAGCAAAAAGAAACAGGTGATATACTTAATACATTTATTTAAGGCAATATATCTAAATTATGGTACACTTTATACTTTTGTCTGAAGTCACTGGACCTTTCAGCACATCTCAGGGTGCGCTCACCCCCATCCAGGTGGTTAGTAGCCACAGGAGGCCAGCAGCTGCCACAGTCAATAGTGGGGAGGTAGGAGGCTGGGCAGTGTGCACAAGGTAAATACGGGGTCTCTGTACTCACCCAGATGAGGGCCTATCAGGAAAGACTCACGATTAAACAAGTGAGAAAGACAATGCTGTCAAAATTTCAATGGTGGAGAGGGTGGGACCCAAGGAGTATTAGGGGCATAGGTAAGTGTGAATCCGAAGAGTGGGATCAGTGAAGGGAGGATGAAGTCCTTGGGAGGCAGGATGGACTGTTTGAAAGGCTGATGGCCACACTTGAGCTACCCTAGGCCCAGAAAGGCTGACTTGAGATGAGCTGGCTGGGTCAGCAGGGCTGGGGCCAGCTGGCCTGGGGCCCATGGAGAAGATTTGTTCTGAGAACAATGGGAAGCTACCAGAGGCCATAGTGGGGCAGGAGCCTCAGGCAGGCCAGATCATTGCACTATGCCATGGTGTGTGTATGTTGTGCACAAAGGGCTGCAGGGGCAGGACTGAGCCTCCAGCCAGCTGGCAAGAAGAGCCATTCTAGTTCCAGATGCTGGTGGAGTAGATGAAAGTGGTGACCTTGGAAACTGGAGGGAATGGATGACTGCAGGACAAAGGGAGATGCTAGGACCAATAGGACTTAGCCATAGGTTGGAGGAGTGTGGAGGGTATAATGAAGGACCTGTTTCTAGTGTTGGTTTGGGGATGAGGAACCTGAAGGAGGTAGATTTGGAGGTCAGAGAGATGATGGGCTCCATGTTGAATGTGTAGAGTTTGAAGGACCTGCAAAATCTCCATGGTCCTGTTTTAAATGTCATTAAGTCAGTCCGGGCTTGAGAGAGAAGGCTCGGCTCCATAGGCAGATGTGGGAGTGGCTGGTCAGTATCTGGATGTGGATGGGCAACTGACTATGGGGGAAGGGATAAAAGCATCTGCAGTGGGAGTCAGCTGGAGTGACTTTCCTGTCTGGGAACATGTGGCAATGTCTAGAGACATGTTTGGTCGATGAACTTTGGGATGGGTGATTGGCATCTTATGGGTAGAGCACCGAGATGCTTTATACCTTGCAAAGCCCAGGGCAGCACAGCACCAGAGACTGATCCGGCCTGACAGATCACCAGGGTATAGACTGAAAAATCTAGATGCACAGAGATGCTGTAGAGAGAGAAGAGTCTCGGACAGAACCACAAGAAGCAAATGCTGTAGTAAACCACGAAGCAGGAGGACACGCAGAAGAGAAGGAACACGCTGGGACAGGTGGAACACAGCTGCCCCAGTTAGCAGGCTGATGGCTATTAGCTCAGCATCATATTTTTTGACTGAGATCTTTTCCATTTTCCTTGATCTTCTCTAAGCAGGACTTACAGGTACCCCAAATTCCTAGAACTACAGAATTCTATAAGTAGGAAGAGTTGTGCTTGATTGGGCAAGTGGCTTAGTACTCCTGAGCCTCAGTTTCTTCACCTGCAAAATGGGATTGCAGCATGAGTAAGCGAGAAGATGGTAAGTTTGGAATGTAGTAAGTATTCAATTAATGGAGGTCACTCTTTCCTTTTGTGTATTATTTTCTCTGACATGGCTGCCTATTCTCATCTTTGCCAGCATCCATCCTCAAACAGGACTGGTTTAGGGATGAAGTATGTGGCTCTGGCCTTACCTTGAAGTTAAGCTTGCTTGGCTATGTGAAAAATATTTTATGAGGCTGGAGGGATGACTCAGGGCTTAAGAGCACTAACTGCTCTTGCACAGGACTCAGGTTCAGTTTCCAGTACCCACATAGCAAATATTTTTTATTTTATTTATTGTTTTTATTTCACGTGCAGGCAATACACTCATACACATTAAAAAAAAAGTTTAGTTTGTAAACTAGTCACAGTAAGATATTAGAAATAACAACAATAATAAAGCAATTAGAATGATGCACAACGCTGTAATAAAATGGTGGCATCCCTACAATTTTAGGGCATTAGGTAAAACACTAAGAACTTGGGCCCAAGACCTAAACTACATCAGCAGGCAGTCTGATCACCACAAGGGCTACAGAGCAGCTAATGAGTGTGTATACAGCATGGAAACATGGGAAAAAAACAGAGAATTTGTGTCCCAGGATGAAGTGGGACAGTGTGAGACTTCAATATGCCAATCAAAAGAGCATGCAATTGAAAACTTATGAACTTTTTATCTCTGGAATCTTCCATTTACTAATTTCAAATCATGGCTCACTACGGGAAAAGGAAGTTACAGAGGTGAGAATAGGAACAGGGAGGCATGGCTGGGCCTTAGCGCCGTGTGACTGCATAGGTCAGTGCATGCTTGGCTTTGTAGGAAGTTGCCAATGCAGCTTCCAAAGTGGTTTCATTTAATGTCTGCTCTTGACCCTGAATCTTTATTTTTCTTTTTCAGTACCAAACTTTGAATCACTGTAGTTTCCTTTTGCCTCCTTTGTTGATTTGCTATAGTTCTTTGTGTGTTATTTTAGTGATTGCTTTAAAATTGAAAGCACATATTTTTTAAATATTTATTTTATTTTATTTTATGTGTATGAGTGTATTGCCTGCATGTATGTGAGTGCACCCATGTTGTGCAATGCCGTGGAGGTCAGAAGAGGGCTTCGGATTTCCCTGGAACTGGAGTTAAGGACGGTTCGTAGCCGCCATGTAGGTGCTGGGAATCCAACCAGGACCTCTGCAAGAGCAGTCAGTGCTCTTAACTGCTGAGCCAACTCTCCAGCCCCTTATTTTTATTTTATGTGTGTGAGTATATCGCCTACATAGATGTAAGTGCACCTGTGTTGTGTGTACAATGCTCTCAGAGGTCAGGAGAGGGCATCAGAGCCCCTGAAACTGGAGTCACAGACAGTTATTAGCCTCCATGTGGGTGCTGGGAATAAAACCAGGGTCTTCTACAAAAGCGGCCAATACTCTTAACCGCTGAGCCATCTCTCCAGCTCCTTGGCTGGTTATTTTATAGGCTTCTATGTGGCCTATTTGTAGAAATACCTTCCCCCTCTGGCCTTTTTTCTCCCTCTCTCTCCACCTCAACCTTTTCCCTCTCATTCTTAAGGCCCTGTGTATTAATGATTACCCAACTGCCAAGACTAGGTCCTCTGCCACATGTTTAGCTCCTCGTTTATCAGGTTAGAAAGGAGAAAAGTGGTACCAGCTTGGAAACTCTTAGAGAGCCAGGCAGTCCAAGACCTTCTTAGACCTCACCGATACCCAGCAAAGGAAAATCAACCTGAGCCCCGCTTTTCAGGCTTGGGCTAGGATGAAGACTTGGATATATTTTCTTTGGTGTTTCTTGGTTCACCTTAAACATTTGATAAATTTGAGTTCTAGTCCATAATATATCATTTTCCATGTTAATATACTAGCCCAGGGCTGGGGAGATGACTCAGTGGATAAAGCACTTACCGTGCAAGTGTGAGGACCTGAGTTTGAATCCCCAAACCCACATAAAGCCAGCTGTGGTAACACATGTCTAGAATTCTAGTCTCCCTGCACTGAGATGGAAGGTGAGAACAGGACAGTCCCTGGAAGCTCCAGGAATAACTAGGATGATGTATGAAAGAGCAAACAATGAAGAAACCCTGTCTCAAACCAAGTGGAAGATGAGGACCGATACCCAGAGGCTGTCTTCTGAGCTGCACATGCGGACCATGGCATGCACACGTAAGTTCTCAAAAACACAAAGGTGCGAACAGACATGCATATCATATACATACACTATATATATATACATATAGATAGAGAGATAGATTCTAATGTTACATTCTTTTCTTACCTGAATTCTATATTCTGCCCCTCCTACTAGTGTCCCCAAAGCTGGGATTCACTCTACCTTATAACTCCCGAGACAAGAGGATCTTGACTTCAGATCAAATCCAACACCCAAATGCTCTTCTTAGGTCTCAGGTGCCTGTGGACGTTTGACAAATTCCTAATGATGCAGAGGATGATGAGCAGATGATGGCAAAGAACCGTGGAGAATGCCGCTCTGGGACAAAGAGTTCCCCTGGGAAATGGCCTCATTCCTAATTCCCCCCAAAGCTTTAAAAATATTTTTTTATTTTATTTTCCAGTTTGTAGGATTTTTCTAAGTAGAGTTTTGATAGCTAGCAGAAAATACATCCAACATATGTGGGGAATCTGTTGAGGATATGTCATGTGATTTATGCTTGGTGATTTATGCTTGGTCTGCACAGGTATTGAAGCCAGAGATACCTGTTAGCTGACCTCCCAGTCATCCATTATAGACAGTCCCCTTCTCATAGTAAACATGGCCAAGCAAACTGGCTGTCACAGACCCCTGTGATTGATGACTGGAGAAACAGAACATCAAAGACCACGTCCTAGGCTTTGTCTTGAAAAAGAAGTTACTGCCAAGGTGCCCACGATGGACGGAGTCCACTCACCTGACACATCACACAGACCACAGTCAAGTTTTCGGAGATTCCCAACCCGCCCTCTGAAAGACACTGCTTGCTTATTTTTTGCTCATCTGAACAAAATGGCTCCGAATTTGCATAATTAAAATGCTGGTGTCTTTTCAGATCATAACAATGGATAATTAACACTGTTACTTGTCAGCTGGGAAATACGTCAGGCGGAAGCTAGCAGAGCCTAGCCGTTTTATTTTGGGTGTATCTCATGGACAATCAGGGCTAATTGAATCACCCCTAACTCTTCAAAAATGAACCAAAGGACTTTGAGCGCCACTAGCCCGGCTCACAGCCAACCCAGGAAAGGCTGCCTGCTCCAACAACCCTGCTCGGGATCAGAACCCCAACTCAGGCTTCAGGACGGCAGCCTGACAGTCTAATTTAGAAGCGTTGCTTAAAATCTTAATCAGCACGTTGAAATTAACAGAGGCGCATTTCGACACCATGTTTGTTATTTATGGTTATCATTTTTAATAAATGTTAAAATGTTTTTGCAGGTGTGGAAAACGGCATGTCCCTGAGACAGGCTGTCTTAGGTCTGTGTGCTCTATCAAGGAAAGAAAAATGTCACTGTGGAGAATAAAGACGTAATACCTTCATCAGTGCCCGCCTGCCTGTTATTTTGTGCTTCTCTGAAAGCTATCTGCTCTCCTAAGCCGGAGTCCATCTTCTCTGCAGCGAGATCTTGATTGACACCTCTCCAAATAAGCTTCTGAATAGCCTTCCGTATTAACCTCAGAATAATTCAGATGTCAAATTACAGCTCGCAGACTCTCTGACTCCTCACAAGCCCCAGAATGAATTTTTTAAATATTTGGGAGAAAAATATTAAATTTTGTTCAGGTTGGGTCAAAGTTCATATCATTTGGTAATAAAGAGCCTCGGAGAGTGTTTGCCCAGAGTGGGCTGCGTTGATTTTATTTCGTGCAACAGCTGCCGGTCTGGGTGACCCTCGGCGGGCTGTTTGATGCTTGTGCTGCCGGCGGCTTCCCGTATTTTCGCAGTTTGCCGTGGGTTTCTTTTGGACAGAAAGAGAACAAGAAAAAAAAAAAAAAAAAGCAATGCAAGTAGTTTTGTGTCCCACCGCCCGTCCCCACCCCCAGGCTGCTTGCTGATGTCATCTCTAAATATGCAGCTTTAATTGCTGCTCTGCGCAGCGACGGGGAAGGAGAGAGCTTCCTTACTTGTCTGCAGTAGGACGGGTGATAGGGCACCAGCATCATCCTGGATTCCTGTCTTGCACACTCTGCAGAAGCATCTCTTGCAAGCAAGAAAGCCAGGCGGCACTTGGCGAAGTGATAATGACCACTTTGCAGATTATTTGTTGGACACCCTGTAACATGTGGCTGAGAAAACTCATTAATACTGGCTGTTTGTGTAGCCGTAAATATTTAACCAAGAATACTACCTGCTTTGTCGAAAGGCTGGCTAATTATACCCGCTTCTCTCTTATAATTACGTATTGTTGTAAAATTCTATGATAATGACACAATTGTGTCTTTCTCTTGCAAGGGGTAAATTTATACCAACTATGGCACCTGAATTTCCATAAGCAATTAGCCTGCACATTTACATCCTTGTGTTTTCCTGTGATTTTATTGAAATGAAAGATAATGAATTAAATCCAATTATAGCAGGAAGACATCTAGTAAGTTAATGTGTGTTTGTGAACACAGCTACCCTCTGTAAACAAAGCAAGGAGGACCCACTCACCACAGAGGAAACATTCAAATAAATCAGAGGCATCAGTCAGATGGCAGGGGCCCTGGTGAACAGTCCCTGTTGGAGACCGCGGTTCTCTGGACAAGACGCATCTACGAGCTGCGTATTTCCATGTGATGATTATGAAGTGATGCTCATGGCTCCCAGCCTGATAGGTAGAACGCTATAAGAAAGTCAGTTTCCTTAGGTACCAGAGCAAAACCCAAGGCAATTCACACCATTCCCAGGGTTTGCTGAGGAGGGGAGGTGGAACCTGGAACTCTGGAAAGAAGACACAAACATTACCCCCGTTTTTACTATCAGGAACCACAATGCTCCTGTTTGTTTGGAATCTCGGTTCTTAGGAAATGCAGAGATCTGCAGCACCCACCCCAAGGTTCATCTGTTTTAGTCAGGAGACTGTTTTTTCAAAGGACATAGAGCCAAGATGCTTGAGAAAGAAAACAATGCGAACAGAACAAGTGGCAAGAGGGCGCAGACTTCCTGAACCGACTGCTGCACCTTCATTGTCCTCCTATTGTGCCCTCTCACTGTCCTTTCTCTCAGGCCCCTTCCCCTCCTATATAAATGCAAACATCTCAAAATGTCAGGTACAGGAAACTGACCCATCCTTTAGCAGCCCCGGGGATGACTGGCCACTGATTTCCCTGTCATTTCAGACACATATGCAATTCCCAGGTCACAAGCTTTCTGGAACAGTTTAAACCTGGTGATGAATCTGCTTGTGTGTTCCTTGGTCATGATTATTCCTACTAATACTCTAGTAAATATGAGGGTTGGCGATGTCATTGCATCACTTGGGCAGAGACGCTGACCTGGCCTCAGCTGTCCAGTGACCGCCAGGCTGGCAGAGGACTGGGGACTGATAGGTTACCCTGCCCGGGGACTATATCCTCTTCGATTTCCTCTCACGGTCGGGCTGGAGTGTGGCTGCCTAACGCTGGGCTGTCGATACAGTAAAAATGCTAACCATCTCCATCTAATCCATTCCAAGAGGGCTGTTTACATAAATGGTCTGTTCTATTTCTTCATTTTCCGAAAAGGCAATCAAATACGATTGAACCGCACGGGCTGCTGTACAGTGCATTTGTGTGTGTGTTTTAAAAAGCACAGTGATTAATTTTGAGACAGAGCATTTTGTGTTGTCTTTGACTTTTTTCTTCCTTGCCAGTTTTAAGGGCTCTGAAAATCAATGATACGCTTCACCACCATCCATCTTTATATAGTAATAAATTAAGTGGGAGGTATTGATATTTTTGACTGAGCTTTTAAAATTTACATACTAATGATAGCTGTACTCTGGTGGGGTTGTGTACTGTTCCTAGGGTTGGGAGGAGTCTCTCCTGCTTGCTCTAAGGATCCCAAGTAACTCAGATGCCAGGGCAGTGGAAACAGAATCTCAGTCCCAGGCAGGTATCTTGCAGATCCCTCTTCTAGCCACAGGTTAACCCTTCAGGTGCTGAATGAAAGGAAAAGGTGTTGGGGGTGGGGGTGCACACTGGGCAGCAGAGGCCTGGTGATGTGGGGGTGCTGTTTGCTAGTAAGTATAAAGAGGTCCATGATTTAATGTTGGTGCTGACTGGGTAGAAACACTTTCTCTTGTACAGATTTAGGAATCTCAGGGAAGTCTCAGAAATATTCTTTATTCTTTTTATTCTTTAAGAAAAGAGGAATGAGAATTTTGAAACCTCGACAGTCTTGCTGAAGCTGAACTTTCTGGTGATTTCTGAGTTTGGGCAAAGGTATAGACAGTGCTGCTTGCTTTCCTTTGCCCCACTCCAGAAAGCTTAGGGGTCTTAGCCTGTGGCATATTCAGAGTCTTAAACAGAGCGGGGTCAAGGCTGCTAGGAGACTGGATTTTCTGAAATAGGTCTTGTTAGGCAATCTGAGTGCCACAGCTCAGAAAAAAAAAAAAAAATGCCACCAAGCTGGTGCAGAGGACTCAACTTCATGGACACCATTATTCTAGGAACTTGGGACAGCCTTGACGCACAGAACAGTTTATTCGCAGAGATTAATTTGTCAGTAATATTGATTGTTGGGGACCTGTTTCATTCTATTTAAGATTCCACAAGGCACAGACAGCAGCAACTCCTGCATGATGTGTCCCTCTAGAATTTCTAGGATGTGGAGGAGGCAAACAGAAGAGCCACAGCCTGCAAGTTCTGTCAAGCCAGATTCTGTTAAGCCAGTCCCAGGGGCAAGGTGCTGGATTTTGTTTATATTTTGCCAAAGCAGCAATAAATTGTTTATAAGAGGGGAGTCTCCCCTCTGCCTTGAGAGACTCCGACCCGGAAAGCGGGTTCACCCAGTGATCAGGCACCCAGCATTTAAAGAAACCAGTGCAGTTCTCCACGAGCCCAACCCTGAAGTCATTGCGCAAGATTATCCAAATATTACGATTGCTGAAAGTTAGCTCCTCAGGTTGCCTGCTGCACGGAGTCTGCTCAGTTCCATCCCAGTGTCCAGGAAGTGCCTTAGTGAGAGTGTCTGGACAGAACATCAGAGAGGTGTGGAGGAGAGCCACTTTCATCAGCCTTTCAGGATGGTTGGCAGCCCAGAGCAAGATCATATTACACTGCCCTCAAATGTGCCTTGTTCCTTTCTTCCCACCTCCCCCTTCTTTCTTTTCTTTGAGTGTTTTCGAAATGAAAGAGTTTTTTCTTCCAAATTGCGCTGGGAGGCAAATTCTTGAACGGTGTAATAGAAAATGTTAGACAATATTCCTTACCGGAGCTATTGACATTTTGGATAGTTGTGACACTTTGATTTTTCTTAAAACATATAGATCAAGCCTGGTTGCCTTATTGGACAGGAAGTCCTGATGAAACCCCTTCCTTTATCTTTCTTTGTGTTTCCCCCCCTCTGTTTGCTCATGGCTTTCTTTCTGAATATAATTGTGGTTTTCTTAAGCTGTCCAGGGAGTCTTATTGCCTCACTAAATATTTCATGGAGCACAGCACACGGTACCTGCCAAGCCGCCTCGTAGTTGTCAAAAATAAAGGGTTCATCCTTTGGAGGGGGGGAAGACAGAAGAGGTTTATTCTATTGTTTTTATTTTAAAGTTTCTCACATGCAACAAACGCACAAAGCCCCTGGAAGCCTAGGAGGGGCGTCTTTTATTTGTCAGGGACAAGGCTGGCCACTTATTTATTTATTTACTTATTCATTTCCAGCTTATTCATCTGCGGCTCTTTTCTATGATTCTCGGCACTTGTTTCCTTGCGGTTTCCCTTCCTATTTGTTCAGAAGGGAAAAGTTCAAAGCGCCTCTGTCAGCCGAGGGAAAAGCTTGCTGCATACTAACCCTCCAGCGCCCGCCCGCGCTGACCTTGAGAGAGGAGCACTAAACGGCCCCCTTGCAAACCTGCATGTGTGTTTTGTTAGACCAGGTCAGCAGGGGTCAGGGCTCACCTGAGGCCAGCAGCCGGCCTGCCTGCCTGAGCAGCAGGGTAATGCATTTTTAAAAGGGACATTCTCGCCTTTGAATGGGTTTAATATGGTCTCTGTTTAAAAACCTGTCAGGATCCCAAGCACACACTCCATAAAATATAAATAAGTACTTACTGTTTGCAGATGTTGCTTGTTTTTCATAATGTTTGTATTTGAAGTCTCGAATCCCCACTTCCTGTCAGGCTCCCTCATGCCTCTCTCTTCCTTGTTTCTGAAGGAACAAGGGGGACTTCAGATGGTGACTTCTCAATGAAG
This sequence comes from Nannospalax galili, assembly GCF_000622305.1. NCBI lineage: Eukaryota > Metazoa > Chordata > Mammalia > Rodentia > Spalacidae > Nannospalax > Nannospalax galili. The sequence continues at coordinate 1,285,286 of NW_008335435.1, forward strand.
ACACTTGCTGTCACATCTGTCAGCATCCCTAGCACAATTAGCATTCTCTCTCTCTCTCTCTCTCTCTCTCTCTCTCTCTCTCCCCCCCCCCCCCACCTTCAGCAGCACTTGAAAGTGTCATTTTTCAGGGCTCTGAGAAGTGGAGCTGTAACTCTACAGACCTATGGACAGCACACTTACATTAACTAGAAGCAGGTAGGGAGGGGGCCATGGGGAAACTGCCATCTTTGCCGTCTTTCCTGAGGAAATTCCTAGACAAGGCCTCTTCTGCCCTTGCTGCCTCCACCCTGGAAGTCCAGCTGGCAGGGCAGGTGTCTGGTTGATTTCTACCTGCCTTTGGCTGCATCAGGTCCACAGCCCATCTCTAATGCACAGTTCCCACTGTTCCTCATATTGCACTGGGGCAGCTCCCTCAACAACTCCCACCCACGCCAGAGCTGGGATGGGCCATGTCTCTCCCCATGTCTGCTTTACCCTCTTGTCCCACTCACTGCCCCCCTTCTTGGTCACTGCCAGATGCCCTGGTAGGGTGATAGGTGATGGTGGAGTAGGGTGTATCTTTTTACATGACTAAATCGTTGGATGATTTATTCCAGAACCCTCGATGGGCAGTGCATGAAGAGGGCTGCAGAAGTTGCGATTGGTTCCACAGCCCTCCCACAATTCACCTGAACATTTTAATAACACACTCTCTTGAGCACCAGCCATGCGTCCTGAGACAGCAACATCTGAACTCTCCCCACAAACCTGTGCCCCTACTGAAACTCACAGTGTATGTGTATGATTTAATGTGTTTCTCTTTACTGTTTATGCCCTGGGTGTCAAAGGTCAGCACAACCTGTTTCCTAGCCCTTCCCATTCTTTTCTTGACAAAGCATTGTATAAGTGCATGGTCTGGCACACACCTGCAGTCATAGCACTCAGGAGGCTGAGGCAGGAGGATTGTGAGTTCAAGACAAGCCTGGGCTGCGTGGTGAGACCCTGTCTCAAACAACAAGTAAAATAAAACAGAAGTGTTTGTTCAGATGGGCCCATGTGAGGCCCTGTTAATGCCTGTGCACCTGATTTCTGATATTCCTGCTCCTGAGGCCTAGGATCATTTCTACCCTCAAGAGTTTAAAGCCTGCTGGTGGGATCCCCTGAGGAGGGCTATGACGCAGAGTTTCCTTTGCCCAGTTTAGCAGATCAGATCTATAACAAGTTGACTTTCAATTTACTTTAGTATGTATTATTTTGGGGGAAGGAGGGAAAACAAGAAAGACCCACTCAAAGCTTCGCCTAGTTTTGAGGCAGTTCTGGGAGGACCTGATTCTAGACACATGCCCAGGACAGCACATCCTGATGCTTGAACGAGATCGGAGAGCCCACTTCATCTTTAAAGCCCAGAAACCAGAAATGAAGATGAAAATCCCGCAGCCCAAAAGCCTTACCAATTGATACAATTTGAAAATGGGCAGCTGGAGAGGCTGGGGAGAAAGCTGACACAGTGACTTCTATAATAGCAGAGCGTTTAAGGTTATAGAAATAAAAGGAAGAGGATGAAATCAGGCCGGTTGATCTCTGCCTGCAGGCTCTCTCTGCTCACTGGAAGTCCCAGCAATTATTTCTGCTCTGGCTCTCCCCTCCTTTTTGCAGCAGTCTGTTTGAAATGAAGCAGAACGGGGCATGGCAGGCTTATCAGTGTCGTTAGCTGACAGGGCGCCCAGCACACCTGCTTTTACTTGCTGCTGTTTCAGGCCCTAATGCCACAGAGAATGTTGCTTGGGTCCTTATAATGTGTAAAGATTCATTTATTTCACCTTTTGAACCTGCCTGACCCCCTGGGCCTGTGCTAGGGAGGGGGCAGGGCTGAAGAAGGCCTTTTTTTTTTTTCCTGGCACTTAGAAGAAGCTGGTAATTAGGGGTCTGGCCCTGGGGCGTTTGCTGTGATAGAGGCTTAAAAGAGGGGTGGGGGCTCAGCCAGGGAGGCGCTGGGAGAGGGGACTGGGGGATGGTGGCCTATGGCTGTGGCCTCTCTGGCTCCATGGTGTCCCACAGGCAGGGCTATCTAGGGAGCCAGGTACCCTTACTCTCACAGACACCCCCTCTCTACATCTCATTGTAACCTACCTTTTGCTTTTACTATGGAGGATGAGAAGGGTTTTAAAAATCCTTTTGCCTTTGATCTGGCAAGAATGAGCTATGGGCACTTACTGGACATGCAATGCTAAGATTTCTTGGTGATCATTGTGCGAAGTTAGGAATTCCTGTAAACAACAGTATCTACCCTTCCAAATGCTTTCCAATATAATGGAAACGTATAAATGTAGTCATTAATAAAGTTGATAAAATATGAAGATCTGGAGGTATTCTGACATTAAATTAAACATGATTAATTTTTCATTGTTATGTTTTTAGTCCATAGTTGGGAGCCGATGACTAGATCCAGTTTTGGACCTGAAACCTTTCAATAAGCACATGAGAAGGAAAAGCTCGCACCCCACCTGATTCCCTCAGGTGCCAGTGGCCCCTTTCTTTCTTTCGATTTATCTTCCCATGGATTTGAATTGTACCTTTTCCCTTCTAGAAGTCTTGTTGAAGAGCTTAGTTTCCTAGGAGTAAACAAACAACAACGATCCAACCCTAACAAGACAAAACAAAAAACTTCAAAAAGCTCTTACAGTTTTAATGGTGACATTAACTCTTCGGGGGCTTGGATTGGGGCTCCTATTTCATTTCCCATAGTATTAGTAGGTATGGGGCATGGTCTGCCTGGATAGCCTCTGCCTGGACATCTTGGACTTCCTTTATTCTTGATTTTCCTTCTTCAAAGAGGTGTGTAGGGTGTCTTGTTTATGCCTAGTTAGCCTTTCCCCTCCTGCTGCGAAGAGCATTCTGGTCTCCCTTGGAGGGCAAACACTCCTCACTTATTTCTAGGAGTGGGCTACAGTCCTATCACTGACCAGGCCACAGATATTGGTTCTGGGCCTTCTATAACCATTTGAGAAAAGGAATTTTCTTTTTATGTAGGAATTCTTAGCTTTAAGAGCTTCTAGGACAACTACTATGTGCCTGAAAATAAAGTTGGTGCAGAGAAAAATGGAATTAAGATGTTGAATGAGGAGCTACGGCTTATGATCACCAGAGCCCCTGGATCCAGCCATGCCTAGAGCCATGAGGAGATACCATCTCTAAGATATTCTGTCCCAAGAGCTGGTATATTCCTTCCTTGTTTATTCTGACTTGGGGAGTGTTGTTGGCAACCAGAAGAACCCTGACAAACACGTAGTCTGATTTCTCCAAGGAGCAATTCCTACTTGAGAGAACCCTTTTCATTTCTTCATCTGAAAACAATTTCATTAGAAAGTAGTGGTGGTGAATGGAGGAGTGGTGGGAAGGAGAGCCATCACTGGTGTCACAGAGGGCTTCCTAGGCGTGCCTCACAATGCTGCATCCTCTCCACTGAGACGGGAAAATGAAGCTCAAAGTTGCTCATTCACGAGCACACAGTTTGGTTTCAGGGTGGCCGCACTTTCAAGTACATGCTGCCAACACCTAGAACAGAGGTTTAGAAAACATGTGGTGGTCTTTAGGGCACAAGGATTTGGAAGCTCAGAGCTCAGCCCTTGCATGAGCACACAGTTTGGTTTCAGGGTGGCCGCACTTTCAAGTAGATGCTGCCAACACCTAGAACAGAGGTTTAGAAAACGTGGTGGTCTTTAGGGCACAAGGATTTGGAAGCTCAGAGCTCAGCCCTTGCATGTTTTTTACATCTTTTAGCTACTTTGTTTTCTGCAACTTATGTGGAGCTCCAGTCATTAAAAATTCTGTCAAAAAAAACTTTGACAGTGGTTGGAATCTTACTAAAATGCAAATTTCTGTTAATATTTAAGTAATCTGATTGCCTGGAATGTGCACTTAAGAGGAGTTTGGGCAGGGTTGGGGGTTGGAGATAACACGGAAGAGCTTGCCTATGTCCCTGAGTCCCAGTGGCATAAGTGGCTTTGGGATTCCTCTGGTTTTTTATTTGTGTGTGACTCAGTCTGTTCACACACCCTGCTCTGACCTCTCCCTAGCCTCTCAGGAGGACTTTTCTTCTGTGATCCACTTGGTTTCTGGATTTCTCTGTTGACAACCTCCCAGCAGACCCCAGCCAAGTCTTCATTCGCGTGGTGAAGCCACTGTGTGCAGCTGAGGTGCCTGCTTCCCAGGCTTCTTGGGAGGAAGTTCTGAGCACGGGCCATGCTAGGTGAGGCACCTCTGGCTCCAAGTTAGCTTCTACAGTGTCATGGATCGGCCTGCTGTTTAGACTCATTCCAGCTCATTCTGGGAGCTGCCTGGTGTCTCACATAGCCCCTACATCTCAGTCTTCCCAGCCAGGATCAGGTGCCCACCATTTTTCTTGGTTCTTACTCTCACTTGCTGCCTTCTCCACAGGCTGTTCAGTCTTGGCAACTGGCTTCTTACACTAACCACGGCTCCTTCGAATTCCATCAGTCACAGAGCAGGAATCCAGAGGCGTGGTGACACATGCCTATGATCTCACCACTTGGGAGGCTGAAGCAGGAAGATCATGAATTTGAGGCCAGTCTGGTCTACCTAGTAAGACTCTATCTCCAAAACAAAACAAATTATAGAGCAGATCTAACGAGCTCCGAGTGATTTTAAAAAGATGGCAGTGAGCCAGCTTTTCTCCTCTGAATCATTCTTTTGGCTTCTTCTTTCGCAAATTCAGGTTTGAGCTGGCCTGCAATCTGACTAGAGGACATTTTTCCTTTCCCACCCAGACCCATAGCCTTGGAGATACAGTCTTGCATATTAGTTTTTACTTCCTGTAGGGTGAACTCTTTCCCAGAAAGTCCTAGGGCTCAGGGAAAATTCCCCTCTCCACTCAGCTGGACTTGCATTGGGTCTTCAGGATAGGAAGATTCTGTGGCCTCTTCGAACTTCAGAGCCTGCACTAGAACAGGACCCAACCCATGAACATTACCTGAACTCCTGTTCTCCAGGTTCGTTTTATTGATTTAGCATCTTTTTTTCCCTTTTTCATTTTAAAATGTTTATTTTTATGCTATATTTTACACCCAGCACTTGAAGAAAGAAAATGACTATGGTGTTTTAAAAATTTAATCCCTGGATTAAATATATCTCCTTCATAATTACCCTTTATCAATATCTCAGAATACACACAGCTGCTAAGTCAGCGAATGAATATAGCAAGTAAAATAATATGTAAACTCTTTCGGGGACAGGGACCATGCATGACTGGTTTAGTCACTTTATCACCATGTTTTTGATGACATAATAACATATGTTTCCATCATGCATAGACTTAACTTAGACTACTGATGGTAACATGTCACACTGTGACCTTTGTCACTCTAAGGGGAAATTCAGTTTCATACACAGAAATTCAAGAGGAAATTTCAGGATCTGGATCAGAAGTGTTCAGTGCCTATGAACTTTGGAGTAGAAGAAGGTTCCAGGCAGGCTAAGGAGAAGAATGTTTGCCCTCTGAAGGCATGATCTGAGATACGGGGGGGACCAGGTATTCTGTGGGAACTTGCCATCAAGATGTCCCCAGTAAGGAGGCCTATGATTTAGCATCTTTTGTAGGTGTGTTTACTTTCTAATGGTTCTGTGTTTCTATTCTTGATGGCAAGATATTCTTGGACTTGTGATAACATTTGTTTATGCATTTTCACAGTGCTGGGAATCAAACCCTGGGCCTCACGTATCCTAGGCCAACACCCTACCACTGAGCCACATCCACAGCCCAGGATTTATTTTAGCAGCAAGATGTGCCCCATGGAACCAGTTGGTGTCTATCTAAATCCTTTCTCTGATGAAATTTTATTCTTGCACAGTTGCATGGGCCAAAGTTCAGAGGCTTGAGTTCTGCAGATTCTCTGGAGTGGCTTAGTCTGTGGCATGGAGAAGTAAGCATAGTTTTATAGTGTCTGGGCATGTTTCCGGCTGTGCTGAGAATTAGTATGTGTCAGAACCTTGTTCTTGTGAAGTTTCCAGGGCAGGATAATGACCACCATTTATTTTATCTTACCACTTTCAAATTTTAATTTCATTTGGCTTTGGCAAAAGTGAGAGGACTTATGTTTCCTGTTTATTTTTTATTTCCGGAAGCCCCTGAGGGGAAATGATGCAAGGTGAAATTATGTAAATTAAAGAGGAAATTTGCCAAGACACCTTAATAGACTCAGAAATAAAGTCGTTTTCGTTTACGTTTATGTCTTCGCGTGTGTGTGTGTGTGTGTGTGTGTGTGTAGCGATCAGGACAACTTGTGGGACTCAGTTTTTTCCCTCTGCTATGTGGGTCCCAGGATTATATTCAGGTGGTCAGGCTGGGCAGCAGTGGCCTTTATAAGCTGAACCATTTCGTTGGTCCAGAAACTCAAGCTTTCTATAGCTGTTTGGTCATCCTGATGCTTGGCTCTGTGTTTATGATCAGAGAAGGAGGTCTGAAGAGGTTTCTGACTTAGTGAGTAGCTTTTCTATTTGCAGATGAGATGACGCTGGAGGTTTAGTGTTGCTAATCAGAAAAGCTTTAGTGTGACTTAGCAGGTCAGTGTGACTAGGAAGCCAATCAAGTGATGAAATTTTACCTTTGCCTAGAAATTATCCCTATATCTGTCGAAGTATCTGAAATAATGATCTGGAACCTTCAGGAGCTCTGCGGTAAACTGGAGAACAAGCCCACGCTAAGTAAAGAGAGTCCCAAGGGCAACCTGTGGTGCTCACAGAAGGCAACCTGGTTTGCTGCACAGGGATGTCATTTCAAATCTCATCTCTGATGCTTATTGGGGATATGACTAATTTACAAATATATTCCTAGCCTGGGGCAGTGGTACATGCCTTTAATCCCAGCACTCAGGAGGCAGAGGCAGGCAGATCTCTATGAGATTGGGGCCAGCCTGGTCTACATAGCAAGTTCCAGGCCAGCTAGGGCTAGAGGGAGACCCTGTTTCAATGCCCCCCAAATATATTATTAAATTTCTTATTATAGAAGGCATTGCTTCACATAGAAGCCAAAAGAAGGGAGAAAATTCTTAATCTCACTAATTAAAAAAAAATCTACTCTTAATTCCTTCATGGATTGCTTTGTAAATTTTCTCACATTTACTCATGCATGCCCACCTATGTTATGAAAATAAGATTACACATAGCATTTGAAACCCTGCTTTTCTCTTATATTTCAAGCATTGTTGACATCATTCAATGGCTGCATGATGTTCCATCTTACATAGATATACTCTAACTTAGAAGACTTTCTGTTGTTGGACATGCAGGTTGTTTCAACCACTCACAGTCACAGCCTAAGTACTTGCAGCTAGCTGCTCACTCAAGTTCAAGCTTACAGTATGTCCTCAAGAAAAGTTTTATCAGAAGTCATGTTTTTGGATTAATCGGCAACGTACTTGGATATTTATTGAGAGTTTTTGATGTTCAGATCCATATTTTTCCACAAGTTTTGGGAATTTTTGCCATTATTCTTTCAGATCAGGTCTCTGTCTCTTTTTCTCTCATATCTTTCTAGACCTCCCATGATGCATAGTTTTAAAAAATGTTATTCTAGGGGCTGGAGCGATGGCTCAGTGGTTAAGAACACTGGTTGTTCTTGCAGAAGACCCAGGTTTGAATCCTAGCACCCACATGGCAGCTAACAACTGTCCATAACTCTGGTCTCAGGGGATCCGACAGCCTCTTCTGACCTCAGAAGGTATTGCACGACATGGGTGCACTTACCTACATGCAGGCAATATACACACACATAAAATAATAAAAACAATAAATTTTTTAAAATGTTATTCTGTAAGTACCTTGGACTTTGTTTTACTTGTTTTGATTTCTTTTTCAGATCTGGTAATTTAAAATGATTTTTTTTTCAGTTTTGTTGATTATTTCTTCTGCCTACCCGAGTCAGCTGTTGAACCCCTTCAGTGAATATTTCAATTCAATTTTTTTAGTTCCAATGTTTGTTTGGATTTAAAAAATCGTTTATATCCCTTTGTTGACATTCAAATTTGTTTGTATATTATTTTCCTAATTTTCTTTACTTCTTGTCTGTATTTTCTTTTAACATTTCCAACAATTTAAGAACTGTTTAAAAATCTTTGTTTAGTAAGTCTGAGGTCTGTGTTTCTTCAGGAATACAGTCTGAAGATTAATTCTACTCCTCTGAACGGGCCATTTTCCCCCATTTGTTTGCATGTTTTCTGAAAATTGAGCATTTGAAATCTACTGGCTTTGCAGACTGCAAGATAAGACCTTCAGTAATTCTGGGTATATGTCTTACCTGATTTAAAAAAATTCCATCTCTATCTCTATCTCTATGTCTAGCTCTGTCTGTAGACAGACAGACATATGCCACGTCAAAGGACGTGAGATTTTTTTTTGGTCTTTCTTTTAAAAAAATTATTTGTTATTTTTATTTTATGTGTATGCATGTATTGCCTGCATGTAGGTAAGTGCACCCGTGTCGTACAGTGCCCGCAGAGGTCAGAAGAGTCCCCTGGGACTGGAGTGACAGACAGTTGTTAGCTGCCATGTGGGTGCTGGGATTCAAACCCGGGTCTTTTGTAAGAACAACCAGTGTTCTTAACTGCTGAGTCTTTTTGAGACAAGGTTTCCCTGTAGTCCCAGCTGGTCTGGAGCTAACTACATAGACCAAGCTGACCTTGAACTCACAGAGACCTGTCTGCCTCTGCCTCCAGAGTGCTGGGATTAAAGGCATGTGCCACCACGCCCCACAGTATGCAGTATTTTTATAGCTCTATGAAACATCTCAGTTCATCATAACTTTAAAAATGCACATGCTCAGGAAGACATGTGCAAGATGGAAGGCTTTCACAGCCCCATAGAAACGTGTGTGTGTGTGTGTGTGTGTGCGTGTGCGCGTGTGTGCGTGTGTGTTTGTATTGAAACATCTATGTTTATATATATTTGCTTTCAAATGTTTTAAGTTTTCCAAGGTCGCCATCTCTGTTTCTTCTTGGGGCCTTAGCTGTTTTGTCACGCTGTCTTCAGTCAGTAACTTCTGTCCAGTTGTCTGAGTGCTGTAGCCCCCTTGCAGTTTTCAGAAGCCGTACCCTGCTTCCTGACGCCTTGTTTAGACTAAAATCTCAGCTGTGACACTTCTGCCTGTCTCTGCTCCAAGTATGACAGCAGAGACCACTCCCTTAGGAGTGCCTAGATAGTTTTACCTAGTGAAGATTAGATCTACTCTATTCAAGAGTAGATCTGAATTCAAGAAAGGGAACTAGAGATTGGGCTATCTCTTCTGTCAAGCCATGCCATGCCACAGTGTGGAGGATAAGGCAGGGCTTAGTAAGAACATCACATGGATTACTTTTGATTGGGTGTCTGCTTGGCTGCTGTAAACCTTTGACTGGTCTTCAGAGTGCATATTAAGTTATTTCACCCAGTTTCTAAATGTGTGTTTAATGTTTCTATGTGGCAGCGAGAGCCTTCCAACTTGCTCATGCCACTCCTGGGCATGTATATTTTTAAGGTTATTGATGAATTAAGATGTTTAGTGGGAGGAGGGAGGCTATGGGAGGATGCTACCTGGGAAGTGGGTGTATTAAAAAAAATTCCTCAAAGCATAAAAATTTTCTCCTTAATAATTAGTAGATGTGAAAAACATTACCATTGAAATCTACCTGACGACTTTATATCCATATTCAGTTGCCAAGAATCCGAGTGTAACCGACTGTGAGTAGTAATAATCAGATACATAGAGATTAGAGATGCATGTGCAAACATCTGTTATTAGC
>NW_008335435.1:1295151-1358182 GCF_000622305.1 Nannospalax galili
AGATGCATCTTAGCTCTGGAAATTGTTATTGAATATGTCAATGCTATTGTAATGAAATGCTTCTTGTAATTATATGGTTATTAAATAAATAATTATAAAAAGAAAAAAAAGGAAAAAAAGTCTTGAATCCTTGGAAGTAGCATTCGTCAAAATTTGTCACGTTAATTTCTCAAGATGCTCTGGAAAAAGGAGTCAAAGGAGAGGCTTTTCTGGTCAGATGAAATTCTGATTACAGCAGACTTTATTCCCCTGTGTGATACTGTCCGCGGACAGAAACTTATTGACAACTCTGGAAAGTTTCGCAATAACAAACACTTACTTCTTACAGTCAGCATTCCCCAGACTTAACTGATCACGGAATGTAGTTTTTCTTTAAAAGGTTAATCTCTAGGGCTTGGAAGATTGCTCAGTGGTTAAAGCACTTGCCATGCAAATATAGGGACCAGAGTTTGGATTCCCAGAAATCCACATAAATGCCAGGTGGTCATTGTGGCCTGCCTGTATTTCTAGCCTCAGAAGGCAGAGACAGAGGCTCCCCAGAGCAAGCTGGCCATGGCCAGCAGGACTGTCTGGAATTTTCTGCTGTGATTAGAAAAAAAAAAAATGCCGTGACCAAAAGCAACTGAAAGAGTTGATTTTGGCTTATGGTTCTCTGCAGAAGGCTAGGTGTCCATAATGTCAGGGAAGACAGGCAGAAAGAGCAGGAAACTGAGGGATCACATCTCAACTGCACACAGGAAACAGAGCAAGTGGGAAGTTGACCCTCAAAGCCTTCCCCTCAGTGACATCCTTCCTCTGGCAAGGCTATATATACCTCTTAAAGGTTCCATAATTTCCCCAAACAGCACTACCAACTGGGGACCAAATATTCAAATATATGAGTCTATTTGGATCCACACTAGCCATATTGGTGAGTTCTGGGTTTGACAGAGAGACACTGCCTCAGTGACTAGGCAAACTGACCTAGAGCCATATGGGGAAAGGGGCTCTCGGAAATGTAGTTTCTAGCTTCTCTGTGCTGCAGAGGAAGCCACGGAAAAGACTGTGGTGATGCCCAGTTAACAACTGAGAATGAGAACAGAGCTGTGCACATTATGCACAATTAAGCACCAGATACCAATGAAAAGGCACAGATGGAGCTCCAAGTGTTGCTTGCAGGTATCAGCCTCTTAGGCAACTCTCTTCAAGATCACTGTCCAGACTCCTGTCCTGGCCTATGACATATCTGATATTATTTTTTACTTAATACTTTTCTCCAACTGATGTCTCTTTTATTTAGACAATTTTTTTTTCAAAGAACACATCCTATCAATTCTACAAACAGAAAAGCACTTGTCACACATAAAACATATGTTTAAAAATGTGATGGTGTGAGGTCCTGGGTTTGATCCTCAGAACTGCAATACATTTTTTTTTTTTTTAAAAAAAAGATGTGAACACTGGTAGAGAGCTTGCCTAACATGTATGAAGCCCTGGGTTCAAATCCTGAACACTACAAAAAAAAGCCTCTGTGTGTGTGCGTGTGTGTGTGTGTGTGTGTGTACATATGAAAACCAAACCATGCTGTAATTTCTAGCTGAATACGGTTGTCCCCATCCAGTGCTATCTATGAACCCCCTGACTCCCATTTCAACTGGAACAGGTCCAGTTTTCGTGTGATTTATATCTTGGCAGCAATTGTAGGGCCCTCTTCAGTAAAAATGTGGATCCAGTAGCTTAAAGCATCTGTGCCCCAGTCCACTGAGGCTCTTGAAGAGAGGCGCTTTGCTGAGGCAAAAGCAATGAAGCTCTGGCCAGAGCCATGTTAGGTGAACCAGATGAAGAAAGTAGCTGGTTTCATGACATCCTTAAAAAGGGAGTCTGCCTTGTGCAGAACCTTTCATTCATAAGCCATAGGATCTTTGTAAGGAAATGTTTTATGAGGGAAAAAACCCAGTTCAGGAGGAAGATGCAGTGTTCATAAAACAATATGTAAAACAATGCTGTTAGTGCCTCCTCCAGGGGCTGTCTGAAGTTCCTGACACACACTGTCTCATCCTCCTTAAATTCGGGGACACAGGTGCCTGATCATCCACAGGTTATAGAACAGGAATGATAAGCTCAGAGAGGCTAAGAAAACTGTCCAGAGTCACACCATTAGTTTTAATGACAGTCAGCTGAGTGCTGTTTTAATAACAGGTGACTGCCACATTCAGGAATTTCTAGGTCACTGAATTTAGTAGGAATGCTACTAAATAGGAGTGGCTGGCATGAGACAGCAGAGGGTACTGGGTCCAGAGTCCTTAGAGCTTCAGTGCAGGATGCAGGCTGGGTGCTATTTGAGTAACTGAACAATTGTACTCAAAAGGAAGCTTTGAGAGGGTGAAAAGTGGAAATCTTTGTGGAGCAGGGGAGGAAACGGAAGGCAGCAGTGGGCTGGGGTAGAGTCACCAATGGTTCTTGGTGATTACAGATATTAAACACTGAGGTAGCAGCTTTCCACTTGACCTTCAACGACCCTTTAACTCCTGATATTCATGCTCTTGAAGAGTTCTCACTCACGTCGAACAGAGATGACCAAGAAGTTGTTGAGCAGGGCCGGGGATCTAGCATGAGTTATTTGAATTCTAGAACCACAAAATAAAAACAAAGGATATCGATGGAATCATTCTGTGGGACTTTTGAGGCAGGCCTTCCAAGGCTCTGTGGCTTCCATCTTCTCCTTAGTCACTTGGTCTGGAGAAGCCAGCCACCATGCTGTGAGCACACCCGGGATCCTCCTGGAGAAGTCCCTGTAGTGAGGAACTGAGGGCTCCCAGCCAACAGTCATAGAAACAAACCATTTTGGAAATGTAACCTCAGTCAAGCAGTCACATGCCTGCTGCCAAGGCTGACATAATTCCTGTCATCTCATGAGAAATCTCTGGACTGATACCATACTGTCTTCCTGCAAAGTCCTGACCAAAGAAACTGAGTAACATTGTAAATATTGATTTTTCTAGCCCACTACAGTTCAGGTTTAAAAATTACCCCAAAGTGATAGGGGATGAGACCTCAGCAGACTACCTGAGAGAGCCTGGATCCAGCCTCCCTGTGGTGGTGAGCTTCCCCAAATCACACTGTGCCCAACCCCCTAGATTAGTACCATGTATGGCCCCTCCCACTTCACCAGGGCTAGACCTCTCTGCCCTAGAGTAAAAGCTCAGACCTCAGCAGACTCCATGAGAGCACCTGAATCAGGCCTCCCTTTAGAGAACTTCCCAAATTATGCTGTAAGTGTGCACTAGTAGAATTCTAGACTTTAGAAGGAAGACTGAGTGTTCCTGACTGGAGCCTCTATGGGAGCTCCTGAGTAGCTGATCTGAAGCCATTTGTTCCCTCCTATATAAAATCTGAGAGAACCTGAAACCTAAACCAACCAGCTTTACATACCCAATAAGAAAACAGCCAAGGCACACCAATAATACAAACAGAAGCAGACTTCAACTCAACAAAGGAAGGCTTGAGTTTCATACCAGAATCACAAAATAAAACAAAAGAAATCCACATGCCAGAATCACAACTGAAAAAGAATATAGACAACCAAAACACTGTGTTCCCACCAAGCTCCACCAGTCCTGTAGTAGAGCTCTACAAGGAGAAGCCTAGAGATAACTCAAGACGCAGAATTTCAAAGCACAGTCACAAACATGATCGAAAGATAAGGGTAAATTTCTGACCGAATTTGCAAAAGAGGTAGAAATAGCTAAGGAAGACAGAAATGAAGAAGGAAGTGAAAAACTCAATAAGCGGTTTGAAGTGGCAGGAGAAAGCCTCACCAATAGAATGAATGAAATGGAAAACGGAATATCAAGAATCTACAACGAGCTGAAGAATTGGACTGCTCAAGCAAAGATTATGAAAAACTTAAAAAAACACCCCACAGGAATAGCATATGCAGGAAATATGAGACACTGTGAAATGACCAAATCTACACATCATAGGCATAGAGGAAGGAGAAGAATCTCAGGTTGATGGTATCGACCAGGTCTTAAACAGAATTGTAGAAGAGAATTTCCCAAAATTAAGGAAAGACATCCTCATACAAATACAAGAAGCACACAGAACACCAAATATAGGACCAGAAAAGAAACTGCCCATGGCATCTCATAGTAAAAACACTAAATGTACAGAACAAAGAGAGAATACTGAAAGCAGCAAAAGAAAAACAACAACTCATATATAAAGGAAACCCATCAGAATTACAGCTGATTTATCAATGCAAACTATAAAAGCCAGAAGAACCTGGACCAAAGTATCCCCAGTTCTAAATGACCATAGATGCCAACCCAGAATACTTTACCCAGCAAAAATTTCTATTATAGTTGAAGGGGAAAGAAAAATCTTCCACGACATGAATAGGATGAAAGAATACATGTCCACAAAACTCACCTTTCAAAGAATACTTGAGGCAATACAAAGAATGGAGAAAGGAACAACTATACCTCGGGGGCAACAGAAAAACACTAAATGAAGGTATAATTGTGGAAACACGAAATTAGACAAAAAATGCAAACAGTAATCAAAATGATGGCAACCAATACACATCTTTCAATAATAACTTTGAATATCAATGGACTGAACTCCCCAGTCAAAAGACACAGGCTAGTTGAATGGATTAAGAAACAAAATCCATCCTTTTGATGTCTCTAAGAAGCCCATCTCGTCTTCAAGGACAGGTACTACCTTAAGGTGAAAGGATGGAAAAGAATATTCCAAGCAAATGTCGCTAAGAAACAAGCAGGGGTTGCAATTCTAATAGCTGACAAAATAGACTTCAAACTAAATCAGAAGTGATAAAGGGGGTCACTTCATGCTGATCAAAGGAACAATTAACCAAGAAGATATTACAAGCATGAACATATATGCACCAAACTCTGGTGCACCCAAATTCATAAAAACAACACTACAGGATTTTAAGACAAAAATTAACCCCAACTCAGTAATAGTAGGGGACATCAACACCCCACTGTCTCCATTAGACAGGTCAATCAGACAAAGAATAAACAGAGAGATGTCTGAATTAAATGATATCATACATCAAATTGACCTAACAGACATCTTCCAAATATTCCACTCAAGCACCAAAGAATACACTTTCTATTCAGCACCCCATGGAACTTTCCCCCCAAATTAATCACGTTTGGGGCACAAGACAAACCTCAACAAACACAAAAAATTGAAATAATTCCATGCATTCTATCAGACCACAATGCAATAAAGCTTAAAATCATCACTGGAAGAATCCCTAGTCATTGCAAAAACTCATGGAGATTAAACAACACACTCCTGAATAGTGAGTGGGTCAAAAGAGAAATTAAGAAAGAAATAAAAGTATTCCTGGAATTCAATGAAAAGGACAATGCAACACAACAAAACCTCTGGGACACTTTAAAAGCAGTCCTAAAAAGAAAGTTTATAGCTCTAAGTGCCTACATTAAAAAATCAGAAAGAGCACAAATAAATGACTTGACATTGCAACTCAAGACTCTGGAAAGACAAGAACAAATGAAACCCAAACCCAGCAGAAGAGAAGAAATAACCAAAATCAGAGCAGATATTAATGAAATAGAAACAAGGAAAACAATACAACGAATCAATGAATCTAAGAGCTGTTTTTTGAAAAGCTAAACAAGCTAGTCAGACCCTTAGCCCAGTTAACAAAAAGAAAAAGGAAATCCAAATCAACAAAATCAGAGATGAAAAAGGAAACATCACAACAGATACCCAAAAGATCCAGAACACTATAAGGGAATACTATTAAATTTGAAGCCTAAAAAAATGGATAGATATCTAAAATCATGGGAACCACTAAAGCTAAACCAAGAAGAGATAAACAGTTTAAACAGAGTCATAATATATAAGGAAATTGAAACAGTAATACAAAACCTCCCAACTGAAAAAACCCCAGGCCCAGATGGGTTTATAGCAGAATTCCACCAGACATTTAAAGACAATCTGCAACCAATACTACTTAAATTATTCAAAAAGAGAGAAACAAAGGGAGGACTCCCAAATTCCTTCTATGATGCCAGCATCACTCTAATACCAAAACCAGGTTAAAAACACAACCAAAAAAGAAAACTATAGACCCATATCCTTAATGAACACAGATGCAAAAATTCTCAACAAAATACTTGCAAACTGAATACAGACACACATCAAAAAGATCATCCATCATGATCAAGTTGGCTTTATTCCAGAGATGCAGGGATGGTTCAATATACACAGGTCAATAAACATCCTAAATCATATAAATGGACTCAAAGACAAAAATTACATGGTCAACTCAATATATGCAGAAAAAAGACTGAAAAAATTCAGCATGCATTCATGATAAAACCTAAAGGGAATTGGACTGGAGGGAACATACCTCAACATAATTAAAGTTATATACAACAAACCCACAGCCAACATCATTCTAAATGGAAAAAACCTGGAAGCATTCCCATTGAAATCAGGAACCAGACAGGGATGTCCACCATCTGCTCCTTTTCAATATAGTGCTTGAAACTCTTGCTAGATCAGTAAGACAAAAGAAGGAAATTAAAGGAGTACTAATTGGAAAAGAAGAGGTCAAATCATCCCTTTTTGAAGATGATATAACACTATACCTAAGAGAGCCCAAAAATTCCACCAAAAAACTCCTAGAACTAATTAACACTTTTAGTAAAGTGGCAGGTTACAAAATTAATCTACAAAAATCAGTAGACTTTCTACACACCAATAACAAGCAATCAGAGAAAGAGCACATGGGAACACTCCCCTTCACAATAGCTGCAAAAATAAAAAATAAAATATTTCTGAGTAAACCTGACCAAAGACATTAAAGAGCTCTACAATGAAAATATTAAATCTTTAAAGAAAGAGACTGAGGAAGACATCAGAAGATGGAAGGATGTCCCATACTCATGGATTGGAAGAATTAATATTGTAAAAATGACCATCCTACGAAAAGCAATATACAGATTAAATGCAATCCCAATTAAAATCCCATGACATACTTCACAGAATTAGAAAAAAAATCCTAAAATTTATATGGAAACACAAACGACCCCAGATAGACAAAGCAACCTTGAGCACAAAGAGCAATGCTGGGAGATTACTATACCAGATCTCAAAGTATACTGTAGAGCTTTAGTCATAAAATCAGCATGGTACTGGCACAAAAATAGACACATAGATCAATGGAACATAATTGAAACCCAAACATGAGTACACGCAATTTCAGCCACCTGATATTTGACAAAGATGTCAAGAACACACAATGGAGGAAAGACAGCATCTTCAACAAATGATACTGGCAAAACTGGATCTCCACCTGTAGAAGAAGGAAACTAGATCCTCTTCTTTCACCTTGCACAGATACATACAGATTAGAGATGCATGCACCAACATCTGTTATTAGCAAAAACGAGTCTCTAAGAAACAGTATATTTTAAAATGAAATGGAGATCTTTTTTTAAAGGTTAAAAACTCATTCAACTTTATATTTTACAAGGTTTACAATGAGTTCAATATTGTATAACTGTATTAATTCAACTATGAACCTAAAAATTTTATAGCCACTTTTGAAAGAGCTGTATCTTTGCTCTGGAAACTGTTATTGAGCATATTAAAGCTGTAATGATATGCTTCTTCTAAAAAATCTTTTTAAAAAGTCAACTCCAAATGGATCAAAGACCTCAATATGAAACTGGAAACCCTGAAACTATTAGAAGAAAACATTGGCAGTACTTACATGATATAGGTGTAGGAAAGGACTTTTTGAATCAGACACCAGTTGCTCAGGAATTAAGGTGAACAATCAGCAAGTGGGGACTCATTAAACTAAAAAGCTTCTATACAATGAAAGAAGCAATCAATACAGTGAAGAGAAAGCCCACTGAGTGGGACAAAAAAACCTTCACCAGTGACACATCTGACAGAAGTTTAGCATCTAGAATATATAAAGAACTCAAACAAAGCAAAACAAAACAAAACAAAGAATTGTATAAGCTTAATTCAGCTGATTTGGAAAAAGAAAAAAGAAAAAGCAATCAAGAAAACAAATGATCCAATTAAAAGATAGGCTAAAGATCTAAACAGAGAGTTCTCAAAAGAAGAAATAAAGATGGCTAAGAAACATCTTTAAAAATGTTCAACATCATTAGTAATTAGGGAAATGCAAATTAAAACCACCTTAAGATTTCATCTTATCCCAGCCAGACTTGCTAAGATCAACAGAACAAATGATACCAAATTCTGGCAAGGATGTGGAGAAAGGGGAACACTCATTCACTGCTGGTGGGATTGCAAACTCTTGCAACCCCTATGGAAAGCAGTGTGGAGAACTCTTAAAAAACCAAAAATGAACCTACCATATGACCAGGTTACCACTCCTTGGCATATACCCAGAGGACTCATCCTATTGTAGAGACACTTATACAACCATGTTTGTTGCTGCTCTTTTCACAATAGCTAAGTGCCCCTCAACTGACGAGTGGTTAAGGGAGTGACTCTAGGCTGACTAGATTCCAGTGGATGAATTTCTACTGAGGGATATCTGGGTACAAATGCTTGACCCTATACCAGATCTATATGACCCAGATATATATGTACCTTAACATATATGACAAAATACATGAAATCCAGTGGGGGGCACTATGGGAGAGCATGGCTAGGGGAGGAGGTCTAAATTTGATTAAGATCTATTAAATGAAATTCACAAAAACTCAATAAAAATGATTTTAAAAAAGGATTGTCCAAGAACTTCCAACCACATTCAGTTGTCCTGCTTTTCTAGCTTCCCCACCACTCACAGGGTCCCCTAGGGACTTGGACAGACAACATGGTAGCCAACCCGAGAGGCCTTGTGTGATCTCTATATGAGAAGGTCTCTTGCAATGCTCAGAGGAATGGATTTGTTCCCTTAATTGATAGTGACTATCAGAAAGGTCATATTTACATTATGAGCCAGGTGGGAATTGTGTGTCGGCAAGATGGAGAAAAATCACAAGAATAATGACATCCAGTTCTGTGTTTGCATCAGAGAGGGTGATGGGGAGTGAGAAATGGTGGGGGAAGGGCAAGCTGGTGGGGGAGGGGTGATTGAGGAAGAGCAGGGGGAGGCAAGGGCACAGAGGGAGGAAAGACAGATCCAGAGAAAGAGGCAGAGTCAGAGAGGGATGAGGAGAAAGGAGGGGACACCAAGAGATGGGGAGCAGAGGGAGCAGGTGGCCAATAGGAAGTGGCCAACACAGCTGCTGGGCTAGACTGGCTTTCTTGCCAGTCATCGGGCAGGGAGGTAGGCCACCCTGTGGCAGGAGCCCTGCCCTCATCCTTCATTTCGAAATACCCACAGGTATTCATAGGGAAGCTCAGATAGGATCATGTTGCTGTCTTGCTCAGAACTAGGCAAGGAACTCCCAC
Source organism: Nannospalax galili (assembly GCF_000622305.1). Classification (NCBI taxonomy): domain Eukaryota; kingdom Metazoa; phylum Chordata; class Mammalia; order Rodentia; family Spalacidae; genus Nannospalax; species Nannospalax galili. The sequence goes on from NW_008335435.1 coordinate 1,304,581, forward strand.
TGACCTCCAAACACACCAACACGGCTCCTCCACAGGGCGCGTGGGCTCATCAGACCCCGAATCCCTCTGTACTTGCATGCCCCGTGTATCCCCAGCCAAGCTCTGATGCCCCTGCCTCTACTTTCCAAGTGCTGGGATTACAGATGAAACCACACCCAGTGTGTTGGTGCTGGGGATTGAACCCAGGGCTTTATGCATGCTAGGTGGGTACTCTACTAAACTGAGCTACAGCACCTCACCAGACTTGTCTCCTGTGTTGTGACTGCCTGTGCAGTTGTTTGTCCCCTTCAGGGAACTCTCATGTTCTCTGGGGTTAGGGACCTGTCTCAGTCACCATGGCATCATACACAGTCACTTTTGTATGTGAATTTGCTGCATTGTGTGGAACTGTTTTAATTCTTTTAGCAGTGTCCTCAGAGAAGAGTCTCTTACTCTTCTATTCCAGAGTGTTGGAATCTTTCTCCAACCTGAAGGAGTAGAGTTCCTGGTCTGTTGGGGGTTCAGTGGGCGAGGGGTTGAGTCAGCCCCTCACTCTGATTCATTCTGGCTGCATTTTGAATGGGAAAGCAAAAAGCACCCAGAGGAGAGGGGTCCTCTGCCCCAGGAGTGGCTGACATGGCTCAGGAAACTGGGCAGGATGGAAGGGTAGAAGTCACATGCAGGAGGAGCCTGTGAGCAGGGCTTTCAGACAGTCCACTGCCAGGGCTAACCCAGGCACTCACAAGGCTGGTGTGTTTAACCTTCAGTCAGCCTGGTGCCTTTCAATGCACTGATGATAAAGATGATGCAGCAACGTGGGGACATTTGCTTCTCATTGATAACCTGGGCTGGAAATCTCACATGACATTAGTAGCTAGGGGAAATCCAGCTTCCATCTACATGGGAAGGTGAGACAAGAGTGAAAGAGAGCAGTGCACATGTATGCACATGTGTGTGCATGTGTGTATGTGGATTTCCATGTATGCATGTGTGTATTTGTATATGTGTGTTTGTGTGCAACCATATATTTCTCCATGTATGTATATGTATACAGCCATGTGTTTTAGCATATATGTGTGTAAATAATGTGTATATGTGCACACATGCATCTCCATGTGAATATACATAAGCATGTATGTGTAGGAGTATACATGTGTGACTGTATGTGTGCATACATGGTTATTCATGTGTGTATATATAAATATATGAGTGTAATATATCTATGTGTGCATACATGCACCTCCATGTGTGCATACGTTAAGCATGCATGTGTATTAGTATATCAATGTATGAGTGTAATATGTGTGTGTTCACACATGCATCTTCATGTGTGCATATGTAACCATGCATGTGTATTAGTATATAAGTGTATGAGTGTAATTTGTCTGTGTGAGCATACATGCACCTCCATGTGTGCATATGTAAGCATGCATGTGTATTAGTATGTAAGTGTATGAATGTAATATGTCTGTGTGTTCACACATGTATCTCCATGTGTGCATATGTAAGTATGCATGTGTATTAGTATATATGTGTAGGTAGGTGGCTATGTGTGTGCACACATGCATCACCATGTGAATATGCGTAAGCCTGTATGTGTAGGAGTATATATGTGTGTGACTGTATGTGTGCACACATGGATCTTCATGTGTGTATATGTATGAATGCATGTGTAGTAGTGTATAAGTGTATGAGTGTAATATATCTATGTGTGTACACATGCACCTCCATGTGTACATAAGTAAGCATGCATGTGTATATAAGTGTACGAGTGTAATTTGTCTGTATGTGCATACATGCACCTCCATGTGTGCATATGTAAGCATGCATGTGTATTAGTACATAAGTGTATGTATGTGACTATGTGTGTGCACACATGCATCTCCATGTGTGTATGCATATGCCTGCATGTATATTTGCATATATATATGCGTGTTAAACATACTTATCTGTGTGAATATATGCAGATGACTGAATCTGTGGACATGGGAAATTAAGACCTAGGAGTGTTGATGGAGGAATCTGAGGTTCACTGGTCTGATTGTCTGAAGATAGAAGTGAATTATTTTCTTTTCATAAAGAACTGTATGATTTTTCTTAGAAAAGATATAATCTAAGAGCTGTTTTGTGTGCCTGCTTTTCCATGGTGGTGTCATCTGAGAGTCATTTGCTCCTGTCAATCAGTTTAACAGTGGGGAAGGACAGATCCCAAGTACCAGTGGGAGGCTCCCAGTATTCCGCAGACAGCCTGGGGTTCCGAAGCCCAGTGCTGCACATCAACTGCAGCCAGGAAGGAGAGGGAAAGCTGAGCCGTCATGAGCCCCTTTTGCCATTATCTAGTTGGGGAAAGACTTCGTTCTGGCCCGAGACTCTGAGGTGTCCCCTGTGACTGTCCTGGAGATTCATGTCCATGTTTATAGAGTGCCTTACAGACAGCACAGCTCTCGGCACTGAGACAGCCCTATGAAGAAAGGAGACAGCATCCACTATAGTCTTCTACAAGAAGTCTAAAACAGTAGCATATTTTATGATGAAATGCAGCATTATGTATTATAAATACCTATTTGTTTTTAAATGTCACATTGTTCTTATTATTTAATATCTCTGTATGATCAATGAGTCTCTGTATGATCCAAGGTATGCCCAAGCCATTGATTTAATCCTCACCACAGCCTTTATGTGACTATCTAGTATACCCATTTTACATGCAAGGAAACTGAGGCTTTTCCCAAATTAACTGGTTGGAAGTGGGACAGAAGGGTAGGATGAGACTTTGAGTCTAAGTCCACAATGCAGCCATTGTATTTATTACATGTTGGGGGGACTCAGGGTAATTCTGGGTCTGTCCCTGGCCTCTGGCCCTGGTATTCCTGGGCAACTGCTCTCAAATGCTGGAACCTGAGGCAAATCAAGTAGAAGACAGGGAAGGCCGGGTCCAGGAGAGGCGCTCTGCAATTAGCCCTGCTTTCTGATTTAATTCTTCCCCTAGTGTGTGTTCATCATGTAGCTCTGGAAAGATTGTTATTCAGGGAAGGAGCATCAAAGACGGTAATTAAAGTGTCTCCGCTGACAGGCTATGTCTGGGAACAGACCTGTTTGGTTCCGTAAAGGAAATCATTGGCGTTCTAACAGGAGGCAGGAAACTTTTGATTAGTGAGTGATAGATAAACAGATCGATCCTTTTTCTGGCAACATTTCAGCTTCATTATTGTCACTGGGAAGGAGCCGGGGTGGAGTGTGGAGGAGAGGAGGTCCTGCAGGGTCTTTCAGGGCTTGCAAACAGGGAGAGGCTGGGGGAAGGTCAGAACTAGGCTGGGCAACAGGACTGGGGCAGGTGGGCTCCAGGTCCAAGAAAATGATGCTGCTGTTGTAGTAACATCTCCATGCGGCCTGATGGGAGTCTCATGGCAGCCGAGCTTCTTGGTGATCAACTAAACCTGCGTTCCCAGCCGGCACAGCCCCTCTGAGTTATTGCTGCTTTCTCAAGGTCAGGGGGAGTTAAGACCGGAGATTATACTGTGTCAGTGGGGCCTTTTTGAAATATGACTCAGTGTAATCTCTTTCCACACCAGAGGAGAGATGCCAAAATCGCACTTCAATCTCCAGCTCGCAATGGGCTTATTGGGATTTTAGCAGAGCTCTGCCTAGATAAGACTGTTTCTTCTCCCAGGGTGCCCTTTTACAAACTTTGGTTAAGTAAGGCCACAACTTATCGAGGGAGGCTTTGCAGGTGTCAGGGACCCTGAGCCAGCAGACAGGGCAGGGGTTAGGCCACCTAGCTCTATCAGTCCCGATGTCAGTGGCCAATGGGAAGAGGAGATCTTTTAAAGTGGGTGTCTCTGGTGTGTGTGCATGAGCACATACACGTACACATCAAACATTGTCTTTCTGAGTCTCTGTCTCCCAGGATGGAAAACAGTTCAGGAAGCTCACCTTTCCGGGTTACCCTGAGGCTCAGAGGCAGTGCAAGGAGGCCAGAGGCCAATGTTGATTGGGTATTTTCCTCTATTGCTCTCCTCCTTAGTTTTCAAGATAGGGTCTCTCACTGAACCTAGAGCTTGCCAATTCATCCAGACTGGATATCAAGCCTCTGGGATCTACCTACCTCTGCCCCCTCCTTGTTCTGGGGTTTCAGTTGAGTACCACCGTGCCTGTCTTTTATGTAGGTACCATAGATCTGAATTTAGGTCCTGCAAACACTTTATCTTCTGGGCCATCTTCCCAGACTCCCCCTTGGTTTGAAAAGACCTAGTTGACAGTCAAGGCTGCCAGAAAATTCTATGATGTTCTCTGTATCATCAGGGATATAGACAGTTGTGAACTTAGTATCCCCTTCCTGTTCCATGTACCCTGGTGACAGCAACCTGGGTGGGATACAGTGGTCCCCAGTGACAATGGGTCTCTGTGTTTATGCCACTGTGTCATACTGTGCCTGTGGCAGAAAGAAACAGGGACTGGGACGTGTCCAACAGTGAGGAGGGGAGGGGCAGCAGCACAAGGGACAGGCCTGCCTGTGATTTAGGCCAGACTCCAGGCTGGATTTCTTGTTTCCCCAAGTGGCTCCTTGTGTGTTCCCCTAGCTTTCTCTTTCTGATTTTCTTCCTCCTCTGGTTACTCACCTCTCATTTCTGTGGCAAAATACCCAGGCAAATCAACTGAAAGGAGGAGGAAAGGTTGGTTTTGGCTCATGGTTTCAGAGGTTCCAGTCCACAGATGGCTGGCTCCATTGTAATGTGTTTGGCTGAGATTATGGTGGCAAAGCATATGACTGGGAAGTGGGTGGGGGCAGAGAGAGAGAGAGAGAGAGAGAGAGAGAGAGAGAGAGAAAGAGAGAGAGAGAGATCTGATTCTGGAGAGACAAGGTATACCCTTCAGATCTTCCCATAATGCCATCACATTACCAGTCCATCCATGCATTATCCATTGATTAAGTCTAAGCCCTCATGAGCCAATCACTGCCCCAAAGTCCCATCCCCAAACAAGAGGCTGGGGACCAAGCCTTCAACATGTGAGCCTTCAGGGGACATTTCCTCTCAAAACCACAGCACCCTCCTCTTCCTCTTCCCCCTTGTCATCCTTCTGATTCTCTCCCTCTGCCTCCTGAGGTTCTAAATGGCATAGTGATTATTACTCAGGCTTTGGGGCAATACCTGGATTTGGAGCTATGTACAGGTTCCTTTGCTGGGCACAGCTGGCTTCACCTACAAAGTCTTTCCCCTTATGTAGTGTTACAAGGCTGATCTGAGTTCACAGGTGCAAAATGCCCAGCTCACTGCCAGCACAGGGGGAGAGTTTCACAAATGGAGCTCAGCGGGAGCTGTTCCTAAAGCTCTTCTGGCTTTAGTCAAGGCTTGGACACTTGTTAATCACTTGATAGGTTGTAAGTAGATGCTGCATGCATTGGGGGGAATTCCTGGGAAACAATCTTCCTTGAGGTGGAGCACTGATGGTCCTTCTTCTGACCAGTTACTGTCTGTTGTCCCTTCTGGCCACCCACTCCATCTCTGATAGCCCACTGGTCTTATTTTCATAGAATGAACTACCTACTTCCACCCCCTTGGCAGGAGTGTCAATAAAGTACTACGCTAAGACAGGAGAGTGAATCAGTCTTAGCCAATGAAATTCCCCTATTGTTTGACCATCTCACCAGTGGTTGGGCGTGTGAGCAGAACTCAGCCAGTAAGAGTCACTCTTTCAAGATGAAAGACAGCTGCAGCTCTTTTCCAATCCAAGGAGCCTTTGCACCCACATCCTCATCCCCTCCTGCTTTGAGCTTGTCAGTGACTTTTCCTTGAATTCTAAGTGCTATCCCAACTGTCCCTCATAGTTCCCTTTGGGCCTTTACCAGCGAGGCATTGTTTCTATTGCTTATCTCCAAAGAACTCCTTGGGAACAAGTGGAGTGCTATGGGACACCACCAGCTCCCCAGGAGTCCTTACCCCTCAGCTGAAGTTCCTTCCCTTTAGGTGTATGCAGGTACCCAGACCCCCTATCCCATCTACTGTAGGCAGCTGTTAGAGGCCACCTCTAAGACTTTCTCCATTCTGACTGCCCGAGGACCCCTGATTTCTGAGCTACTCAAGACCAAATGTTTCCCACTGGCCAGCTTTTGTGGGCACATAGCTCTGAGGTCAGTCAAGCCAGCTTGATATATTTGTGGCTCGTCTGCCCAAATCAATACTGTGGTCCTTTTAAGTGAGACTCTCATGAAGGCGCGTGGATTTTGGGGCTTTAGAGAATCCCCACACCACAGCTGAACTGCCCCTTGCTCTTTCTGGCCCTGCTGGGGGCTGGTTGTGGTATTTGTCCCCACTTGTTTGGGGAATGTTCTGCTCTTTCTGGAATGCAGCTCTGGCTAACATTGGAGCTTGCCAGGTTAGACAGGGAGAAGGCTGTGGCTCTTGTCTGCAGCACACGGTGCAGACTGGGATATCGTGCTCCTCTAATTTTATTTCAGAATTTCTGACCCTCCTTCTTCCTTCTGCTCTTCAGATCTTTTTGCAAGTCACTAAACCCAAGTCAGACTAGCAAGGAAGGGAATGTTTGGGCTGAGAGACATAAAATGTGTGGGAATTCTGGCTTCAGGCACAGCTGCATCCAGGACCTAACACAACGCCATTGGGATTCTGTCTCACAGCCTCTTCTCAGCTCAGCATTTCCCTGCCTCCATTCTCATGGTATCCAGATGGCAGCAATTGTTGCAGGCTCTTACCTGGGCCCTCAAGTTCAAGTTAGTGAAGAGAATGCCTCCTTTCTGCTCATACTAACAACAGTCCTAGAATTAATTTCTTTTCTTTTCTTTCTTTCTTTTTTTTTTTTTTTTTTTTTTTTTTTTTCCAGGGTTGATTGATTAACTGCTTGATTTTTGCAGTACTGGAGACTGAGAATAATGCTTACATTTGGACATATTCCCCTCCTTGAGTCAATGATAATAGATGTGATACTCTGATTGGTAAGAGAGAGTCTCACCTGCTGAGGGTTCACCCTAGTCAAGCCACCTAGACACACCAGTAGCTATTTCTAGAAGAATAGGATGGGGCTGCTGGCTGCAGGCTGGCTGTGCTACCAGAGCCTTGCTGTGGGTGGCTTCTGGCAATTTCTGATCTAGTGAAGGTAAGAAGAGCCTGGATTGGCTCTAGAATGGCAAGTGGGACTGCTAGTTGCATCACAGGCTTGGTGGTTGTGTGTTCTTCCCTTCTCCCCAGCTGACTCACCAGGCCTGCTCTCCTTTGCCAGCACCTAACACAAGTGGAAAGGGGCAGGCTGTGTGGGTAGGGGCTTCTGTAGAGGCACAAAGCACAGCAAGATCCATGCCAGTTCCCTCTGCAAAGGCTCCTGTGCCTGGCGCCCAGACCCTGCCTAGCACTAGACCTACCTAGCTGGTCACGAGCTGGGACAGGTTCCCTGATGCCGTGGGTGGCCGTTGGTCAAGGAAATACTCAAGGGTCCCTGGCAGGGAATGGGAAGCAGTTTAGGTCTGGTGAGGAGAGTTAAGCTTTCATCTTCAAATGATTGCCCATGGCCTTGAAGTCAGACTGGTCAGCATGTAAAGCTGTCACATCCACGTGCAAGCGTTAGGTGTCTGTGACTCATCACTGGCATGAGTACAGGGGCAGTGTGTACTGTAGGTGATGATAACAATGGGCAGGAATAGGCAGGCTTGGTTTAAACCTTCCCCTCCCCCTCCTTTTCTCCTTTATATTTGAGTGTTTATCAATCTGATTGAAACCCAGAAAGGTTAAGTCACTTGCTCAACATCACTTAGCTAGTAAGTGGCAGAGTTGAGATTTTAACCCAAACACCAGCTCTAGAAACAAGGTTTTAACCATAAAATTATACCCATTAGGGCTGGAGAGATGGTTCAGCAGTTAAGAACACTGACCATTCTTGCAGAAGACCCAGGATCGAATCCCAGCACCCACATGGCAGCTGACAACTGTCCATAACTCCAGTTCCTCTTCTGTCCACTGCAGGCATTGGGTGCACTGACCTACATGCAAGCTATATACACATACACATAAAATAAAAATAATAAACAAAATTTAAAAAATTATATTCATTAGACAGGCTTGGTGTGCACACTAAGCAATATGTTGTTCAGGGCACCTGCTTTATAGAAAGTGCCCAGGAATCACTTGAACCCTGTCTCCCTGCTTGTGGCTGCCACCAGCTGCGGCCACCCCTCCACTCTTCTGGTGCTGGGTGCTGTCTCCGGGAGCCACTCCTCCACTGGCTCGGGCACCACCTGCCATCCCACGGGTGCTGCCTGCAAGTGCATGGGCACCACCTCTGATCACACAGGAGCCGCCTCCTGGGCTATGCCTCCAATTGCACAGTGCTGCCCTTCGCTCCTCACTGCCGCAGCAAGCTGTGGTTGCTCTTCTGCTCGTTGCGGTGCTGAGGCCGCTCTTCTACTAGTGCGGTGCTGGGGCTGCTCTTCTGCTAACTGTGGTGCTGCCTCCGATCATCACTACTTCTGTCGGGTCTGGACCCAGGGCTGGTGAGGAGACTGTGTCAGCAGAACCGCATTCAGACACAGGAGACCAAGTTCATTGACGCAGATCCGGTTTATTGTAGAAGGGCACAAGCTTATATAGGGGTAGGGGTCCAATCAAGAAGTTACAACTCAGATAATTGGCAGGGCTGTGTCCTATCATGACATCGTGAGCCAGACACCTCATTAGCATAATGGGTTTTAGATTACTTAAGTTCTGGTTTCCTTATAGGGCCTGATTTCCTGGGAACCACATGACCCAGGCTGTCTGTGTTGCAATTTGGGATCTCAAGGGTGGTGCTTAGGAAATGGCGAGCTCTAGGCATCAGTCTCATGATCTGCCAATAGAAGCAAATGTCACAAGGCATTCTTTGTGGCTCCAGCAGTTGGGCCGTTGCCTCGGGCCTGCTGTATGGCTGTCAATAAGACTTTCACCCTAGGCTCAAGCCTGTCTCCCACACCTGCTGACCTCAGACAGGGCTGGCATCTGCTCACACCTTCAGGTGGATGAACTGCATTGAAGGATTTCCATGGCAGGCTGGGCTGAGCTGCCCTCAGCTCTCAGCTCCCACTAATGCCTATCAAGTCTGCTGTTCCAGGGCCCGTTTGCCTGTGTCACCCATCACTGAGCAACACAGGGGGAATGGGAAGCCACCTGGCAAGTGGGAAAAGGAAATGAAATGGCCTAGAAGCAAAGCCAGGTTGGAGGGGTGTTTGTCTATATGTTACATCACATGCTTGTGAGGTGTGGGGTAGGGTGGGGCAGGTGGCTGTAGGGAGTTGGCATTGGTTGGCTGTGGGAGTCTTGTGGCAGATGATGAGCAAAAGGGTGGTGGGTGGTGAGGCTGAAGATTCGAGCAAAATATAGAGGGCAAGGCTGGAATTTAGTGTGGGTGGGATGGTAGTTCCCTATCCCCCAGGGATCCTGATGGACACTTCTTATTTAGCTTACAGAGCGGGTCTTTGGGGACACATGCCTGTAACCCTAGCACTGTTTAGCTTGGAGTAGGAGGATCTTGAATTTGAGGCCAGCCTGGGCTGTATAGTGAGACTGCCTCAAAAACTCAGTAACAGGGGCCTCGAGAGATGGCTCAGCAGTTAAGAGCACTCACTGCTCTTGCAGAGGATCCATGTTTGAGTCCCAGCACCCACATGGCCACTAAAAGACGATCCAGAACTCCGGTTCCAGGGGAATTTGAACCCCTCTTTTGACCTCCAAGGACATTGTACGACATGGGTGCACTTATATACATGTAGGCAATACACTCATACACATAAAATAATAAAAATATTATTTAAAAACCCTCAATAACAGACCTTTATTTGAGACTATCTTCCCTGGCCTAGGGAGGCTCTAGTAGGAGAGAGACCCTTCAAAGGCTCCCACCTTCTTCCTCAAGGTGACCCTGGTCTTGAGAGAATGCTCTGTCTTGGTCTCCCCATGATGGAGGGTGGTTATTAATAAAATTGGGGGTCTGCTGATCTCTTCCCCACTCCATTATTTTTCATTTCCCCTGAATCTTTTGTGGCAGGTGGTAGGCCAAGGCTGTGAAGACTAGGTTGTGTGTGCCACACTGAGACACACCATGCGACTCACCTCTGATTTCTGAGTGGGCACCTCCTCCTGTGGAATGGGTGTTTTCTGCTTGGTGCTGTGGCTGCACCTCCTGGCTCATTCTCAGCCCTTGATGTCAACCAGTGCCCCCCTCCCAGCCCCTGCCCCTCAAACCCTATGTATGTGGCCCCAGGCCCTCCCCAGGAGCCCGTCAATTAGGGGCTCTGTTGTATCCCTGGCCCAGTGTGCAGCACACAGAACAGCACAGCCCTATCTGAACTACAGCTGGCTTCTCCTTAGGGCCTTTACCAGGTGTGTGATCCACAGTGATGGCACCTCTTGGTACATTAGCAGGTGAAGACGGATTTGGCCTGAGGGAATTCTTGCCTGACCCTGATGCTGCATCTGAAGCTCCAGGAGTGGGCACTCCCTTTAGGTGGCTTACTGCCCACTATTCTAGAGGGTGCTTCTGTCTGGGTGGTTTTAGAAGTGTCTCCGGTGATCTGATATATATAGCTGGGCTGAGAACTATTGCTCCATGGCCTCCTTTCTACAAATAGGAGAATATATAACTCATCAAACTCCCTCCAGACAGCTGCTTTAGACAAAAAAATGACTCCCTAATGGTGAAATGCAGGGCCAACAGAAGTGTTTGTCACAGAATGCTGATGGTTGCTCATTCACCCCGAATGGCCTAGATTCCCCTGCGACTCCCCAGCCCTTGTTGTCATAGTTTGTGCTGCTCCCCGTCTTTAGAGGACACCCCTTCTAGAGATTGAAATTGTCTTTCTTTGCTTTTCTTCTTGGATGGAGTGCCCCCGAATAAGGCACCGTTTTCTGGCTGCTTAGTCGTCTCCTTGGGGGAAGGTAAATAGCCCAGTTGCAGGCTGAGCATATGGCTCAGTAGTGGAGTAGCTGCTGAACATGCAGGAGGCCCTGGGTTTGAACTCCAGCCCTGAAAAGGAAAAAGTGCCAAAGCAGCCACTGGCAGGATAGGGCGGTCCCCAGCAGGGAAGGATGCAGCAGCCCTGGGTCTGTGAGAGGTGGATGGGGAAGTAGCCCAGCCTGGGGCACACAGATACTTTCTAGTGCCAGAAGAGCCCATTGTGAGGGAACGGTACTCTCTGGGACACCCTTCACTTGGCCCTCCAGGCTGAAATTTCTTCTCACTGTCTTGCCTTGGCTTAGCTGCCCCACCCAGCCTGGCCCTGGGTGGTGGCCCTAGTCACGTGGACCCCCTCCTGCCTGTGCCTCACTTTCTCCTGTCTTTACTCTGTGTGTTTGCTTCATGACATGCGTCCTGTTTGTACTTACACATATACCTGTCTGTTTCCTTCTCCTGTGGCGTGCTCCAGGCACTAGGTTTGATCCCCAACTCCAGAAAAAAGAAAACAGGAAACAAAAATCAATTGCTCTGAGAAAGGAAGCAACCCCAGGTAGCACTGAGTGGCCACTGTGAGGGAGGAGGTAGGCAGTGGGTAAGGGACCTGGCCCAGCCTGGGGCTCATGGGTGGAGCTAGTTCCCAACACACCGCCCCACCTATAAACAGACCCTCTGACAATTGTTCAGTACATGAATGAGTACCTGAAATCACTCAAGAACAGTTAAATAGTTAATACTATAATGCAGAAAAATTGAGAATTTACAGCTGCCTGTGGGGTGGTAAATACAATAAGTACTAGTGGGAGGTGATAACAGAAACTTATTGTGCACTATAAACAGATCATCATTCTGTAAATGGCAAAGTTAACTTCCTTTAAGTATTAATTGTCCCCATTTTGGAGATGGAGAAACAGGGCCTCAGACTAGTTAAGCATCATTGCCAAGACTGCAGAGCCACTAGATGAAGGCTATGATTTGAATCCTGCCAACCCTCTGACTCCAGGTCTGAATGAGAACATAGTTGAGGAGCTGAAGCCAGATCCATGGCCCTGAAGAAGTGGCTCTCATTCCTCAGTGCCATTTTTTTGTGACTGGATAATGAATTGGGACCAGAGATGTTGAGTGTGTAGGGTCATTCCCCTGAAAACACCACGAGAGGTTCCAGGGAAGCTTCCAAGCCCAGACTGGGGTAGATGGACAGAAAAGGATGGAAGGAGCCAGACAGGGTGGAGACAGGTAAAAAGGGCCAGGGGTTACCCTATGCAGGACGCTGAAGCTTCAGGGCTAGGTATCTTTGAAGGACCAGGCACTAGAGTACAAGTGATATAGGACGTCTTATTGGACCTCCACAGTGCATGGGAATGGAGCCAGCAGAATAGAGCTGCAGGGAGGTGGGACAGGATACATCAAGGCAGAACTGGCAGACATGGGATGCTCATCACAGTCATGATGCTGGCTAGCTTTTCCCTCACCGGCCAAAATACCTGAGAGGACATTTAAAGGAGGAAAGACTGACTTAGACTCAAGACTCCAGAGGACTCAGCCTATGGCTGCTTGGCCTGCATGCATGGGCAAAACCTTCTGGTATCAATAGTGTGTGGTAGAGACACACTTCCCTCTGTGGGCGGGAAGCAGAAGCGGGGGTGGGTGGGGATGGGGGGCATAGGGATGATTTGCCAGTGCTGGGCTACCTCTCTCTTTTCCCTTTCTTATCCTGTCTGGCCTCCAGGCCAGGAGATGGCACTGCCCACATTCAGAATATGCTGTTCCCTCTCAGTCAGTCCTCTGTAAACACACCCAGAGAGGTGGACCTCACTAATGTCCTAGGGGATTAGAAATCCAGCTAAGTTCACATTGAAGGTCAAATTATCACAACCATGATGGAAAGGGGACAGATATACAAAGGAGGTACTCTGTGGGGAAAGTGAGCCATGGTGGTGTAAGGGGAAAGGATGGGTAGAGGAAAGGCTGTGAGCACCACCAGGCAGGCAGTCAGAGAGGGCTTCTCTGGAGAGATGGCTTCTGAACTAAGGCCAGTATAAGGCTAAAGTGTCCATATATATATATATATATATGAACTAAGGTATCTCTTTTAAGTTTTTCAGTAACCATTTGGAGTAGACATGGGGTCAGGCCCTAAGCCGCCCTGAGTCTATATATGTGAACTAAGGTATCCATATCTATCTATCTATCTATCTATCTATCTATCTATCTATCTATCTATCTATCTATGGTAAGGTGTCCGTATATATGAGCTAAAATGTCCATATATGTGTGAGCTAAGGTATCCATATATACACAGAGAGATATGTTATATGTTATATTTAACATCATATCGTAGAATTACACTATAATATTTTACAACATATAATATAGATACTATATAAGATACTTATGTGTCATATATTACATATTAAATATGCATTAGAGTCTATAATATGCAATATAATACAATGCTTTAATTACGATGATTAATTTGGTATATTAGTATCATGCATGACTACATTGTATAATGATATAGTGAAGATCCAGCAATGTGACGAAACAGGGAAGTGTCAGGAACAGTGGAGGCTGAGGGAACAGCTGCCTGGGTCGGGGAGCAGCTGTGTGGGCCACCTGCTGCAGGGCGCTGTGGCACCGTGAGTAAGGGTAGGCACTCAACAAGTGCATGAAGGCACTGCTGATCATTTTTAAAAGGTCACTTGTTTCTTCTGAAGAGAATGGATTGGGGTGGGCAGGAGTGTCCCACAGTGTCTGAAGTGACCACTCAGGTTTGATGGCAGTGCCCGAGAGAGATCCACAGAGTAATGGGGTGGCTGGATGTTCTAGGACCCTTTCCAGAGGGGGAATGAAGGGAGGATAGTGTTCTGATCAACAGGGGCAGCTCTCCCAAGTCCTAAAGGAAGCCGCCTCCTCTGCCTGCAGCATCCAGGGGCCTGGCTCAGCAAAGAGCCTGCATTCCAGTGTTTGTCTTCAGTCCACTCTGGTGTTTGTGATTCAATTGATTCAATTGATTTGCCCGTAATTGATGTTGCTTCTCAGCAGCCTGAAGACCAGACCTGGGTCCTTGGCAGCCATGGCCAGGTTTTTTGCTCTGACACAAGGCTTGCCCTCCCCCATCAAGATCAAGATGGTTCAAACCATCACCACCGCCCAGTGATAAGGACAAAAATCTTGGCCCCTACAATGTTTATGCTGCCTAAAGGGTGTCAGCCAGGGTTTTCAAGACAACACGTGTTCCCAGCACACAGCCCTGGCTTGGAGCCCGCACAGGCATCATCCTATTCAAATCACAAACAAATAAATCGTTGGCCTGCACCATCTCCAGTTAGTTGCATTGGAAATTAGGAGAGCTTGCTCTTTCACTGAGAGGCTCTGTCAGATCCGAGCTGCTTATGGTAATCGGGATGCAGCTTCCACGCGAGGTTGCAGAGTGTGTAAATAACCAATTATGAGGTTTCTAAAGAAAAGCTTGTTTGGTTCTGAGCACCAGGTTCTCCCCAGCGGAACTCGCTTTTGCCTCTGCATGATATGGATGTAATTTAAAGTATTCCTGAGTGTTCCCTTTTTGCTATTTATTTAAGGTGTTTATACAAGAATAAGCTACGGAGAGGAGCAGGCTTCGGAAGCCAGAGCGATATCGATCACGATCACACAGGACTGTGGTGTCAGGTCACCTTCCCACCATTGATTGTGGATTGCTCTGCGTCGACCCCTCCCCTCTGCCAGCCACAGACACATTCATTGTAGGGACAAATTTAGTCATTGCTCACTTGCAGGACTGTTGATGCCAAGCATTTTACACAACCTGTGGTCAGGCTGTGGAAAGGGAACTGTAGGAGCAAAAGGCCGATGCAGGAAGACACATTTTCAGCCTCTAATGAGTAGTGATGCAAGGACCATTAATTCTCTCTGATTAAGCCACGTCTGGGTGTTGAGGTGGGTGGCTAGGTGCAGAATTGACTCTCTTGCTTGGAAAATTCTTATGTGTTGTCAAAATGGGCCTCCCTCAACCCTCTGGGGCTGAAAGGGCAGACAATCCAACAGCCTTGCAGATTAGCTATCTCCCTGCATCCTGGGGACTAATAACAGTAGGGGCTGACCAGCAATTAGCTCTGGGATAGGTGTTAATTTCATCTCTGTAACCTGCTTGTGGTGGTGGTGGTGGTGTCACTAGAGTGTGGGGGGATGAACAGACTAACGTTTGGACTGTAAAGATTTTAATCTTGCCAATACAGATAGCCAAATGAATCCCTAACTACCTTTGCAAAGCTGGAACTAATTGCTTGTGCATTCAAGTTTTCTTCCCATGGTGGAAATGGCAGGCACATCATGTTGTGAGCAACCTTTTCGTTTCATGTTTTGGTACAAGGTACTGGAAATACAGGATAAAGTCCCTGCCTCATGGAGTTTCTAGACTGTAAAGAGCACTTTGTTTGCAAACATGCTTTTGTGACTTATTTGGGAATTACCTGGAAGGCTTCTTAAAATGCTAATTTCTGGGCTCAGCCCCTGAGTTTTGAATATGATGGTCTGTAGGAATTTTTCTTTTTCCTTTTTTTTTTTTTTAAAGAAAAGCATTTCTTTATTGGGAGGGCACTTGTGTGACAGTCAGAGACTACTTCAGGAGTCCGTTCTCTCCATCCACCATAAAGGGATCCAGAGATCAAACTTAGATTGTCAGGCTTGGCAGCAAGTATGTTTACCCACTGAACCATCTCACTGGTCCTGAAGTTTGAGTTTCTAATAGATCCTTGGTGTTGATGCCCTGGCCCTGGGAACCTGCATTTGAGAACTACCACACTAGTTTAGAGGAGTGGATCACAAGTCTGGCTGGGGGCCTTAATTGGTCAGATCTGGGGATCTGGGCATTGAAATAGTTTTCAAAAGAGCTCCCAGGTGATCTTTCAGGCACCTGGATTCCAGAACACTTTCCTTAGTCGACACAGGAAGAATTGAATCATTTAGCCGAGAAGCTAAGAGCCTGACAGCTGTCAGTTAGCCCTCTGTTCTGCTCCAAGCCCTGGCAGTTCCTTCATCTTCCTGCACCTCCCAGGCCTCTTGTCTAACACTGAGAATGTCTAACTTTGAGCTGTAGTGAGGTTCAAGTGCAGCAATATACATGCCTGGAAAATAGCAAGTCTTTGACACATGCTTCTGGGACTGTCTTGGGGTGGAGTACAGCAGGGCCATCTCATTTTAATTTAGTTGCTTGGTATGTATCCCGCTAAATTCCTTGCCAAGGATACCAGCAGAAGTTTACCCTTGTTGGACTTTGTGAGAACTGACAGTGGCCTCAATGCCACCTAGAGGAATCCCTGCCTCTACCCTTCTCTTTCTTCATTCAAATACTTACGACTGGGTCTATAGCTGTCTCCAGGAACTTTGACTCCTTAGCAAGAGTGCCCTGTTTGCAGCTGTGGAAACATTCGTCATCGAGTGTAACTAAGCAAAACACCCCACCCTGAGATGTGTCTAATTCACAAGCTGGTGGTGCGATGCCAGAGCGCAAATGGTCCCCAAGAATAATTCCTCAGATGAGCCACAGGCACGTAGGGGAAAGCTGGCAGAGGCCGGAGGACCCATTTTTTAAAAAATGTGATTGGCAGTCAGGTTCCTTTTCATACCATTGCATTCTCACGTGCTGTTCTTTGTGCTGTGTGTGTGTGTGTGTGTGTGTGTGTGTGTGTTTGTGTTTTAAAAAGAGTCCTGGGGCCAGTGAGATGACTCAGTGAATGGAGGTGCCTGCCACCAGGACTGATGGCTTGAGTTTGATTTCCAGTACCTTCAAGGCGGAAGGATAAGAAGAGAACCAGCTCCCTCAAGTCGTCCTCAGACTTCCATACATACCTGCCCACATACATGCACACACAAATTAAATGAAATATCTTTTGAAAAGTCCTCCTTTCCGGTGGGGGTGGGAGGAGGATGGCAGAACAGAGGGAAATCGGGAATGGAGGCTCCTTTATATGTACATGGATGCATGGATGTGGGCACGAGGGTGCTGTGCAGACAATTCAGGAAGACCCTGGCTGGTGGAGGAAGGTGGCTTGGGGCGAGGGAGGGTCACCCAGAGGGAGGGAGAGGAAGAAAGACATGCTTTCTGGAATTAGCTTTTTAAGTAGAGAAGGCAAGGCCACAGTTACAGAGGCCACTTGCCTCAGAAGCTCTTATAAAACAGACTCACTGACCTCTCCTTGGGTTACCTGGCCATGGCACGCCCAGTGTGTTATCCCAGCGACTAAGCTTGCTGAGCCTAGTGGCAGAGAATGGCAGCTCCAGGCTCACTCAGCTCTGGTATGAGTCCTGCCTCTTTCTCTGGTTCAATCATTTCTTCTCTGAATTTCCATCTGGGAAATGGGTATAACCATAAGATGGCAGCCACAGGACAGGCTTGTCACCAGGGTCCCATGAGACTGTGTCTGTTCAGTATGTAATGTACGTTGCAGTCACTAACTTTCATCTACTCAGCATCTGCTGCTTTGTTGGGCCTTGCTGTGTGTATGGGCCTTGCTCAGGGAGTTGGGATATAGTGCTGAACAGGGTAAGCAAACCCCTGCCCTCAGAGAGCCTTTAACCTAGTATAGGGAGGTAAATAAAGAACAGGAACAAACAAAGGGAAAAGATGCCACTGTTTATTCTGCAGGTTATCAGAGCAGGGGGCTGTAAGAGATGGGGGCTCACATTTCACTGTCACTGTGCGAGAAGAAATAGGAATTGAACTCTGCATAATGCAGCCATGTGCATACCTGGAGCAACAGAGGTCTAGACAGAAGACCAGCACGTGCAGAAGCCCTGTGTCTGAAGTGTGGCGGTTGGGAGGGGCAGAAAAGAGGCTAGGGTGGCTGCTGTAGAGCTATCTCAGTCAGTAGAGAGGAAAGAGGCAGGAACCAGGTGCTGTCTGGCCTCCTGAGATCTGGGAAGGACCCTGAATCTTCTGAGGGTAGTGGAAATCTTTGAGGTCTGAGCAGATACCAGGGTGACTTGCTTGGATTTTTGTTTGTTTGTTTGTTGAGACAGGGTCTCCCTGTAGCCCCGGCTGGCTTATGTAGACTAGGCTGGGCTTGATCCCACAGAAATCTACCTGCCTCTGTGTCCCGATGCTGGGATTAAAGGTGTGTACTACCATGCCCGGCCACTTGCTTGGATTTTTATTTGAAGACATTCCTTGAGGCTGCTGTGGGAGAAGGAAGGGGTGAGTGTGAGATTTGGGAGGACTTGGAGGAGGCTCCTGCTCTCTGCAGATGGGCTAGCCTAGCAGATTAGGTTGCTCTTGTTCACTTCCATCTCCAGTCTCCCTTACTTGGGGTGAGAATCACAGTACACAGCCACTGGTCCCAGTACCAGACACTATGTAGCAGCTAAGGATGGGTTGCATCCTCCTGCCTCAGTAACAGCTGAGATTTGGGAAGATCTTTCCTGGTCACAGGAACCAAAGCCCTCACATTTTCACAGGAAGCAGGATCCTTCCTCCTCCAGCTGCTCAGCTAGCAAGCTAGCTGCTCCCTAGATGAGCAGTTTTTCCTGGGGATGGTGTGAGCAGTGTCCAGGGGACTTCTGGACCACTTCCGTTCTTGGAGGCAAATACATCACTGACATATGTAGCAAACATGTGCCCTGCCTGGTGCCCAGATGCCTGGCCAAGATTGGGAAGCTGCTTGGAATTTTTATCTCCATCTTTCTGGGGCCATCTGCTTTGGATACTAAACAAATCTGGGCCAGGACATATGACAGGATCTGTCCCCAGCCCTCAGGCCTTCTGGAAGGCTCTTGTTCATGTGAAGGCCGCGGGCCTTTGTGACAGAAAAGAATTAGGGAGGCATGGGGAGGAAGAAACTCCTCTGCCCCAGCTGGGTGGCACAGAATCCCTTGGCAGGCTGTCAGGCCAGTGCTGGTCACATGAAGCTACTGGGAGCCCCACTCCAGATGGAGGCAGAGAGGTAGACAGACCTTCCATTAAAATAAATATCTTCTCCTCCGCAATCTCTACTCAAAGCCCTCAACTTGAAGAAATCACTCCCCATTCTGTACTTTTTCTGGCCTATCTTTGTATTCCTTCGATTTTTATAGCCGACCATTTTGTGCGTGAACTAAGTACTAAACAGGCATTATCACTGCTTTGTGCACTGTGCACCGCAGAGGCATAAATCCCACATTAACCCCATCCTAAAGAGCGGCCGAATGCATTTTAATAAATGTCCCCAAAGGTTTCAGTGTCTAGTAGCCAAACGGGATAAAAAATGCATGCACATTACAGGATGTTATGAACCTTTCTATCAACAGTAATAATAAACAGACTGCTTGTTGGGTTGGGCAACTGGGTTACATTTTTAAACAGTATATTGAGAGACAAATCAAAGCAGAGCTGAGATGATTATGTGATATGATCCAGTGAGGCCCAGCAATTCCAGGGAAGGGTGCTGTGAGCAGGTAGGCCTCCCTCCTGTCTCTCTGCACATTTCCATTCTAAGCTCTCTTTCGACATGGTACCAAGAGAAACGAGCAAATTAAGAAATCTTCGCTGCACTCAGATATTTAATATAAGCAGCCAGATAAAGGCTAGACGCACATCATTTGTCAGCTGAATAAAAATTCAGATGAGGTATTTTCCTGATGCTGTGCCAGGCACCATTAGGAGAGCATTTTATTTTCATGTGTCAGTGACGGCATGCTGTCGGGGCCAAACTTCATCAGCCTACAAGGTGTTACTTGATGCCAAGCACAGCCGGGCCTTCTCTCTCGGGCAGCCCATCCAAGATGCCACACCTCTGCCAGCAACATACTTTTCTGCTCCCTATATAGGCTTTGCACTTTCAGCCTCAGAAGTTAATTAGCCATTTTGGTTATCAACCCAGGGTAGATACAATAGCCTGCCGGTGGCCATTTTAGATGTGCAGATGTTTTGGTCTGGGCACATCTGCAGGCAATCACTCAGCGTTCTGGGCAGGAATGGTGTTTTATTATGGGATTATATGTGTAATCTTGGATAAATAGTAGAAATTGGAGTACTTCGGTTGGAAGACTTGCTTTCTCTCCTGGAGAGCAGTGTAAATAGCAAACCAGAAACCATTCGCTCATTATTGGAGCAATAACCTAACTTACCAGTCTTCTCCCCTCAGGCCAGACCTCAGAGGTCAGTGTAAAACCCTTGGCAAGCAGAATGCTGTGGGTGTCAAGCCAGGCGTGGGGCCCAATGGCTGGGGCTTCTGCAGAGGTCTAGCAACAAGGGTTGGCCCACGTGCCTCCCTACCCCCTCATTCCAGTTGTGGTTGAAGAGGTGGCTGGTATTTGGTACCTGGACACCAGGGCATTTGGACCGTGTCTCGGTGTCTCCTTGGGAGGATGGTTCTTGGCATCCTCAGCCAAATGTCTTTCCCACCAAGTCTGAGGAATGTGCAAGACAAGACGGAGGCAGTGGGGAGGCTGCCAGCCACACCGACTCTTCTCTCCAATTCTCTAATACATAGAATGATGTTGCTGCGTTTTGTTTTACATCTCCAAAACAGATGTACCGAATCCCTGAAAACTGATCTATGGTAATGCAGTTAATTTTAATCTTCAATGTTAAAAGGAAAAACTGATCGCTTAAAGCAGAAACATGTGTCACTTCACTAGAAGTTGGCATGAGCTGCAGCTGTGCCCACGCCAATGAACTGCTCTTGCTCTGCCACTGGCCTCCTCTTGACTCTGTCCTCCCTCTTTGCACCCCTCCCTTCCCCCCATAGGCTCTTTGGTGGGGGACACTCAGTTGCCCAGGGTCCTGCCTTGGCTGTTCCCAGGATGGCTTAGTGCTTTGCTTGGCACTGCTCTGCAAAGCTCATACCCAATGTGGTTTGGAAAGTTGGAGAAAATAGATCTGTTGGGCTGGGAATGTAGCTCAGTTGGTAGAATGCTTGCCTAGTATGCACGGGGCCCTGAGTTCAACCCCTGGCACTGCCTCAAATCCAGTATAGTGTCACATGCTGGCGATCCTGGGACTTGGGAAGGGGAAGCAGGGGGATCAGAAGTTCAAAGTCAGCCTTGGCTACATAGTGAGTTCAAGGCTAGCCTGGGCTACATGAGACCTTGTTTCAAAAAAAAAGGGGGTGGGCTGAAGAGATGTCTCAGTGGTTAAGAGCTCTGGCTGCTGTTACAGAAGACTCTGGTTTGATTTCTAACACTGACTTAACAGCTAACGACTGTATATAACTCCAGTTCCAGGGGATCTGACGCCCTCTTCTGGTCTCTGTGGGCATTGCACACATATGGGTGCACTTGATATACATGCAAGCAAAACACTCAAACACAGAAAATAAAAAATAAATCAAATTTAAAAAGAATTTTAACGTGTCATAGACGTGTGGGAACAACTGCAAAGCCTGTGAAGTGTGGGTGCCCCAAGGCTCTAGCTCAGTGTTAGCCAGGCTGCGGCATCTACCAGGCACCCAAAGGCACGGGGAAGGCCTTGACTAAACCTCTGAATTAGTAGCTGTTATAGAACTGGGGACTGAACCCTGGGCCTTCCATGCTAGCCACCTGCTACCACTGAGCTCCAGCCCCTGCCTATGAATTTTTATTTCTAGGTAACAGGTGCAGCTTACTGTTATGAAGCCAAGGCTACTCAGAGAAGAATCATGGGTAGCAAATAGGAAAACTGACCTGGAAACAATAGAGATTCTTTGGGATGTAAAGTGGAGGTTAGCTGCAGCAAGGGACCCCAGCAGTTTAGGACAGAAGGATGGTCATCCTCCTGGACCAAGGCCTCAGACCCCTACATTTGCTCATGATCTGTTGGATACACCACAAAGTGACAGGCTTCATCATCATCATCATCATCGTCATCATCGTCATCATCATCATCTCTGGTGGCGGCAGTCACTGAACGGTATAGAATTGCTGAAATTTGCATTCTTTGGCTTGGAGGTCAAGAAGAAGCAAAAGCAAATGAGGTGTGGGAGAGACTACCACTGACTTCTAAGGCTTATCTCTTGAGAAGAGGTACTCAGAGCTACTGAAGAAAAGGCTCGTTAGCAGTGACAAGACCAAGTCTGGGACCAAGCCCAGTAGGAGACAGGAGGGCCTGGCACTCTTGGGGCACTCACATCAGGTTGGGGAACTGAGGTTGGGGCACAGGGCCAGGCTGTGAGGCCTGGCTTCAGAGATTGTGGACATCATCTGAGGTCCACTGGGAGCTTTACCAAGGCAGTGACATTGATCTTTGACTTAGGGAGTTCCTGTCAACAGGTCTGTGGATAGAACTGTAAGGAACAGGGACCAATGAACAGACACAGGCTGGTGGGCTCTAGTTCTGACATCTTGAACTTTGCTCACCTGCAAGAAGCAAAGACTTTGCCAGGGCATCTCATCCCAGTTGAACCTTACCTTCTGATCTTTATATATAGGATGTAAGTGCCCCCATGTTGTGCAATGCCCACAGAGGTAAGAAGAAGGTGTTGTGTCCCCTGGAAATGGAGCTACAGACAGCTGTTGGTTGTCATGTGGGTGTTGGGAATCGAACCCAGGTCCTCTGCAAGAGCAGCCAGTGCTCCTAACAGCTGAGTCATCTCTCCAGCCCCCACCTTCTGCTCGTTCTTCCTTCCCATTCACACTTTCCATAGTTCCTTTCCCTCTCCTCATCTTGTTCCTCACTGAAGCACTCTTCTTCTAAAATGAAACCCACTGAAGAAAGCTTCTGGAGGCCCATGTTGGGTAAGACCCATGGCATCAGAGTCAAAAGGAGGTTGGGAAGCAAAGCCCTACCTTGGGTTTCTGATCCAATAGGCTGGGCTTGGGGCTAGAGTAGATTTCTGTTGTCCTTTTTTTGAGATAGGGTCTCATTATGTAGCCCTGGCTGACCTGAAATTTGCTGTGTAGACCAGGCTGGCCTCAAACTTATAGAGATACTCCTTGCTTCTGCCCCCTAAGTGCTGGGATTCAAGACATGTACTACTATGCCCCTGTGAAGGTGGTTTTCTAACAGGCTCCGAGAGGGCATGCCATGCTAATGTCTGGGGACCATGTGGCCAGGAGTAGTGATAAGACTCCAGGTGTCTCCTGCAACTTTGGGCCTGCAGGTGTGCAGCTCTATGACCTGGGTGGTATACTTGGATGTATTCCCAAAGGGGCTTCAGAAACGAAGACAGAGGAGGCATGGTGTGAGCTGGGCCCTGACAGCCCGCCGGCTGCTCTTGGGGACTGCCTTGTCTCCTGACACAGAGGACCCTGCTCTTCATCCAGGACACCATAGCCATCAAGAGTTGAGCCCAGCAACCAAGTTCTCTCTGGCATTCTTTCTTAGTGTGATCACCTGTGTGAGGTCCTCCCAGATGTTGGTCTGAGGAAATTCAGCTTGTTTTCTTAGCTACTTTCATTCTTGGACATCTGTAGGGTAGGAGGTGGGGCTAGGCAGATGGAGGTGACTCGGGTAGCAGTAGGAGTGCCCATGGAGAGGTGTTTGAAAGGCATGCCTTCTGGAGGCTGGCTTACCTGGGTGGAAGGCCAAACCTGCCTCTCATTGGTATTTGCCCTGAGCAAGTCATCTGAGCCTCTGACCCTCAGTCTCCTAATCTGAAAAATCCAGCAAAAACACCCATCTTGGGGGGGCTGCTGCCAGGAGGGGTGGGCTCCAGTATTGGCACATAGCAGAGCCCAGTAGGTGTCAGCTGACCCCCGCTACTCTTCCAAAGGTACCTTGCTTTCTAATTAGTGGATTTTTCCTTTTTGATACAGTCTTACTATTAGTTCAGGTTAGCTTTGAACTCATGGTTCTCCTGACTCACCCTCCTAAATGCTGGGATAACAGGTGTGCAATCATCACATTTGATAATTGTTCTAATATCTATCTACCCAACCCTAATTCATACACATAGCAGCAGCGTATTGAGAAAATCAGATTGTCATAAGCACTGTCCATTTCTCTTAAAAAAAAACAAAGTGGACTACAGCAGTAGTCCTCAACTAGGGGTAACACTACCCTTCGCGGTGTTTGAGAATGTCTGAAGGTGCTTTGTGATGCCACCTGGGCGACCTGCTGGCTTCCAGAGGGTAGAGGCTCCTGGTCCAAAATGCCAACTGTTCTGAGAAGTCCTGGCTGCTTCTTTGAGGTTCTAGGATTTGAAAGAAAACAAGAAAGTGAGTGACTACTTTCTCAAGCGCTTTCTGGGTGCAGCAGATTGGGTTTGTGGTTTGGTACATTTATGCCTCACAGTAGGTCAGCATGGAGGTGTCACGGTGGCCCCAATCAGCAGGGGAAGTGAGATGGTCAAAAGACAGTGGATCCAATGCAGGACTCTGTGAACCTGGGCCTCTGGGTTCTGCATGGTGTCTGGCGTTCCATCTGTCCACACTCTTGGGGGCTCTGCTGGGGCCTGGGTTGTGTTCTTGGCAGCAGGCACAGACTGTGAGAAGCTTCAAGGTGTCCCTGTCTGTGCCTGGCAGAAGGGCACTAATTTAAAGGAGCACCAGAAAAACACAAACCAGTAATTGCTATTTCATTGAAATTTTTGAAAAGTTTAAAAAAATATTTTATTTCTTGAGAATTTTGTACATTTATGCAATGTGTTTTAACCATATCCATCCATCATTACCTCCGTCAAACTTCCCCAAGTGCCCTTGTACCTATCTTCCAATTTTCTTTTTTTTTTGAATGTCAAAACTTCATGTTAAGCAAATTAGCAAAACTTTAAAGATACCATCCTTTCCTGTACCTACAGCACGGAGCCCCACTCACAGCACCCTAATCCTGGCCCTGTATCTGCCCCGTTTTACAGATGGAGAAACTGAGGGTGAGGGAGATGGCTGCTTCTCCTGCCTGTGCTCTGAGCTTTTTAATGAGGCCTGTGGTGAGAAGCAGGCCTTCTGATCCTAGGGCTCCTCCAAAGGCCTCTGGGTACCCCGCCCCCAGCAGGTGGGACAGGAAGGAGACAGTCACCAGCAAGGAAGCAGGGGAAGCTGTTGTCCCTGTGTCTTCCTTACTGTTTAACATGTATTCAGAACCCGCAGCGCACTTTGAAATCGAAACGCACCAGGAAGCATCCTGGTGAACTTAGCTCTCAGTCCTTGGGGCACCTGGCTGTGCTTCAGAGAGAACTGAGAGGGAGCAAAGACAAGAGCATTGTCAGTGACCCAGCTGGGACGCAAGGGAGAATCGGACACCAGCGAAGGCAAGCGGGGACTTGAAAGAGATTGCTGGGCTGAAGGAAAGAGCAGCCACAAATAATGTTCTTCCTTTCTGTAAATATTTCACCAATATTAGTCCATCACCCTTTCACAGGCAGACGACGACACGATTGATTTCCATTTCACTATTGACAAATCGTAAGCTGGGAGAGCATAGAGGATAAGCTTGCGGCAGCATGGAATTTCTGTGGGCTCTGAACAAGAGTGGGACCCAGGTCCTGTTTCCCTTTCTTCTCCTTTTCCAACACTTCCGTTACATCATCTGCTGTGCAGACCATTCAACTCAGTGTGCGGTGTTTGTGTTAAACTCCTGAACGCAGTGCTACACTCCTTACGCCTCAAGTTGGATGGAAGCCATGGGCTTTCACTCCAAATCTATGGACCATGAATGCGCTCATGGTCCTTCCTGTGCAGGTGTCCTCTAGCTGTGGCATCATCCTCAGGTACATTTCACTGCCTGCCAAGTTCTTTCTGGGTGTCAGTGCTACCTGTGGCTTCAGTAGTAGATAGGTATGACAAATGGCCTCCAATCAGGACTTCCTGTGTCCTTGTCTCTTGAACTGTGACGTCGCTTTTCCTCCCATCAATTGGTAGAATGCATATTGCTGGTCTCTTGAGTTTGGGCTGGTCTTGGTACTTAATCTTTGGGACATCGCAGAATTGCTACTGGATTAAATAACTCAATGTCTGTCCATCCAAGGATGAATGGGAACATGATGTGGAATAGCCATATGATGGAGCATTATCCAGTCTTAAAAAAGAAGCAGATTCTGCCATATACTACAACAGGATGAATCTTAGGAACGTTATGTTAAATGAAATGAGTTCATCTCAAAAGGACATTTATGACTGCATCAGCAGAAGCTGCTTTCAGTATTTCCTGGAAACAGGTTCAATTGGGGAAGCTGGAAAAGTTCTGGAGATGGGTGGTGGGGATGTTTGCAGAACAATATGAATACACTTAAACCACTGAATTATATACTTTAAATGGTTCAAATGGCCAGTTTGTTATTATATTGTTATTGTATTATTTGTGTTATATACTTTACCACAATGAAAATTATGGTGAATTTGCAAGGGAGACCTTAAGAGGTCTTGAAGCCTTGAAGCCCTGCCTTGGCTCCTTAGGAGTGCAGGCCCCAGACCAGCAGGTAAAGAGGCCAGTTCAGCTTTTCCGGGGTGAGTGGCCCAAAGGAGGGGCCTGAGGGCCTGGCCAGCAGCAGACTGGGACCTAGAAGCCTAGCAGCCCCTGCAGATCACATCAAATGCATGACCCAGCCCAAACAGCCACAGAGGAGCCATCAATCAACTCCCACACAGTTCCTTCTAGCTTCCCAAACGCCTTCTCCACCTCCCTGCTGTTCCTGCACGAGGAGGAAGTGTGCTCCTTGGATTTGTTATTGTTCTGTTGCTGTGATAAAATACCCTGACAAGAAGCAAGTTAGAGAAGAAAGATCTGGGCTTACAATTCTAGAGAGAATACAGTCCATCATGGCGTGGTTGGCATGGCAATAAGAGCATGTGCCAGTCAGGAAGCTGACTCATCTCATTTTATCCCCACACGGGAAGCAGAGAGAGAGAGACCTGGAAGCGGCTAAGACTATAAAGTCTAAAAGCCCACCCTCAGTGATCTACTTCCTTCAGCAAGGATCTCCCCCACTGAAGTTTCCAGAACCTCCCACAAACAGTCCTACTAGTTGGGGACCAAGTGCTCAGACACATGAGCCCACAAGGGACATTTCATGCTCAGACCGCAACATGCCCTCTACTGGTATGATTTTTAATCTATGTATGTGCTTGTGTGCTGACGTGTACTCATGGGCGTGCAGGCCAGAAGTCAACCCCAGGTGTTCTTCCTTGGGCACCAATTCACCTTGGGTTTTGAGACAGGATCGCTTTGGCCTGGAGCTCACCAAGGAGGCTAGGCTGGCTGGCCAATGAGCCCCAGAGGTCTTCACCTCCCCAGCACTAGGATTACAGGCATGCATGCCACCAAACCCAGCTTTTTAAACATGGGTTCTGGTGACTAACTCAGGTCTTCACAAGTACATACGTTATGGCTAGGCTGTCTCCACAGTCCTGATTTTTTGTCTTTTGAACACAAAGCAACATCTTCTCATCTGTCACATCTTAGTCAGGAGTTGCTACCCTATGAGTTTTACTGATTCTTTGAGGTAGCTAAGTCCTGACAGCAGCCTAGAGGCTCAGAACATAAACTTAGAGGTAATTAAGGGCTGAAAGGAACCTAGAAGCTTATGGGGGTCCCATGAGCTCAGACAGGAGCCTTAGCCCTCTTCCAACCTCCATTAACTAGAGGTAGTTTCTTCTTTCTGCCCCAAGGAAGACTGGTCTTCTAGAAAATACTTTACCTGCATTTCTGCAAACCTAGCAACAAAATTACAAGTTTTCTTAGTCAATTAAGTGAGGGAACCAGGAGGTTTCACTGCTGATGGAAACAAGGGTACAGGCTTTCTGAAGACAATTTGGCAGATTTACCAGAAGAATACTAAAAATGCCCAAATCTCATGATCCTACATTTTATTCAGAAGGATTTTCCTTGAATAAGAATTGTAGCTATGAGCTACACAGATAACACACCATGATGATCATTTTATCAGCGAAAATTTGTGAATAACCTAAGTACCCCCAAAGAGGGGATTGGTTGATTAAGATGCAGCCATAGAGAGCTATGCTATGTAGCTGTTTAAATTACATTGCAAAGACCATAAACAGATGCTCTGAATCACAAGAAAACACAAATGATTTCATTTTCATGAAAAATTTGTATTTACACAAAAAGTTATACATCTGGTAGATTTATGTATATAAGACGTACAGAGAAGTTTTATGCCAGATTTCAGGATGGTTACCTCTGTGGAATGGAGTTAAGGGTGATTTTCATTTTCTTGGTTTTAGTTTTTTCAGCAAGGCCATCATGTTCGAAGATCCTATATTTAGTAGTTAGTGCTTCGGGGTTAGGAGGGAAACACACAAAAAGGTGACACAGGTGACACAGCCAGTTAAAACTCATTTAATAAAACATCTTTAATATTTGAAATGAAGTTGGGGAAATACTGTCCCAATTCCTTTGCCCAAACTTTGTGTGTGTGTGTGTGTGTGTGTGTGTGTGTGTGTGTGTGTGTGTAACTGGAGATTGAACTCAGGTCCTCCACTCACGCACTCTGCCACTGCACTACTACACTTTTCAATATATAATTTACAGGTAATAGTGGAGAACGTGATGGAGAAATACTCTCCCTATTCATGTGCCCAAGTGTTGTGTGTGTGTGTGTGTGTGTGTGTGTGTGTGTGTGTGTGTGTAACTGGAGATTGAACTCAGGTCCTCAACTCAAGCACTCTGCCACTGAACTACTAAACTTTTCAATATATAATTTTAAGGTAGTAGTGGTGAACATCCAAGTACCTGGGGCAGGCAGGACCTGGTCAGTATCACTAAAGGACACCTGTCCCGAGCTTCCTGCAAATCCTTATTTAGGGAGCATCAACAAACAGCTAAAAACAGTTTTCACTGGACACCTGAGGCAGCTGCTTAACATGTGACTGTGAGACCACACCTGGTGAATGGGACCCAGTTTTGACTGTTAACCACCCACAGACTCTGGGCAGAGAAGAAGCCCCCAGCACAATCACCCTTCCAGGTCTGGTCCATCCACATCCACCCACCAGAACCTCCCAGGCACCTGTGAATCCATGATTAATGTCTTGCTTGGAATAATTTTAAAATATCCAGAACCCAGGCTTGCTTTCTTCATGAGCTTGTAGCCCAACCCTTCCCACCCTCACTGGGGCCAATGCAGCTAGGTCACTGGGCATCCCCAGGATGGGGAAGGACAACACCCTTGGGACATTCCCTTTTTGTCTGATTCTGTTCCTGGGTCTGTATCCAGGTTGACACCTCAAACAGCTTTCAGGGGGTCAAGGTGCAGAAGACAGCCTCTCTGAGCCCCACCTGGAGAGCCAGAAGCAAAGACAAATGCCTGGAACTCCAGTCACCCGGCCTTCTGTTCTTGCTATTTCCCTAACATATGCTAACATATGCCCTCCTCAAGAACTTCAAACACATGCTCTTCACAGCAATGAAAATAGGTCCGTGCATTCAATTCAACTCTCAGCTTCGGAGTTTTCCTCTAATACCATTACCTCATGTACAGAAGAAAATGTAAATCTAAAATATGCTGGTGATTATAACCTTTCTTCCTGACAGACATTGTAATATAAATGCACATAAATTGAATTTCTTCTTTAAAGAAATTTGAATACCTTTGGAGCATTTTAGCAAATCATCCCCAGCCCTCATGGCACCACATCAATGATCTGTGGAAAGCGATCTGTGTGGAGCATGGCTTCTGTGAGAGAAGGATGGAGCGCGGCTGGGACATGCCAAGAAAAATAGAAGGCACTTACTGATATTCAAAATTTATTTTATTAAATTTTCACAAAAGACAGAAGCCCAGAGAGCTGCTGGCTATCAGGGATGAGCCTCAAATATTAACTCCCTGAGTCCTGTCATGCCATCTGCATGCCAGCAGGGGCTGGAAAGGAAGAGGGTTGCAGATGGGCACTGGGCTGTGGCTGCTTCTGCTCAGTAGGCTGCAGCAGAGGCCTGGAGACATACAGTCAACAGGAATCATGGTATGGTGTGCTAGGGGAGACTTTACCAGAGAAGACTTGTCAGGCGCAACCAACTGGGTGCCAGGGATGGGATGTTGTAGCAGTCTGGTGCCCCTTGTACCTATCTGGGTTATGGGCATGAGGAGGCTGAGGTCTTGCATCACAGTCCTCGGGAAGAATAGACCAACAGCGTGCCCAGTCATTCCTGTGTGATGCTCAACAGTGGACCACATAGCAGATTATAACAGGGCCAAGCATGAAGGTGCACATTGGCTATTGCCTAGCATGTTGGCAATAGAAATGTTTCTATTTTCAGATCTGTTCTGATATGCAAGTGCTTGCCACTGAGTTGCAATTGCCCATAGGATTCAGTATAGTATTTGCTGTGCAATCAGGAGTCTCAGAGCAACAGGCCTAGGCGTGAAGCAGGCTAGACCATCTAGATTTGTGCAAGTACATACTGTGATGTCTGTGTGACGAAATCACCTAACGATGCATTTTTCAGAACATTCCCTGGTTGTTAAGCACTGCATGGCTACATACATGTGCATATAATATATATGTATATATATACATATATGTATGTATTCTTCACAATTTTTTCAGGCACATACACATATAAAGAAATTCATTATAGGGTATTAATTCATGTAACTATGGAGGCTAAGCCCCATAGTCTGCTGGTGCAAGTTGGAGACCCAGGAGACCTTGTGGTAGAGTTCAACAGAACTGCTGAAGGTAAATAGAGATTGAGGTCCTCAGTCAGGCAGTCAGGCAGTCGGGTATAAGATGAATTCAGCCTTCCCAGATCTTGTTGTCCTGTCTAGTTCCTTGTGGACCAACCAGTACCCATCCACATTGACGATACAGTCCACTTTATACAGTCCACTAAGGCAAATGCTAATAGTACCTGGAGACACCCTCACAGATATATCCAGAAAGAAAATATACCAGCCATCTGGGCATCTCACGGCCCAGTTGAATTAGTACATGAAATTAACCACCACAGCTGTATGTATGTGTCTGAGAGGCTAAGGGTGGGTTGCTGAGGGTCACTGCTAGGCTGGTTGAGTTAGAAAAGATAGTCGTGAGCCCTCTGCATTCCTGGGCCTGGGTTTGAGGCTCAGCTCTAGGTTGGTATCTTTACAGCTGATAGGTGAACTAGTGACAATGTCTTTTGGGATCTGGGTTCAGCAGGTGTTTAGGACCCTGGTTGGGGTTCTGGCCTTGGTTCAGTCTGTCATCACCATTATGAGAGGAGCTGACCAATTTTAGCCAGGGGTGGAAGTTTTGATTAAGAATGTTGCTTCGGCCTCCTCTACCCACAAGTATCAAGGAAGCCAGGAACTACAGAGCCAGGCTGTCTTCCACAAG
Source organism: Nannospalax galili (assembly GCF_000622305.1). Lineage (NCBI taxonomy): Eukaryota > Metazoa > Chordata > Mammalia > Rodentia > Spalacidae > Nannospalax > Nannospalax galili. Next base: position 1,335,655 of record NW_008335435.1, read on the forward strand.
CCAGCATTGTCCCTGCTCCCCATGGTCCACCTGACCTGAGTGAGCCACCACAGATACTAGCCCATGTCCACCATCACCTCCTGACTTTATTCCTTCAGCCCAGCAGTCAGTGGAAGCCACAGGTTACCTGGGGTGTGGTCAGTGATCCCCGTTGGTCTTCAGTAGGGACAGGCGCTGTAGCTTTTCCTGGATCATTTTATGAAATAAAACCCCACCAGGGTCAAGCCGTGGGGACTGCTGTGATTGGCAGGTCTTCAGAAGGGTGGGGATGTGTGTGTGGCGGGCGGGGGGGGCATGGTGACTTAGAGAAAGGCTTCCTAGAACAAACTGCCCAGTGAGAATCCTATCTCTGTCACCTGACACTTTGGGTAAAAAGGATTTTACTCCTTTGTGCCTCGGATTGCTCAGCAGTCATATGAGGGCATTTTGGGAGCTAGATCAAGGTAGATCCCAGTTAGCCCGTGAAGTCCCATTTCCTATATCTTATGCACAGGGGATTGTGGGAGACAGTATGTGAAAACACGTCAGCATGTGCAGCTGCCTTGGGCACTCTGGCTGTGTGTTCCCACCTGTGTTACTTTCTAGCCAAGTGGAGACTCAGTTCCTCAAGAGGTGAATTTCCTGGGATCCATCTGGACTCTTAAGTTTTGGGAGGAAAGAAGACAGAGCCTGACTGCCCATGTCTGTCCACTACCTGTGCCCTTGCCTGCACTTAACTTTAGCCCTAACACAGTAGCCCTCTGTGCCTGCCCACAGTGTGAACATAGTTCAAGAAACACATTCATTCAGCCATGGCTAAGACCAAGGAAAGACCAGTGAGCCCAGGTTTAAGTGGGTGCTAAAAGTCCCAGTCATCAGGCTAAATAATGTTTTAAAAATAAAAATTAATGTCCCTGATGATTAGTGGTAATTATCAACTTGACAGAATCTAGGTAAGGGAGACAGGTTTCCTGGAATGCCTGTAGGGGATTATCCTGATTACCTTAATTGATGTGGGATGACCCATCTTGACCTTGGGTGGGACCATTCCCTAGTCACGGGATTCTGCACTGTATAAAACAGAGCAAGCGAGCTGAGCACTAATTTGCACCCATTGCTCCCTGTTCCTGACTGTGGCTGCAAAGTGAACAGCTGCTTCAAACCTGCTGCCCTGACTTCCCCACCATGATGAGTGAACCTTGAACTGTGAGCCACAATAAACCCTTTCTCCCTTGAGTTGCTTTTATCAGAGTATTTTATCACAGCAACAGCAAAAGAATCTAAAAAAGGCCCAAATCCCTGATGAGCAGCAATGCAGGGCTAGCAGGGAGTAGAGTGGGGGGAGGGGAAGGACAGTGGCAGGGAGGAGGTACCTCCCCTCATCCCCTCATTTCCTCTAGAGCCAGTCATTACGGCAACTCCTTCTTTTCCATCTGTTCCTTCTAGTTGGGGCTTTATTTGATTTTTTCATGAATTTTGATGATTTATTTTTGTTTGGAAAAAATACGAACCATCTGATGTGCTGGAAAGAGAAGCGACTGCAGGCCACAATCTGCCCCCTCTAAGGCGCTTGTTACAATCACATAATTACTTGTTAGACTGAACTGTGCTGATTTATGGGGATTGGTCTCAGTGCTGGTCTCTGTTCCACAGGCTCCCATGCCAGGAGCTTGTCAGAGGTGTTCTGGGCCCCACAGAGAAGACCCACAGAGAGGCTGACAAACAAGTCTCTTCTGTCACCTCCAGCCCTGCAAGTATTCAAAAGTCATGCTGTGAATGGGGTGGGGGGGTGGTCCACAGGAACACACCTGGACCCTCCCCAGACCACCTAGCTTACACCTCCTCCTTTTTTTAAATATGGGAAAGGGTATTTGCAGACCCTAAGGAGCACTCATGTTCAACCAAAGGGAGGACTCATGCTCACTCAGCAGGGAGGGACCTGGGAAATGTCTGAAGCCTTCAGCTCAGGGTCAAGGCTGAAAGGATCTTATCAATGAGAATGAGAGACAGACCTTGAATGCCCATAAGTCGTGCTAAGGAATGTGGGGTGAACACACCCTGGAACCCCAATGAGAGGCCCTTCTGCCAAGCTAATGTCCCTTCTTTCCCTGGGGCTTTACAAGGTGGCAAGGAAGTAGGGGAACCGCTGGATATCTGAGAGAACACACGTTATCTGAGGAAACAATTCCAGCAACAGGTAGCAGCCGGTGCAGAGGTCCTGAGGCACAGGTGCGTTTGACAAGCTCTGGGACTGGAGGAAGCCAGAGAGAAGTGAGTCTTTAAGAGGATGCAAGAGGAAAGGAGGTAGGAAAACAAGTCAGAGACAGGCCTGTGGGCAGCATGTAGGGCCATATGGGTCATATGAGAACTCGGGACTGTATTAAAAGCAAAAACCATAGAATTCATTCACTCATTTTCAAGAATGTAGTCCAGTGTCTTCTAAAAGTAAATTTATGAGTTGTGCAACTCTCACCTTAAATCCAACTTAGCACATCTTTAATCGCCCCAAGCACATTTGCTGTTGATTCTGCTGCAGCCGTGTACATATAGTCAGTAGTGCATTCATACCACTGTTCGCTACTGGCTGTCTTCAGCTCTCCGGATGGAAACTATACATTCACCGCTAGCTCCCCATCCCTCTCTCAAGCCCCTGACAAGCACTGAGCTACCAGCCTTAAGAATCTCACAGCTGCAGGTGCTTCATACTTGTAGACCTGGACAGTGCTTATCTTTCTGTGTTTGGCTCATGAGCACATCATGATCTTCAAGGTTCATGCATGGTGTAGCAGGTGTCAGAATTTCCCTCCTTTTTAAAGGCTGAATACTCTTCCACTGTAAGGGCATACCACATGTTGCTTATCCATTTATTATTAATGGAAATTTGAGTTATTTCCACCTTTTGGCTATTATGAAAAATGCAAAGTGCTGAGTGAATGCCTTTCAATTATGATGCAATGATAACAGAGTTGTTATTATTAATGGTCTGTAACCAAGCACCTGAAAGAAACTTCCTAAGACTATAAGATTGAAGAGGGGACAAAGTTCCCTCCCTCCCTCCCTCCCTCCCTCCCTCCTTCCCTTCCTTCCTTCCTTCCTCCTTCCCTCCCTGCCCTCCCCTTCCCTTCCTTCCCTCCCTTCGTCCTCCCTCCCTCTCTCCCTCCCTCCCTTTCTTCCTTCCTTCTCTCTCTTATTCATTGCCCACCATTTTTCCTTTACTATTTTATTATTGTTAAACATTTCAGTTGCAGAAATCTCTTTTTAAGACAGGGTCTCCTTGTAACCCCACCTGGCTTGGAACTCATTATGTAGAGCAGTCTGGCCTCCATTTTAAAGAGATCTGTCTGCCTGCTTCTCCCTTTCTATTTTGATATAAACCGCAATATGTCTCTAATCTTAATCTTATTCCCTGGACTACAGTATATACTGCTATACATTTTCTTTTTCCTTTCTTTCTTTTTCTGTGGTGCTAGTGATTGAAAAAAGGGCCTTACACATGCTAGGCGACCTCTCTACCACTGCCCGTGTCTTCAGCCCACCTCTGATTTTTAAATTTTATTTAAAAAATCATCGATTCTCAGCACCCACATGGCGGCTCTTCTGACCTCCGTGGCATTGCACAACATGGGTGCACTCACATATATGCAGGCAATACACTCATACACATAAAATAATAAATAAAAATATTTTAAAAAAATTATGTGTATGAATGTATTGCCTGCATGCAGGTTGGTGCACCTGTGTTGTGCAAAGACTGTGGAGGTCAGAAGAGAGCATCAGATCTCCTGGAACTGAAGTAATCCAGGGTTGTTAGCTGCCATGTGAGTGCTGGGAATCGAACTTGGGTCCCCTGCAAGAGCAGTCAGTGCTCTTAACCACTGAATCATCTCTCCAGCCCCTACCTCTAACTTTTTTAAAAATTTATTTAGAAAATGGGGAAGAAAAAATGCCACCCATCTCCAGTCATCTGAATGAGCTTTCAGTTTGCTTTCTGTTCAGGGGATTAGGCAGCCTGCTTTCAGCAGGACCTGGGGACACTGGAAGAACCTGAGCCCGGGGCCGGTGGCAAATGAGTGCCCTAGAAAGCGTCTTTTCCCAGAGACTCGTGTGGCTATTTTGTTTGGAAAACCCTGGGCGACTGGCTCCGCCAAGGAGGGAAGAATATTTGGCTGAGGCACCAGGAGACAGAAATGGAAAAAGGAACTAGCATTCCCTTAACTAGCAGGTATTGATATCCTGTTTAATTTAATTTCAGCTTTCTGCGCCGGTGAGCTCTTTTCCCCCTAACATACAGTGTCAGCTTGGCAGGGAGTTTCTGACAGTATCAAAAGAGGATTTAGCTCTGAACCCTTGCCATGAAAGTGTCTCTATCGGCACACAGAAGAGACCATTGTGTCCCGTGAAGACGGTAATTGAGTGGATGAGGCCTGGCACCTGGGCCTGCCGTGGAGCACTGATAAGGACATAAAGACAGGCTTAAAGGGTCTGCTTGCCAGAGGCAGAACCGCTGGAGGAGGGAGCCCAGCCATCCCAGCGGAGAGCTGAGTGGAGGGCTGGGCTTGGTAGGCCCCTGCAGTGCTGCAGAAAGAGGGTCCCGGGCAGATGGAGGTAAGAGCATTCTACACTTCTACTGTGGACAGGCACTACGCAGAGATAAGCAGGCGGCAGGTGGGTGGAGCTGGCCCGGTTGGTTGCTATGCCCTCTTTCTTGATAAACATGCTGTGCTCTTATTTGGCCAGCTCAGTCTTGCAAAACGGCCAAGATCCAGTCCGAATTGTCTCGACTTGCTTGTGTTCAGCTTTGATTCCAGATGCTGAGTGGTCACTGGAAGTAAGTTGGGGCCATGAGTCTTATGGTGAGTTTCTCTAATAATTCCATGTGTAATAATTCTGTCCTTGCTCAGACCTCATGGCCCAAACAGGTTTGTCTATCCCTCAGAGAACTCTTGGCTAAACTCATTGGTCTTATCCACCTTTCAGAACAAACCATTTCCAGTTCTCCCTCTGTGGCAAGTTAGCATATCAATGACAGCAGGGCCAATGCCCACCAGTCCCACCCACCTATCCACCCATCCATTTGCCCATCCATCCATCCATCCATCCATCCATCCATCCATCCATGAAACCATCTGTCAATCTACCCATCTATTCATTTACCCACCCACTCATCCATCTATCTACCCATTCACTCATCTCTTGCCTGTCCATCCATCTACCATCCAACTGCCCATTCATCCATTCACCCACCTATCTACATGCCCACTCACCCATCCAACTGTCCATCCATCCATTCATCCATCCATCCATCCATCCACCAATCTTCCCATCCATATGTGGCTGCCCATCCACCCACCTGCCCATCCACCTATCCTTTCATCCATCTATCCACCTATTCATCCATCCATTCATCCATCACCTATTCATCCATCTATCCATCCATCCATTCATTCACCTATCTATCAATTCATGCACCCATCTATACATCTATTCATCCACCTATCCATCCATTCATCTACTCATCTATCCACTCATCCATCCACTTGCCTATCCATCCATCTATCCATCCATCCATCCATCCATCCATCCATCCATCCATCCATCCACTCCTGTCCATTTATCTATCTATCTAACTTTAGAGAGCTTGCTATACTTCAAGTGCTGGTAGAAAACATCCTTTAATGGACTTTTAAGACAGTAGACAATTGGTTGAAGCCTAAATTCCTGGTTACTGTATGATCCTGCCCAGGTCATTGCTTCAGAATCTGAACAGGTAGGGCCTGCATTGAAACCACAGCACCCAGATTCCAGTGGCTTAACAGAATACACAAGTAATTCTTATTCATGATCTGAAGTCATGTTTCTGATTAATGGGAAGCTTTTCTACACATAGTGACTTAGGGATTTAAGTTCCTTCCTCCTGGGCACTCAGCCTTTTCTAGTCCAATAGTCTTCGCCATTCTGTGGGTGCATGTGGCAAAAGAAAAATAAAAATTCTCTATTGGAGGCCTGGTAGTGGTGCACATCACGTCTGTTCACATTCTACCAACCAGAACTCAGTAAGACAACCTAAACATCATGGTGGCTGTGTGCCCAGGGAGGAGAAGAGAGCCTGGGGTTCTGGGGAGTGCCAGTAGTCTCTGCTACTGAGGCTGCAGATGGTTTTTGGTCAAAAAGAAATAAAATGTTAGCTATCAAGAGAAAAAAGGTGGCCCAAGCTTCCTGATAGTCTTTATTCCCTGAGCAAAAAGTTAGGTGTCTATATTACCTGACTCAGCCAAGAAGGGAGGGTCTTTAACTGTGCAAATAGCCTGGGGTACCAGTATGAGTATAGTCTAGAGTGGATAACAGGGAAGTTTTCCTGAATCCTGAGCACAGAACCTTGCAAATAGGACCAGAACTTGGCTTCATGGTGGAGTGGGGTGTGACTTAGGGATTTAAGTTCCTTCCTCCTGGGCACTCAGCCTTTTCTAGTCCAATAGTCTTTACTAGATCTTGATCTTGGGAAGATCAACTCATAATGCCATCTCTGCATCTTCTTTGATATGACTTGTTATAGACAAGTTTCTAGCTAGGCTTTTCTAGAATCAGACATATTTCAGTGATCACCTGCACTACCATTATTATCATCACCACTAATGCTTCTGGAGTGCACACAGTGGGCTGTACACCATTGTGTCACCTAGTTTTCTACACAGTAACCCAATAGGGTGGGATGGTGAGAGCCTGTTTCTTCATATCAGGAGCCCTCACACCCTGGGTGGGAGATTGTTCTTAGGGTCATTTTTAGGACCGTTTTGTCATCCGTAAAATGGGGACGCTGACTACTCTATGGCAGCCTTCTGAAAGGGAACACGTGACTGTTTGGAACCATCTGGCCAAGTAGATGCTGTTACAGATGTGCAGACTGTGCTTCCATGTGCTGTCATTTGTCTGTAGGCCCTCTGCTGCCCTGGCCAAAAAATGAAAATGTCATGAGAGTATTCAGTAAACTCAGGGTTTATGACAGACATGGTGGTCCAGCATGGTCCTTGCTTCTGTAATAGGGACCTCAGATGCCAGGAAGAGCTGGGAAGTGCAGCACCCTCCCTCACCCCTTGAAGTCTGCCCAGCTATGTATGTATTTCCAGACACTTCTCTCCATGTTTCCAGGTCTGTAGAGCTGTCACCACATACAGGGAGCCGTCAGATACCAGCTCTTCAGGGTGAATTCTGTCATAGGTTTCCTTTACCTTGTTCAGTGTCACTGCAGGGGAATGCCACAGACATACAAAAGTTTTTGTTTTCTCTCTTAAAAACAAGACAGACACTGGTAATCTACTTTACATCTGGGGCTGACTGCCAACAAGCAAGACTGAGGTGGAGGGGCAGTGGGCCAGTTGGTCCAGGAAGAGACCCAGACCCATACCTCTACTGACAACTCACCTGTGCAGGTGGTATGGATACCTCTTGAGCCACGGAACCCCTCTAGATGGAGTGGGGGTTGTTTATTTTCCAGAGATGCTGGGACTATTTCTATTGGAGCCTATCTGGTTCTGTCTGTTTTCTCTGGGAGCACTTAGAAGAAATAGCTGGATATTTGAGAGAAAATGTCTAGTGTATTTAACATCTTTATAAGACTGGCCTACAGTTAGAGAAATGAGTTATCAGAATTGTTTTTCCCAAACTGGCTTGATTCTTTCCTATGTGACAGGCTTTCCTGAATGTTCCAAGTGTGTATAGGGTCAACAAGGCAGCTGCTATTGAAAAAGAGGCACCCAGGGCTCCAACATCTGATTAAGAAGGTGCAGAAGGCCACTCGCAAAGTGTGCAGCCAGCTGAATCATCTTACATAACTCCAACACAGCTCAAGTAGCCTTGAGAGGGTTTCTAGGCTTAGGTCACAGCCTAAAAAAGCCAAGAGAGTCTAGAAAAGTCCTATGAGGCTTTTTACATTTCCCTTTTTGTTTTAACTCTACTGGACCAAGCTGATGTAAGCTTTGGACTAAATGAAATATTTCAATGTCATATTTTTAAAACACAAGCAGACAGTGGAATTCGAATTTGTTACTGGGCTGAAGAGAATTTTTGAAGCTATTTCAAAAGTCTTACCAAGAGAAAGCTCGTGAAGTAACTGTCATTGTTCTCCAAGAAAGACAGGGTTCGGTCATTCCTAGCTGCAAGGTACTCTGCACAAAGGATTTAAAAATCTTGTTCATTGACACAAGTGATGCTGTCACCCAGGAAGTGTCACCCTGGAAGGCCCTCACTCACATCTGGCCTCCAATAATGTTTGCCTAAATGGGGGCTTAGAACAAGATAAAATATCAAGGGACTACCACCATGATGGGATTCTCTCCTGCTGTAGAGAACACAAGAAAGGGGGTTTGTCCTCTGGAGTGGAGTGTCAGAAATGAACTAAGCAGGGCAGGCAAACTCCTAAGAGTCTGACTAATGCTAGGTGACTCTGTCAGCTTATGAAATCTCAGCCTTTTACTTGGCCATATTTTCAGAAGAGAAGACAAGTGGGAGTAAGTTCCTTACATTAAAAGTATACTTACAGTTAACAGCAGCAAAGCACTTAAGTTGGCAGTGGACCAATTATTAATGAGATGAACAACCTTTTATAAATCCCTCTGCAGTCCCAGGACAGCTGATGGCTTTATGGTCCATGCATTAGGTAGCATGGGCCCTCTGCAGTTATAGCTATCCATGGTTACTACAATTGGTGAGTTGTTACCCCAAACTGCTGCCCTGTGGACATGCTTGTCCTGTGCTGTCCAGGTGAAGGGGAGAACTGAAGTAGCAAAGGAGGGTTGGTTCTATACTCTTCCTGGATCTCTATGATCTTGGGAAAGTCTCTAGAGTTCCCTTGTGCCTGTGTTTTTTTTTTTTTTTTTTGGTCTTTTTGAGACAGGGTCTCCCTGTAGCCCCAGCTGTCCTGGATTCACTATGGAGACCAGGCTGGCCTCGAACTCACAGAGATCTGCCTGCCTCTGCCTCCCGAGTGCTGGGATTAAAGGCATGTGCCACCACACCCCGCTGGCACTCTGTTTTTTAACCTGCCTAGCATCTCTTTCCTTTTGACAGCAGTATCTTGGTTCTTCTTTCTACTTTTAGCCCATTTGGTTTTGGAAAGGGGTCTAGTCTTAACTCTAAGGGTGGGCATGTGACCAAGGCTTGACAATCAGAACACTGCCTCTTCTCAGACCCAGGGATTGGCTCAGATCTAGTCTTTAGTGACATCAGAACTGTGGATGTCAGTGGGAGCAGGGCTAACCTGTTTTTACACTGGCAGCTTTCTCATGTCTGAATGTTTACAAGTTAGACATTTTAAAAGCTAAGTTTCTATAATTCTCTTAAAATATTTGGAAGACTAAAAAAAAAATCCATTGATTTTGTGTGACAAGGCCCAGAAAGAGACCTACAGAATCTTGGCTTGTAGAACTGAGAAACACCAATTTATGGAGAACCTCTGAGACCTGTGCCAGTCAGTGACCATGCTTAGTGTCTCGACACACAGACAGACAGACAGACACACAGACAGACACACACACACACACAGACACACACACACACACGGGGGTGGGGCAGGGGCAGGGGCAGGGGCAGGGAGTTTAGCTTTCATTCCTAGCAGCCTCTTGACAGTGGGTAGGAGGGGATGCTGCCCCTGTCACTCTGTGTCCAGGTTCTTTCCATCCACTGGCTCCATCCCACACCTGTTCCTGTGGGGTACCTCCATCCTGACAGCAGATGGCAAGGAGAGTGTGGGTATGGTCTTGAGGGCTGAGGGAAGGCTAGCAGAGGTGCATATCAGCTCTTCCAGAACTTACTGGCTTGCCTGTACTAGTGCAGGGGATGCTGGGAAATGTAGTCCGACTGTGTGGCCAAGAAGGGAAGGAAAAATGTGGAAGGATAGCAACTAGCTGGTTGCTGCCCTGCCCTAGTGACATAGTTGCAAGCTGGTGATCATAGTGAGAGTGCACCCTTTTGTTTCGTAGATGTGGATAGCACAGGAGTGCTTTTGGGAATGAACAGACAGTACCCAAAAAACAACAAAAAACTAAGAAAAAACTCAGAGCCCCCATTTTTCAGGTTTTCTGGCTCTGGGAGATAGAACATATTTAGACATAACATACTTTTTTTTTCATTTGTTTTAGTGTGTGTGTGTGTGTGTGTCTACATGCACACACCACAATATGCCTGTGGAGATCAGAGGACAACCTGTGAGAGCTGGTTTTCTCCTTTCACCTTGTCAGTCTCCAGGATCAAACTCAGGCTGTCAGTCTTGCTGGGAAGCGCCTTTACCCAGTTTACCATCTTGCTTGTTATTACTTAATGTCACCTTTGTCTGAGGTGATTTACTTGGTGTTGGAGAGCAGAGTCTAAGGGGCCAATATTATTCTAGTTAGAACTGTAACACAAACTATCTGTTCACTTGTTTATGGCTGTCTTGAAACCTACTCCCCAGGAAAGCTGGAGTTCCATATCCATCAAATCGTCTTAAGGCTCCACTCTAGTTCTGTGGGTGACATTATGTGTGTTCATGAGAAAATCATTTCAAGGGCTACAAATGAGTCCTTTAGTAATCCCCAGGAGTCATAATGTCTGTGACATAATGAACCCTCCTAAATTACAACCTACACTAATTACATCACTTACTGCTGCATTCCAGGCCCTGAAACAATTTGCTTAAAGTGATAGTTACCTCTAATGAAAAGATACATAACGGAAAATGTCAGCAACCTTTTAAGTCCTCTGCGACTTATCATGAGGACTGTCTACTGCAAAGTGCTCACAGAGCGACATCCGTGTGACCGTTTCCTCCTAAATCAGATGAGGATTTTATGATCCAGAGACTGAGAGAATTCCTCAAGGCTGGAAGATTAGGTAAGGGTTGGCTGTACCCCGCCCCCAGACTCTCCCAGAATCCTCACTAGGAAGATGGATGGCTGTCAGCAGCACACCACCAAGGAGGCTCTCTGTGGAAGCCTGGCGTCTCTAACCACCTGCAGGGGAAAGTTCCTTGCTGGCCCCCATGGAGGAGGTTGGATGGGATGCTACAGCTCCACTGCTGATGGAGAGTTGGCTATGGTGATTTGTCATCAGTTCAGCAAGACACAGTCAGGGTCATTCAAGGAGGCTTCAAGAGGCACATGTGGGGAACCTCAGAGATGATAGCAAGCACTGTAGTCCAAAGGTACAGGGGAGGAATCATTCTCTGAACTCAGAAGAGAAATGCCAACAGAGAGGACTGTGACCTTGAGCCCTGTGCTGAGACCCACAGCCTGTCCTTGGTACCCCACAGGGAGGGAGCGAGAGAACAAACGCCACTTCCTTCTCCTCCCTCTCTGCCCCCCAGGCTCTCTTGCCTCCCTGTGATCTAACTCTCTTGTTACCCTATGTTGAGAGTTTGAGGGATGGATGAGGGAAGGCATGGGAACTAATGCCTCCCACTTTACAGAGCAGGGGCTGAAGGTGGGGCCAGATGGGAGAGTGCACACAAGTGTTGTCATCGTCATCTTTCATACAGGGTTCTTTTGTCCCGGGGACCGTCTTCCATGCCCTGAGTTCTCTGAGTTGCTGCTCTCCTCCTCCAGGTGGGCCAGGACCTTCCCCCAGGGGGCTCAAGCAAGGCCAGCATTCATGGGCTTGAAGACCCTGTCACTGGGGCATATGCTGCCATCCTTCTTTTTGGTTCTGTTGGGGTATGGAAGGGGCTGGCCAGGTGCAGCATCTGATGACACTATGCCCGTGGTCCCCTGATCAGAAAGCAGCAGAAACTCAAGGACTTCTATATTTAGGGGCCCTTGTTATCAGCCTGAGGTGATGTCCTCAGGTGGATGAAGGAGGTCTACCAGTAAAGGATGGAACCATACCCATTTAGAGATGGAGTCCGTCATTCCAAGCCTTGAAAAAAGAAACCAATAAGGGATATGGTACTGAAAGGGGTTATTTATCACTTGAACCTTGCAGCTCTAGAAAAAAGAAAACTTTTATGAAAGTGCCTAGCACATAGTGAGTGTTGAGAAGCTGAGGGTGACTCTGAGTTGCAGGCCCTAAACCTAGTTCACTGGGTTTTGGGGGTTCTTGGTAAACTCTGCCCTGTTATCAGCTATTCTCTGGAAATGATCAGGCTCCATCCTGAAGTTAAAAACTACTTGCTTGTCTTTAGGCTTGAGTCACAGAAATAATTGTTACAATAGCAATCTCTTCTTGCATATGCATTAGGTGACTTTAAAAAAAGGTTTATTTTATTTTTATGTGTGTGTATGTGTGTGTGTGTGTGTGTGTGTGTGTGTGTGTGTGTGAGTCTATGAATGCAAGTACCCTCAGAGGCAAGAAGAGGGTGTCAGAGCCCCTGAAAATAGAGTTCCAGGCAGTTGTGAGCCACCCAATGTAGGTACTGGGAACCAAACTCTGGTCCTTTGTAAAAGCAGCAAGTGCTCTTAACTGCTGAGCTACCTCTCCAGCCCCTTAGGTGACTCACTTCTATTTTCCCATTTTGGTCCTGGGATGGTTTCATGAGGCATGGGAGAGGAGGAGACAGCAGTTATCTTAGGGCACTTGCCAAGGCCACAGGGCTACATATCTAGAGTGGACAGTGTGAAGTGCAGAGGGGCAGTGAGAGGTGACGTCTCTCCACACCAGCCTTAGGCTCCACACTGCCTCGTAGGCCTAGCTAGGGGGTAGAAAAGTCCAGAAGAATCACTAGATGCTAATGGCCTCGAATTACTGGCCTCATTGAGGACAGAAGGCAAATTTTTAGGAAGGAACTGTGGGAGGTGAGAGAGAGAGAGAGAGAGAGAGAGAGAGAGAGAGAGAGAGAGAGAACATAAATGTATTAGATTAGTCACTCAAGAATCAAAATCCCAAGGAAGAATCTGATTGGTTGATCTGAAGTTATACAAACATCCATTGGACAGGGGAAGGGTAGGGTATCTTGACTGATATTTTCTCCCAAGACAACAGGAGAGAGGCAATACTCACCCTCCCCCAAAGAAACCCACTGTAACTGTTAGTCAAAGGAAATAATTTATTAGAAGAGGCTAAAAGTCAACAAATATTTGCTAAGAAAGTCACTGTCTTGTTTCCAGCCCTTTACATCCACCCTTTGTACAGGTATTGCCCTAGTGGAGGAAAAGGGCAAGTAGAAGCTCAGAGAGGGGAGTGGTGTGTTCCGGTAATACACAGCATCTAACTTTCTCCTATGTCACCACCTGCCCACCTTCACTGAACTTCACTCAGCCTGTGTGTCTATCCAGGTCACCAGACTGCTGCCTGGCAGGAACAGGAAAGTTTCCTGTTCATACTGGAGCAGAGTGGGTCAAGGTGAGGGTGGGGGGAAGAAGCAATGCCCTAGCAGGAACGGGCGATCACTACGTGAGAGGTTGGCCTCCACTAAACCATAGTGTCTGCTGCTAGTCTTTCTAGCTAGAGGAAGGTTTCGGACCAAGGAGGCAGGAGGTGACTTTGGATAAGGGGGTCTGGATGAGCAGTACAATTTGGCAAGGTCCAATTCTAGAATCCAGGAGAAAAACAAAGCTGTCCATCTTCAGTCCTGCAAAACTGTGTGCAGCCCAGGATTGCTGGCTTCTGGGAAACACAGGCAGGGAAGCATTGAAGTCACACAGCTCTGGTAGAAACTTCTAGCTCCTGGAAGTGGGGACAGAGGTCAAGAGAGTTCTGTTCTAACTCTATTTCTGTTATGTACTAGCTGCAACTTTGTGCAGACCCCAGTGGATCTCATTTGTAGATAGAGGCAGTTACGAGCCCCTCAGTGTGGGTGCTGGGAACCAAACTCAGGTCCCAATGACAACAATGGGCTAAAATGATATTAACATCAATGAACAACTCCGAAGGACGTGCTCATGGCAGTCACCATTTCTCTACCCACTGAACATTTGTGCTCTTCCTGCCAAGACATGCAATCTTCCTGGAAGTCAGAAACTCAGTCACTGACTACATTTCCCAATCTGCCTTGCATGCAAGTGGGTCTGTTCAATAAAACTTTATTTGCAGAAACAGGCGGTGGGTTCGGTTTGGCCCTGGGCTGTGGCTAGCTCTGGTATAGAAGATGCCTATATATCTTTCCTCTAGCACAAATCACCTGCTCAGTGGAGTGGCATTGCTAGTCTGCATCTGCTATGGTGGGGTCTTGGGTTTTACTGTTAAATTCGTCTAGCCAGTGTGTTTGGGATCCATCTATGTGTCAGGTCCTTCCAGAATGTGACTGTGAACAACAGAGATGCGGGCTCTGCCCACAAATCTTACTTTCCAGGGGATGCGACTGAAGTGATGGGAAGGCACAGGCTATGGAAGCACAGAGGAAGGGCATCTAGATGCCAGGCTATGCAGGCTTCTCAGGGGACAGTACCAGAGACTTACTCCTCTCTGCATAACAAAAAATTCCTCTCCCCATTGCCACCCCTTTCTCCTTGCTAGGGCCCAAAGCGGTGAATTCTAAAACTTAAGAGATGACAGAGGGAGACTTAGCCCCCAAATTATTACAACTGTCCCCCAAACCCGAACATTAGCCATGAACCATCTTGAGCTGTTATATAATGGTGACAGAACTCTGTGTTGTTTGAGCTGCTTATTCTTAGGGGGTATTTGTTAGTGTCTAGTGTCTCTCTAATAGAGCGATTCTATGAAATGGGGACTTGAAGCACTCCTTCTGAGAGGTCAAGTGCCTTGTTTAAGGCCACACAGGAAGAGCATTGACTAGCCTGAAATCTAACCCAGCAAAGTCTGTTTGCGAAGCTCCCCATCTTGGGAGGCTGTCTCTCTTGGTAAGGGTTTCATTGACTCAGATTCTGATCAATATAGGACTGAGCTACCTGTCTAGTCTCTGTATTACAGCCCAGGAAGAAGGGACAGTCCCAGCCTGGGACTTGTACTAATGGGACCAGACAGGATTTCCCTAGGGTAGGGCCCTGAAGGCCAGAGGCCAGGCAGACAGGGGCAGGCTTCCTGCTTTGCTGAGGGCTGGCTTTTCTAGGGGGTTGGGACCAGGGAAGAGCCTGATACACCAGACCCAAATCCTTCCAAGGCATTGGAGAGAGATGGAGGGGAGCTCCTGCTAGGGGCTCCTGGGGTGCCTTCCCTTCCTGCTCCCCAGTACATGTTTTGTTTTGCAGATCAGCAAGGCTCAGTGGTCTTTGTAGCCAACATGTCCAGGGCTGACAGGCTGAAAGTGCTCCCTTGCTTTTAAGTGTCAGGAGATGTAAATAGTTTTAGTCTTCGGTGGTTTCTGATTGAATATTCTTTTGAAGTAATGATAGCTATAATTTAAAGCAACAGTTACCGTATTTTCCTTGCTGGCTGGCTTGCTTTGAAGCCCCAAGTATAAATCTGCTTAAAATCTTAAAATAGCTGTAGTTCTGTCTCAATATTCTACCAGGAGCCAGGGCGATCAGTCTCTAATTGCCATCATCTGTAACTAATAGGAGCCACACAGCGGCTGGTGATGGGGCCGCCGTGGAGCTGCTTGGCCTTCGGCAGGAAGGTGGAGGCAAAGACGACGTGGTCTCCCCTTCAGGGACCTTGGCTTTGCAAGGCGTTCTGAAGAAACCCATTCTGAAATTAGGACCAAATGGGCTTTGGGCTGTTTGGGATTTGGAAGACTCTCTTTTCCAGCCCCCTTCTAGAAGCCTGGGATGGAATAAGGGGCTTCCTTACAAAATAAACTCAAGAGGCTTCAGTGTGGGTGGGACCCTAGTCCCAGCCAATGGCATTCCTTGGCACTGCCTCTATCCAGGGCTTCAGCAGTCTGCCAATGGGCGTGACTGGCAGCAGGGTATGCAACAAGCAGCCGTTGCTGGTGCATACCAGTGATGTGTTTAAAATTGGCTTTGAAGCAGGATGTGCTGAGCACACTTGTCATCCCAGTGTGTATGAGGCTGAGGCAGGAGGATCACTATAGGCGTGAGGCTAGCCTGGACTACATAGTAAATTCTGGGCAGCCAGGGTTACAATAGCAACATTGTTCTCAAACAAGCACAATGCACCGTGAATATTAAATTGCTGCATTTTCAGTCATCCGCAAGTATCCATCCACTCAATAGTTCTTACTGTTTGGCAGGCCAGGAGCAAAGCAGCAGTCTTAGCTAGCATTCACTGCTATGGTACATACCATGGAAATAAGGGGAATGGTGGGAAATGGCGGCAGGGAGGAAAATAAACCAGGGAAGGGGGCAGGCAGTGCTAGGGCGTGTCACTGAGAAGGCACCAGCAAAATGTGGCACCAATTGGTACTTCTGAAAATCCAGTTTTTCAAATGTGTATGCACCAGCATGTAGGTTGTTGCACCCATGTCGTGCGATGCCCACGGAGGTCAGAAGAGGGCGTCAGATCCTCTGAAACTGAAGTTACAGATAGTTGTTAGCTGCCAAGTGCTGGGAGTTGAACCCAGGTCCTCTGCAAGAACAGCCATGCTCTTAACCGCTGAGTCAGCTCTCCAGTCCCCTGTAACTGGAGTTTTAAAAATGTATGTGTGGGGTGTATGTGTGTGTGCATGTGCGTGTGTATGTGTGTGTGTGTGCGTGTGCGTGTGCATGTGTGTGTGTGTGTGTGTGTGTCTGTCTGTCTGTTGGAGGGAGTATGTGTACCACCTTATTTTTTTGAGATGAAGTCTCTCACTGAACCTGGAGCTCACCTATTAGGTGACATTTCACATGGGTGCTGGGGATCCAAACTTAAATTCTTAGTGCTACAACACCATTTTCATATAAACTTTTAAATGGAAAGTGCCCTAATATGTACATATTTAGGCATTCTAAGCAAAAGTCCTGTTGGGAAACATTAAGAAAGAATTACAATGTTCACCTTTGAGTGGAGTTTCTCTTTCCTATGTATGAGTTTTCCAGGTTCCTTCTGATTTAGAGCCATGCATTTTGAAAAAAAATGTGAAAGGGATTAGGCAGTTCCTCAATAAATTAAACACAGAATTACCATATGACTTTGTAACTTTTACCCTTGGGTAAAATCTGAAAGAATGGAAAATAATGTGCAAAACCGAAGCTCACACACATACAGGTGACATGGGCTTCCTGAAATGTGGTTCTGCTCCACTTGGTGGAGGTAGGATGGTCAGCCTTGGCTATAGTGAGTTGCTGCCCAACCTGAGCTACATAGTGAAACCCTATCTCAAAAACCAAGGGCTGGGGAGGCAACTCAATGATAGACTGCTTGCCTAGCATGTGTAAGGCACGGGGTTCAATCCCAAGCATTGCACCAAACAAACAAAACTTACATATAAATGTACATAGCAACACTATTCACAACAGCCAGGCCATAAAAATAATCCAAATGTTCTTCAATGAATAATTGGATAAAAAAAATTCTGTGGTATGTCCATACAATGGAGTATTACTTAGCTATATAAAGGAATAAAGTGCTGATACATGTGACCACAAACATAGACTTTGAAACATGTCAAGACAAGGGAGTCAGATTTAGATAGTCATGAGTTTTATGATTTTATTTATGTAAAAAGTCTAGAATAGGCAAATCCTCAGGGACACAAAGCAGGCCAGTCCATGCCCAAGGTTGCAGGGAGAGGAGAAAGGGGAGTTGGTTTAATGGGGTTTCCTTTTGGGAAACTATTCTGGGATACAAGTGAAGGCAGTACTGCGTAGCATGATGTGTGTGTGTGTGTGTGTGTGTGTGTGTGTGTGTGTGTAGGTAGATGCTGATGACTTGAGCATTTTGCAATGGCTAAAACAGTAAATTTTGCATGAATTATTTCCTGTGATAAAAGCATGGTGTTTGGGATGTTAGTGGAAAGACTAAGTGACTGCATATACCTGGTGCCTTTGCCAGGTAACTGAAGTGTCAGGGGCAGGGAGACTTGTCCTGTTAGAAAGGCCTGTTATTTCACTGAGCCAGTGGTTGCCAGGCAGGGCACAGGTTGTGACAACAGTGACTGGGTGACCGTAGGCCTCACCAGACAGGATGAACAGGTATGGGGAGCAGGTGTGAGGTTGGTCACGTGGGTCTGAGCCATGGATCTGGCTGCTTCTAGGCCCAGTACACAGACATCAGGAGAGGCCAGGCCTATGTTGTAGGAGGTTGTGCCCAGTGCCTGATGGGAGTTAACTGGGCGGTAAGATGGGTAGTTCTGGATCCCATTAAAGGATTAACCACTTCCTGTGGATAATCTGGATGCAGATAGTTGAGAAAGAACCTGTTTTTCTAAGTGTCTTCCTAAGAACCTGGGATTCTTAGTGCTGCTGAGCAGAAGTGCCTATGAGGTTCAGGATGGTGGAAGGGCACTTCCTGCCTCTTTGTGTTCCCTCCTCTACAGCTAAGGGATCCAGGCCCCGAACGACGTCACCTCACCATGTACCATGGGCCCTGGCTTGTGTCCTGAAACTTGCTGGATCTCCCATGCTTTCGATAGGGACCAGGAACCCAGTCTACCCCAGGAGATGTCACGCTGTTCTGGGGACTTCCTGTTGACTTGCACGCAGTCAGCTTTCCCCCACTACCTCTGTGTATGTGACTCCTCACTGTCCTGGAACAACTCTTATCCTTCCCACTGCCAGGTTTTGCACTTCCTGTTCTGTCCTCCTGGTATGCCCATCCCAAAGCACTGCCTGCTGATACCCTAGCCATCCCCCGAATCTCATCCCAAATGCCACATCCTCCCTGCGCCCCTTTCAGCACCTTGATTTTCTTGTTTGTAAGATAGTAATAATACCTACCTACAACACATGCTGCTTCTGGGGTTGAAAGGGAGATCATTATCGTGTGCAAAATAGAGCTAGGGATAGGCGAGGCTCGTGCAGGGGGTACATGTGCGCAGGCATGGGGGTAGGTTGGTGAGCTTCCATAACTTCGCCTCTTCCATGCCTTGCTGGGTATATTTGAGCAATCATCTTGACAGCATGGCCTCTGGAGCTGGGGAATAGGAGTAAGCCTGGCACAGCTGCTGGAGGCAGAGCCTGGGAAGGGACAGAGCATGCAGGGGCAAAGTGCTCAGCTGCAGGAACTGTGCTGCCCAGCCCCAAATCCTCCTGCATCCACTCAAGAGATCTGCGACCTTAAGTGCATCACTACGCCTCTCAATGCCTTGCTTTTCTTATCTGCAAGGTGGGACTGCTCTGATGAAAGTGCACGTGGATCTGAACAGGCAGATGAGAGAAGCACGTATGTGGTTGAGCAACCTGCCAGGTGTTGGGTAGGAAGAACTTGGAGAGTCAGGCAGGGAGGAAGCTGGGGGCAGAGATCAGCTTAGTCACTGCAAAGGTGGGGAGACTTGAAAGACAGGACAGATACCATCTAATAAACTTGGCAGAGGATTCTATGCAGGGGCCAAGGCAGTGTGAGGGAGAGAGGAGATGGATGAGTGGAAGAGTGAGGAAAATGTCCTGGGGCCTGGGAGGATACTGGCCCAACTCAGGAGAGCTGTGTTCTATAATGACATTGGGCTGGGCATGCTGACTTGGAAAGACCGTGGGAATGGAGGTTGAAATCGTGGAAATGGGAAGGCGTGGCTTCAGCTAAAGGCAATTGGTGTCAGCTTCCCTATCACCTTTAAAATACGCTCCTACTTTGTATGTCTGGAGGTCTTAGAACTGGTTATTAAAATATGATGTCAAGTTGGAACCACAGCTGTCTCATCCTAAAGATAAGGTAAGGAACTGTGGGTCCCCTCTTCCAAGGAAGGGAAGTGTTTCCTGAAATACATTCTACACTTGAGCATTTTAGAGAAATAAAAAATAGTTTGGGAAGATTTTATGTGTGAGTGTTCTGCCTGCGTTACATGTAAGTGCACTCATGCATGCAGTGCCAGCAGAGGCCACAAGAGGGTGTCAGATCCCCTGGAACTGGAGTTATGTGCCATTGTTAGTTGCCATATGGGTGCTGGGAACTGAACCTGGGTCCTCTGAAAGAGCAGCCATTGCTCTTAACCACTGATTCGCCTCTCTAGTCCTCAGAGGGACATATTTAGTCAGGTAAGTTTGGGAGACAAAATCAACATAACATGTTCCTGTAATGCAGGACCTAGCAGAACATTTCATGCACTGATGTGTTTTGTGGGGCGAGGAAACTGGAGTGTGGTATTTGTCAGGCTTATCTAGCCAAGGAATTGTTTATTTCTTCATTTGTTGAGGAACTCAGCCAGGGGCTAATGATCTAAACCTGAGGTCAGGGTGATGGAGGTTTCCAGGTCTTCAATGTCTTACAACAGGCTCACCAAGCCCAATGCACAATAACAGGGCCCCACACTGCTTACAAGTTCCCCAGCGGTGCTGATGAGCCAGGCACAGACCACAGTTGAATCTTTTTTTTCCCCAGGACTAGGGACTGAACCCAGGACCTGGCGTGTGCCAGGCAAGCACTCTGCCACTGAGCTATATTCCCAGCCCCTCCTTTTACTTTGTTTAATCCTTGAGACAGAGTCTCAGTAAGTTTCTCTGACTGCCTTGAGCCCAGGTAAACCTTGAATTTGAGATCCTCTTGCCTCAGTGTCCTGAGTAGCTGGGTTATACTTGTGTTACTATGCTGGTAACAGATCCCACTTCAAGAAGGAGGGACTCAAAAGATCACATACCTCAATGGCCCCTTACCTTGGGGAATATGCAGAGGATCCAACGCAGAGGGGTAATTTCTGCCTTTGTGGAGGCTACTTCCTGCCTCTTACTCCAAGCCAGCAGAAGAAGGTAACACGCATGGTGAAAGGAGAGGGAAGGGTGTGTGTACACACATGGGTGAAATCCTTTCAAAACTGCAGTGTTGTCTCCACTGGGAGCAGCTGCCACTGGACCCTTATTTACAATGGTGTGTGTGGTCCACTTTACTTTATGGGGAAGGCTATGTGAAAATAAATTGGTTTTATGGATTTTTGTTGTTGTTGTTTGACACAGGCTCTCAAACTCATCATCTATTTGCCTCAGCCACCCAAGTGCTGTTACAGGCCTAGTGCCACCACATCTGGCATAAACTGGTTTGGCTGTGGCAGAGACGCCGAGGGGACACCTAGACATGGGTAGAGGAGGCTGATGGCTGAAGGTGTCATTGGATGTGAATTCATGGAGTTTCTTTTTAAAATTTTTATTACATTTATTTTGTGCGTGTGTGTGTGTGTCTGTGTGTGTGTGTGTGTGTGTTTGTACACATGTCATGGTGTACATGTGGAAGTCAGAGGAAAACTTTTAGAAGTTGGTTTTCTCCTTTTATTATGTGGGTTCCAGGGATGGAATTCAAGATGTGAGTCTTCATGACAGTCACCTCTACCCTCTGAACCATCTCGACAGCCCCAACCTATGGGTTTTCTGTGGGCTGTGCTCCCAGCATGGCAAGAGGCCCTCCATAGAGGCCCCCTGCCCCCTTCCCCTCCAAGGCTGCTTTTAGGCTTGTGCAAAAGCCTACCTTTGGAATCATGCAGCACTGGGTTGGATGTCAGGGCCTCATGTTCACCTCCCAGGTCTCAGTTTATCTCTGGGGTGATAACTCACTCTAGGTGACGGGAAAGAACACACAAACAGGATAGGAACACAGCAGGCGCTGAGTAAGTGGCACAGGGCTGCACATCCAGGAGTTGCTAGATTGACGCTAAATTATAGTGTCATTTCCACAGGACCCCAAGGCTCTAGTGCTTCCCCGGTGTTGCCATGGGAGTCCTTTTTCCCTTGTTTGGCTGCATAAGTCCAACCTGTGAGTTCATCTAACTAAGCCTCATTTCTTTGTAGCCCCGCACCCCAAATTTTCTCCTAGACTGGCTTTTCTGCCATCACCTCTCAGGTGTCCTCTGGGCTGCTTGGGATGACAGTCCTTGCCCTGCAGGGGTGGACACAGATACCTCCGTATGCTTCTTCATCTATCTGTTTCTCCAGATAACATGGGATACGCATTACTTTCCCTCTGGTGGCAGATAGTGGCAAATGGCTTCCTGGCTTTCCTTCTGTGTCTGCTGAAGGATTTGGTTTCCCTTCTGGAAGCTCACAGGGCATGGTGTCTGTGGGACCCTTCCATGGAGTGGGTGCCAGTCACAAAGGATGAAGGTGCTACACAGGCTCCATATATGAGAATGCCCCTCACATTGTCCCAAAGTGCTCTGGGGAGAGAGGTGACATCTCCTGACTCCTGGATGGAAAGCCTTCCTGGTAGCATAGTGGTGATGGAGGGGGAGATTCAGACAGCCGCAGCATGTGATTAACATTGTCAGAGTCTCAGCCAATACCCTAGTTGCCTCTTCATCAAAGGGAGATGCTAGTTTCTGAGGACAGCAGTGTGGCCAGCTGCACATTCTTCTCAACCTCCTGTGTATGGATGTTACTGAGTGATTTCAGACGTCTTCTTAAAAGTGACAGCTGAGGAAGCTGTTTGTCCTTATTTCCTTCTTTTTCCTGGAACTCAGATGTAGTGGTACGAATAACAGCAGCTTTTGTGCATCACGAGGTAGATGTATTAAAAATAGAAGAATATTGTATTAAGAATGTTAATAGGAAGACAGAAAGAGCTGGATCCCTCATGATCATGGAGCCACAGTGAATGATAACCTGGGCTTCCTTCCTTCCTTCCTTCCTTCCTTCCTTCCTTCCTTCCTTCCTTCCTTCCTTCCTTCCTT